>NW_004955461.1:8959350-8963787 GCF_000276665.1 Chinchilla lanigera
AAGTGGGGAGGGAAAGGGAGGGAAGGGAAGGGAAGGGAGAAGGAAGGGGCAGACATGACATCTAATGCAATGAGATCCTAAAACAGGAAAATAACATTAGGAAAAGTACTAAATCTGAATAAAATATGCACTGTAGTTAATAATAATGTATTAGTATTGGACCATAACAAATGGACCACATTTATATTAGGTGGTAACAATAGAGGAAAATGGGCTTGGGGTATACAGAAACTCCCTATATTGTTTTCATAATTTTTCTATAACTTCACAACTCTTCTCACAAAAAAAAAAAAAAAGAAGCCAGGAAAAAAGAGAAAAGCAAAAGAACTGATATGACAGATAGAAAATAAACACTAAGATAAAACACTTAAATTCAAACATGTTGCTAATTTCACTAAATGTAAAGAGACAAGGCACTCTAAGAGGCAGTGATTTCATATTAGTTACACAGACACACAAAATATACACATGCTAGCATATACACAGAGGCAAAAAAGATGCAGTTCATGCTTTTTATATGAAAGATTTCAAATACAAATATATGAATAGGGTTTTTCTTCATGAAGTGCTAAGCCCAGTGCAATGGTGGGCAGACTATGATCTGTAGAGTCCTCACATTGGAACCATTCGGGAAAGTGGCTGGCTCAAGGATATTGGCTGGACTCCAGCTCATTAAAAACACGTCCTGGGTTTGAAAACCTTCAAGTACACATTCGCCAAGATCCCTGGGTGATTCCAATGCTGATTAAGGTTAATGAGAAGCCAACCTGGTGGGCAAGGTGACAAGAGGCCTTTAAATCATGAACAACCCCTGATCTTCCTCTGGAGATCCGTCCAGGTCCTCCCAAGCACAGCCTGGGCAAGGCTAACAGTCCAAGTCAGCCTAAGCTGTGAGAGACATTCTTTGGGCTGTTTCCTTAGAGCAACCCCTCCTTCTTTTTGAAGCCCTTGAAATCACTTTATTTTTGTTCACATTTATAAAGGAAGGCCAAGAAACCCCCAAAGTCAATTAGTTAGTAAGCAATAATAGCAGCAAGACTTGGACCCTAATTTGCCTGATTCCAAAGCCAATATCCCCAACTGCAACAAAGTAAAGTAATACTGGTGCCTAAACATCTACGAAAAAGAAAATACAACACCCAGAAAAATATTTATATAAATCTATAAACACAATTTAATGTCATCAAAAAGAAAATTAATATGGTCAGACTGAATTAACCTCTGCTTCACTTCTTTGGAAATCTAAAGACCTTCTCAAGAGATGGGAGAAAAAGAGCCAGCATTCCTTGATCACCCACCAAGTACCATGAAACCATTATGCATAAAAATGACACTGCTTTGACATTTCCACCACCAGGACACAGGTATCACCATCAGCACTTTAGACGACAGCACAGATAGAAACAAGCCTACAGGTGGTCTTTTGTCTGGTTATAAATCCTGTGTTACTTCTCTGAGACCTCAATGCTCTCAAATTTTCAGATGCTAAACAGAATCACACTGAAATCCCAAAAGGCAATTTGCCAGTGCATTCAGAGGACAATTTCTTTGTAGATAAGAAACAAGTTTACATTCTGGCTTGACTTTGAGTAGTTTGGAGAACGTCGTTTTTACTTGCAATATTGCTACTTTTTACCTAAATTTATTGAAAAAGTAAAGCATTCAATTCACAAGGTTCAAAAGCTACATGCATGGAAAATTCTCACGCCCAGTTCTGTCTTCCCAGATAGGAGCTCCAATCTTTGCCCAACTCCAAAAGATAATGTGTCCTTGTTTATTCTGCATGTCTTCTTGCAGAGGCTTTAAAGCAAATGTAAGTAATGCAAATACAATTTTATTCTTTTTAAACCTTCATATATATCTTCAATAGAAGTAGCTACTTTTGATTCATGCACAACCCTGGCACCCCAGAGTTATGGGGCTGTGAGAGCCCTGTAGAGAAAGAAAGAGACCTGACTCGTGCCTCCTGGTCACAATGCTTTACATAATGGTTCATGGACTCATTTGTCTGTAGGAAAGCAGAAATTGCACAGCTAGACAAGAGTAATAAGTATGGTTTTTTAAAGACTCCTGGCTCAGCAGTAGCCCATCCTGCCCATGTATCTACTCTGGCACTGCTCCAAGGTCAAAAATATCAGTCCACACCAGGGAAAACATTTTAATTACAGCTACCAGAAGTGCATATAACACCTTCACTATGTGTGAGTTCTTGGTAGTTTGCTATCTTCACTTTGTGTTTTATAACCCTTTAGATTTTTGGAGGACATGGTAATGTTTTCAGCAGGAAAATGTCCATTATAGGTTTTTTTTTTTTTTTGGTTTTTCTCCGGTACCGGGAACCGAACTCACGACCTTGCACTTGCCAAGCAGGCGTTTTGCCGCTGAGCTAAATCCCCAGCCCCCGTTATAGGTTTATTTGTAACAGCAAAAACTGGAAACAACCAAACTAATTTAAAGAGCAAGGTAAATTATTATGATATTAATTCTTAAGCAACAATCAAAAGTAGTTTATAAATATATTTTAATGAAATGGGAAAGGGGCTCTGAAATGCTGATTAAATGACAGTATTTATAATTGCATAAAGGGTTTCTAGCCCTGCCTTTGAAAAGTTACTCTATCTAACTCAGAAGTGAAGTATTCTTAGCAAACCATCTGGCCACTCAACTAAGACACACTCTCCAATAGAGTTTTACCAGTGGTAAAGCTGATGTCATGAACTCAATCAAAAAAATTTACATTTATTATTTGACCTCAACCATGTCTAAAAAATGCATCAAACAATTCTGTGAGGAACGGATCAAGGAGAATTTCAAAATCTTAGTGAACAAATTTTAATTTTATTTTTAAAATAAAAATAAAAATAGAAAATATGCCATTAAAATAGCAGCCTAGAGTTTTGCTCTTATTTCATTTTCCGGTCACAAATTTTGTGTTATAAATTACATATCTATATCTAGGAAAATAAGGGACTTCCAGGAAGTGGCAGGATGGTAAGCAACAATCAGCCTCTCCAGTATTTGGGATCCAAACACTGGAAAGTAACAACTTCGGAAAGAAAAGGAAGGATATAGATCCCCGGAATCCAGATTTTTCCTGGAAAATTGGAGCCTACAGAGAAACTGAAGAGGCAGAACATGATACAGAAAAAGGAAAGGATGATCTGCACTTTCTCCCTGGCTCCTGGGTCCTAGGTCCTGGCTCCTGGCCTGTGAGAAAAGAAGACTAAATCTACAGAGACACAATGAAAGCAGGTGACTCCAGGGGTCTTTGGGGAGAAACACAGGACTGAAATGCACCAGCAGAGGCTGCCTGCTACCACAGTAGATGAGTGCCTCCAGTCCAAGTGCTTCCCACATCCCTGAGAGAGTGGCCAGACACCTCTGCATAGAGTAGCTGACTGCACATGGGACTCACAGCAGCTACAGATTGGCCTCATTTCAGAGCTCCCAGAGACAGCTGTGGTCAGGGAGCTGCAGTCAAGCTGGTAAGAGACCAACACAGGGGTTTAAACTAATGGACTCAGGCCCCAACTCCATGGCCAGAGGCCAGGCTTAGCCTCAACTTCTTTGGATTGAAAGTCACAGAACTGGCATTCTCATTCTTTTTGTTGTTGTTGTTTTTGTCTTTTTTTGTGACAGGGTCTCGCTATGCAGTTCAGGCTGGCCTTGAACTCACTTTGTAGCCCAGGCTGGCCTCGAACTCGCAACAATCCTGCTGCCTCAGCCTCCCCAGTGCTGGGATTACAGGTGTGCGCCACCATGCCCCATGGCACTCTCATTCTAATGCTACTGCAGACTGTATCCAGCATGGATCTGGGATCTGACTGCCTTTTTTACCTTCCAGTGTGAGCAGTGAAACATACTGAATTGGACACTGCCCCAAAACTGTAGAACCCAGAAGAAAATCACATGTCTGAAATCACTGAGAAATTTCCTTTATTTTTCTTTTTGTTTTGGGGGTTTTGTTTGTTTGTTTGTTTGTTTTGGATTTTTCTGAGTGTGCATTGTTTTTAGGGTTTTTTTTTCTCTCTTCTTTCCTCCACCAGTTTTTTTGGGGGCTTGGGAGGTCTACTTTTATCTTTCTGCCTTGCTTTTTATCTCTTTCATACTTCTTTTCTTTATTTTTTCCTCTTCCCCATCTTAATTTTTCTCCCTTTACTTTTTCTCTCATTTTTTTTAAGAGTAGGAAGAATTTATTGAGAAAAAAAAAGCTTCTGTCTGAGAAGGATACGAGGGCCCCAGAAAGTGGGTTGCCCACCAACCCCGGTTCTCAAGGGTGTTTTATTGAGCAAAGTTACAAGGTAGGGCGGGTTAAGGTAGGACAGAACTATAGCTAATCAATAAGGTTACAAGTGGGGCTGGGGATTTAGCTCAGCGGCAAAAGCGCCTGCCTGGCAAGCGCAAGGTCATGAGTTCGGTTCCCGGTACCAGAGAAAA
>NW_004955461.1:8963887-9109981 GCF_000276665.1 Chinchilla lanigera
AAAAAAAAAAAAAAGGTTACAAGTATAGTCACTTAGATAATATTGATCTAATGGCAAATCATAGGATGGGTGTGAGGTGGGACAAAACTATGGTCCAACAATAGGATTACAAAGAGTACAGTCACTAGGGTGATACTGTTTAAGTGGGGATCAAATGGGGAAAAAAGTCATGTAGCAAGTGCACATGGCACAGACAAGGACTCATGGCCAGGCTGCTCTCTGGTGGATACCCAAGGTTCCTCAATGGAAACTGGCTCCCGACCACAGAAAAATCTCCGTTTATCTATTGTATTCTTCTATCTTTACTATTAAGTCAGAAACCCCAATTACTTTCCAACTTGTTGGGGGTTAACTTTAAAGCCACCTTGTGCTTAGACTACCCCTCCCTCCAGGAATCAGGATGCCTCAACTTGCAACAACTGTTTGCCTTTCACAAAGGAAAACAATTATCGGGGGAATGGTTTACATTTGTGTCTTCATATGCTAAGAGTTAAGAAAGAGATTTTACTCAGTCTTTTCTCTCATGTATGCATACAAGACTAACAGATGTGCCTTTACTAACATGTGATGTGTGATTGCTAGATGACAAATATAAGTTTAACCTGTGAACTTGAAAGATATAAAAATTTAAATAAAGCATAGCCTTGTCCTGCCTATGTGATTAGATAGGTAACACAAGTGTCTTGGAAATTTCTTTGTCCTAGGGCCCAGGGTGAAATTTCTCCAGTCAATTGTTGCTTTTCTCTCATTCTTAATCTCTATATAACTTCTCCCTTCTCCCCCCTTTTTCTTTTGTCTCATATTTATCACTGATTTTTTCTTACTTTACATGGTTCTATAAACATCATTTTACTCCCAATAAGCTCCTACATACCATTTCTCTCTCCTCCTCCTAATTTAAGGTTTCAAAGGTATCCTCTTGCACTCCCCAACCACAAACCCTATATCTTTAATATACAACCATAAAGATTTGTTAAGCTTTTTATATTTAGTTAATTCTGTAAAATTACCACTGACTTCTCTATCATTAGCAGAGATATAGATATTTAGTACATATTAGCTTTTAAGTCAGTACCAGGGTTTTCTTAATATTTACACCATAATTGTAGAGTTCTCCTCTAGGATTAAGTGTGATACATAATTGGTTCCTATGGTATAATAATATCTAATTTGTCTGGACAATACTACTCTAGCTGATTCATTTAATATTAATGGGGTTGCTTAATAGTCACTATTTCTCTGTAAGTCAACACTCAGATTAACTTTGTGATACTAACAATAGTACAGTATATTCCCAGAGAATTTGGTTGCTGGACTAATTTGGTTGCTGAATCTTCCCCTCCCAAACTAACCAAGGTACTTGGATCTTCAGGCTGTGGCAAAGGACTGTAGTGCCCAAAATCCATTACTAAAAAGTAACTAAAGAGATCTTTATATCAGCAACAAAGTCTTTAAATATAAGCATCCATAAACATCAGCACACACACATACACAAAAACAAAAAATAGAAACATGGGGGGTTAAGACAATAAAATGCTTCCAAAAACTCCCAAATCCCCCAAAGCAAATCCAGTGGGCAGGGCGGTGTAAAACAGCATAAACCACACACCTGAATTAGCCAAAAGGATAACAAACGAGGTTAGAAAACAGCTCAAAGAGATACTTGGTAGAATTAGAGAAGATACAACTAAACAGATAATGGAAATGAAAGGGAAAAAGTGTACAAAGAAAAATTGTTGTTTTTAAAACTTTGTTCTTTTGAAACTGCCTAGCTCTGTAACTGCTTCATGGTTTTGTAATTACTTTCTTGACCCCTGTGGCCACGACAGCATAACTGCCATTATACCAAACTTCATAAACTGATGATCATTAATTTACCCTTGTAACCGATGACCTCACCCTGCTAGCTAATCTGCAGAACTACCATGCCATCCTGTCTTGCCATTGTACCTCCTTTGTACCTCCTGCTTGTGCATCATACAAAAGCCCTAGACCACCAAAGATTGGGGCCTGAGGTTCTGGGAATTATCCCAATCTGTGTCCATCAATATAAATAAATATGCTTCCAAATCCTGGGTGTTGTTTCAGTGTTTCTGCTTGTCATTGCAGAAATAATAACCAAAATAATGAAAGAGTTTTCAGAAGACACCAGTAAAAAGCTAGATGAGCTAAACAAAACAATACAAAACATAAATGCCCAGTTTACCAAAGAATTAGAGCCTATGAAGGTGTCAATCAGAAATCTAGAGGACTAAAAATCATATTGAAAGTATGGGCAATAGAACTGACAAATGTGAGGACAAAATTTCAGAACCAGAAAACAATGATGCCTTTAAAGACCAGCTAAAGACACACTTTAAAAGCAACAAAATAACATGAAAAAATGGATCCAACAACTGCTAGATGGTGGAAAGAAGACTAAGCTAAGAATAACTGGAAGAAGTGAAAAATCAAAAGACAACACAAATGGCATTAAAACCCGGTTCACAAAATAATGATACAGACACTCCCTGGTGGTCTACTGGTTAGGGTTGGGGCTCACACAAAATAATGGTACAAAACTTCCCCAATATATAAAAAGAAATCAGCATACAGATAGGTGATGCATATACAACCCTAAATAGCCATAACCAAAAGAGAACCTCCCCAGACATTAGAAGGAAAAAAAAAAAAAAAACTGAAAATAATGCACATGCTAACAAAAAAAAACCCAAAATACCAAAACAAACAAACAAACAAAAGTAAAAGGAAAGAATAAAGGAAATTTCTCTATGATGTTGAATGCATGGCTTTCTTCAATTCAAGAGATACCAGAAGTCCATCACAGGCACAAAATCTCAAAAAGCTGTTAAAGAAAGGCAATGAGTCACAAATAAAAATAACCCATTAGAAATGTAGTAGACTTCTCTATATAAATCCTAAAGGTAGGAGGGCTTGGAGTGAAGTGTTTCAAATCCTAAAACATAGCTTTCAACCCCAATTTACGAACCCTGCAAAATTTTTCTTTAAAACTGATAAGTAAATAAGGTATTTCCATAAAAAGGGATACTTCAAGAAATTCATGACCACCAAACCAGCATTACAAAAATTTGCAAGGTTATCTTAGAAAGAGACAATAAAGTCAGCAGTGCCAATAAGTCAGAAAGAATAAACACACCTGGCAGAATGAGCAGGTAGGCAACAGGAGAAAAATAAAGAAATCAAGAACAGGAAAATAATGCAATGACAGCAATAAGTCAATACCTCTCAGTTAATAACCCTCATATTGGCAGAATGGATCAAGAAACAAAACCTAACAATATGCAGTATACAAGAAACACGTTTAATTCAAAAAGAAATTAACAGAGTAAAAATCAAAGGATAGAAAACAACATCCCATGCAATGGGAACCTGGTAAAAAGCAGGAGCTGCTATCCTAATTTCAGACAATGTATATTCCAAACCAAAAGTGATTGGAAGACACAAAGAAGGGGACTAGATATTGATTAACTCCAACAAACAGAGTTAACAATTATAAACATATGTGCACCAAATACCAGTGCAACCAATGTTATAAAACAAACAGTAATAGACATGAAAAATGAGATAAACACCAATACGATTGTAATGGGGGACCTCACTACCCCATTGTCACAAATGGACAGATCAAGTAGACCCCCTCCAAAAAAAGTCAACAAAGAAATAGCAGAGTTGAATCAAACCTTCAAACAAATGGATTTAGTAGATATCCACAATGTTCCATCCAACAACAACAGAATATACATCTTCTTAGCAGCATAGACTTTCTCCAAAACAGACCACATTCTAATCCACAAAGCATGCATTAGTACATACAAAAGAAGTGAAATTATCTCATGCATATTACTGGATCACAGTGCAATGAAATTACAAATAAATGGCAAAAGATAGCATAAAAACTGTGTAAATGTATTGGAAATTAGATAATACCCTCTTGACTAATCAACAGTTCACAGATGAAATTAAAAGAACTTATGCACTTTCTGCAATCAAGTAATAATGCCAGTATGACATACTGGGATATATGGGACACTTTATTGCAATCTTAAGAGGGAACTTTAGAGCAGTGAATTTCCACATCAAGAAAACAGAGTGAGGTAAAATAAATAACCTAAGCATACCCTTCAAGATCTGAGAAAAACAAGAACCATCCAAATCCAAAGCTTCCATGAGTAAGGAAATTCTAAAGATTGGAGCAGGAATTAATGAAATTGAGACTAAAAGAGCAATACAAATAATTAATGAATCAAAGAGTTAGTTTTTTGAAAGAATTAAGAAAACAGACAAACCCTCAGCCAATCTTAACAAAATAAGGAAAGAAAAGACCCAAATACATACAGTTAGAAATGAAAAAGGCAAAATCACAACAGATTCTGCCAAAATCCATAAGCTTATCAGTAGCTACTTTGAGAATCTATAGTTTCATAAAATGGAAAATTCAGAAAACAGGGATAAACTTCTAGATATCTATGAACTACCAAAGTGGAACCAAGAAGATATAAAAATCCTGAAAATCCAGTATCAGTCAATGAAGTTGAAGAAGTAATTAAAAAAAAAAAAAAAAAAACAATCTAGCAACTAAGGAAAGGCCTGGTCCAGACAGATTCACTGCTGAATTCAACAAGAACTTTAGAGAAGATCAAATACCAATACTCATCAGGCTCTTTAATAAAATTGAAAGAGAAGAAGTCCTCTCAAAGTCATTCTAGACAGCAAGGATTATCCTGATTCCAAAAGCAGAAAAAAACTCAACCAGAAAAGAGAACTATAGGCTAATCCCTTAGTGAATATAGATGCAAAAGTCCTCAGTAAGATACTGGCAAACAAAATACAGCAAATCATCAAAATGATCATAAATTATGACCAAGCAGGATTCATTCCAGGTATGCCTAAATGATTCAAAAAACGCAAATCAATAAAAGTAGTATACCACATAAACAGAAGCAAGGACAAACAAAACATTATCATCTCAATAGACATAGAAAATGTATTTGAAAAACTCCAACATCCATTCATGATAAAAAAAAAACCCTGAAGAAAATAGGAATAGAAGGTCTTTATCTCAATCTAATAAAAGCCATCTATTACAAACCAATGGCCAACATCGTACTAAATGTAGAGAAGCTGAAAGCTTTCTCTCTAAAATCAAGAACAAGAAAAGGATGTCTGCTATCACCACTCATGCTCAGTACACCTCTCAAAACTTTAGCTAGAGCAGTTAGACAAGAGAGAGAAATAAAAAGATATGGATAGTAAAGAAGTTAAATTATCATTATTAGCAGATGACATGACGCTCTACATCACAGACCCCAAAAACTCCACCCAAAAGAATTCTAGAATTAATAACTAGTAGAGTAGCAGGATACAAAATCAACACTCTAAAATCAATAGCATTCCTGTACACCAATAACAAGCTCACCAAGACAGAAATTAAACAAACAACACATCAAGAAAATGAAAATCGCATCAAGAAAAATGAAATACATAGGAATTAACAACTAAAGAAGTGAAAGACCTCTACAATGAAACTACAGTACTCTGAAAAAGGAGAATGAAGAGAATATTGAAAATTGGAAAGATACCTTCTGTTCCTGGATAGGTAGAACCAATATAGTCAAAATGATCATACTTCCAAAATTGTTATACAAACAATGCAATCCAAATCAAAATATCAATAACAGTCTTTACAGGACTGGAAAGAGTATTCCTAAAATTCATATAGAACCAAAAGAAACCTAGAGTAGCAAAAGGAATTTTGGCTAACACGAGCAAGGTAGGGGGCATCACAAACCCAGACTTAAATTTATACTACAAAGCTACAGTGATTTAAAAAAAAAAAAAAAAAAAAAAAAAAAAAAGGACAGCATAGTATTGGGGGGGAAAAGAGGAAAAAAAAAAAACCCAGACTGGTAGATCAATATAACAGAAAATTCAGAAAGAACCATGCAGACACACTCATCTACTTTACCTTTGACAAAGAGGTCAAATATTTTTGCTGAAGAAAAAATAAGGTGAAAACTGGTATCCACATGCAGAAGATCAAATCTAGAACCACATATCACACCATACACTAAACTAAAATCAAAATACATCAAAAATCCAAACATATGAATATGAACACTTAATCTCCTCGGACATTAAATAAGTGAAGCTCTTGAAGACAGCTGTTGGCAAAGACTTTCTGAACAGAATCCCAGTTGCACAAGAAATGATCCCAAGAATCAACAAATGGGATCACATCAAATTAAAATTTTTCTGCACAGAAACTCATCTTCAGTATAAATGTCAAAAGCAGGTACAATCGAGGATATAGCTCAGGAATACAGTGCCTTCCTGGCAAGTGCAAGGTCCTGAGTTCGATTCCTAGTACAAAAAAAAAAAGCAGGTACAGAAGAAACAGGTTGACACAGCCTTAATTTTTTGAATTCCTCCTTTTTTGTTCACAAATAACTGGGAAGATATAACGTGAAAAGCATAGGACTAACAGTGAGAGGATAAAGTTCAAATTCTAGCTCCTTCGCTTCTTGGAATTAAAAGCTTATAAGCCCTTAACCCTCCAAGATACTTGGCTTTCTCAACTACAAGAGGAGAAATCATGGGAATCCATTTCTCAGATGCTATTCCGAGTACAAAATGAGCTTACAACTGAAGAAAGTCCCTATGGCATTGGGCAATAACACAAAGGTGATAGAAATCCAAGGATATGGGTGTGATCAGCTGGTTTCTGAGATTCAGGTTCTTTTATTGTCAAAAAGGGGAAATAGTGACTACTGAGGAGGATATTTGAACTTCTAGATACAGTACCAGCACATCACAGATTTTCAATCAATGCAAGCTACCAATGTGGTGGCCAAGATTTCCTTCCATATTCCATAATTCTCTAGGATTTTGTGGTAGACACAATTTCAGATAAATATTTTAGAGCAACATGTCCGTAAATCTTGATTTCACTTCCATATGTATATGCTAGCAGCAGTAGCAGCAATTTTAAGGGTCAAATTGTACCAAGTAATAAACAGGATTTTTTTATTGAACAAATTGCCTGACAACAGTTCTTCTGTTCAATAACTCCACCCAAAGCAGTGACTAAGCAGATATTATCACCCACATCAAAGAAACACCATTTACAGGCATTAAAAGAATGCAGAGTACCACCATATCCTGAGCCCCTGCCATACAGCAGGCACTAGGGTGGGCATCCTGAGTACAACCTCCTACTCTTATAGCAGCCTGCCACCTGGGCTTCCTCACAGCTGCTTAAGCAAATCGTTCAGTAATGGTGACCCAGGATCTCAAGGCAAAAACATGTGTCCTTATAGCCTACATTCTTTCCTCCAAATCACTCTAGATTGTTTAGGCCTCTAACACACCATTACCTATGTCTTATTATGTTTTTGAACTATGTCTCAGTTACGTTTCTCTCATTGCTGAGGCAAAATACTCAACACCCAAAATTAAAGGGTAAAGATTTACTTAGCCCACAGTCTGTAGAGGTTTCAGTTCATAATTGGCTAACTCCAAGGCAGAGTGGCTTGGCAGAGGTACATTACAGAGTAGAACCAGTTCATGGCAAACAGATAACAGCAAAAGCAACCAAGCAAAGGATGATCACAGCACTTTCTAACCTTTATATCTTATCCAGGCTACTTAGGGCAGGTAGTACTCACACCCTCAATCCTAGTGCCCTTGAGCTGACCACTGCACCATGAATCAATTCTAGTGTCATACACTAGATCCAGCCACACCTGAAAAAGCCCCAGCTTTGACTGTGTGAGCATTTGGGAGGACATCTAGACACAAGCCATAACATCCCCCCCTAGGCCCCCCAAAGACTCATGTACATCCCTTTATGCAAAAGACACTGAGTACATCTCTAACAACTGTCAAAGTCCTAACAGTTTCAGCACTGCTGAAAATACCAAATCCAATGTCTCCTCTGAGATTTAAGGCAAATTCTTAGCTGCAAGCCCCTATACAAATGAAAAAGAAAGTTACACACTTCCAAGCACAAGATAGACATTTCCATTCCAAAAATTACAAACTTACTTTTGTAATTTACTTTTGTAAGTATCCTTACTTACAAAAGGATAGCAAGGAATGGGAACAAAGCAAGACCAACATCTTGTAAGGCAAACATTAAATCCTCACCAATCTGTGAACTCTGAAGGACTTGGGGAGCCTCCAGCTATATAGCACTTCTGGTAGCTGTAGCTCTCATGGCTTCTCTCTTGGGCTGGTTCTGCTCTCTCCTTATAGTTTTCCTCAGATGATCCACGTTCCTGGCTTCTCTAAATTTCTTGCGTCTGGCTTTTTGGCTTCACACTCACAGCTTCATACACTGCCCTCTCAGGGGCACACTGCCTGGCCTCCAAGGCCTTCTTCTAAAATATGGGTAGAAGCCTTCCTGACCCCACAACTCTTACATCTTGCATGTACCTAAAACCAGCACCACATGGATGATACCAAGGTCTGCCACTAGCTGGAGCAGCAGCCAGACTTCCTTCTCTCTTGGCTATAGAAGTCAAGTGCCTATGAATCAAATCCTGAGGAACAATTTCCATAGGCTGTTGCCATTCTGGAACATGACACTCTGGACTCTCTTCTCAAAGCAAAGTCTTTCACCTTTGCAATTTTGAGGCTGCAAAGGATGGAATTCTGATGTTCCTTATGATGCTCTCATGCCATCTTTTCTATTTTCCTGCTTCTTCTCAGCAACCAAATCTCTTCTGCTCTGTCTTGGCAGTCCATAGCTTTACTGGAGCTTCCTTTCTGGCCAAACTTACAATGTTTTGAATCATTCTACTGGGCTCTTTGCTCTTGATTCTCAACACAGATCTGATTAAAAGCCTCCAATAGTAGTCATGCTACCACCTCAACATTAGACTGCCTTAAAATTTCTTCTGCACGATTAATTAGTCTGGTAGCCCAAATCTCAGGTAAAGTCTCTGGACACGAGAAAAATGCAAACTTTCTGCCAAGCCATAGCATTTTCTGGAGTCCAACAGCCAATGCAGTCCTTCTTCCCAGCAGAAACCTCCGGAGCCTGGTTTTACCAGTAGCATTTCTATCACCTTTTGCTCTTCTGTGCTCTGACCAGAAGCTCTCATCAAGTACAGCGTAAGGCATTCCAGCTCCAATTTTTCAGATGGTTTCTCCCAACCTTTCCAAACTCTTCTCACAAGCCAGCTCCAAAGGCCCCTAAACCCCATGGTCAGTTATAGTAACAGCAATAACCCCACTTCTCTGGTACCAAATTCTGCCTTAAATTACTTTTCTCTGGTTGCTGAGGTAAAATACCCAACACCCAAAGTTAAAGGAGAAAAGGTTTATTTAGCTCACAATTTGTAGAGATTTCAGTACATAATCAGATGGTTCCAAGGCAGAGTGGCATGGCAGATAGGTATTGCTAAAAAGAAATAGTTCACAGTGGACAGAAAGTAGCAAAGCAACAAGGGATGATCACAGTTCTTTCTATCCCTTATATCTTATCCATGCTACTTGGAGTACGTAGTGCCTTTGAGCCTAGCATTGTACCATGAATCAAGTCCAGCATCACACATTCTAACCACCTCTGAAAAAGTTCTACCTGTGATTGCTTGAAGCTTTGGGGGCACATCTAGATAGAAGCCATAACAAATTGGTTTGCAAAGTACAGAGAAATGCTACCTCTAAAGAGGCAGTACAAAATAAACTGAGATGTGCCTTGGACTCCATGTGTGGCAGCTAAGGAGACAAAAGGTGAAAGGAAGACCAAAATGCAGTACGTTTTTGGCCAGAACCTCTACCTCTATCTCCCAAGTCCTCTTACCTTGAAGGAGGCATGCTGTTCCATGTGCCGCAGTAATTGTGGCTTCTGGGCTGCTGTGTAGTCACACACTGTGCATTTGAATTGTTTTCCTGCAAAGAAGCAGAAGATAAGGTGAGCATCACCAGGATACCAGCTCTGCCATGTGAATGAGGGCCAGAAATTGAGCTGGTACACATAGGTGTCCCTTGTCAGGTAAGAGACCAGAATTTCAGAGGGGACATAGAAGGACATGCACAAATGCAATGTAATGGGCACAGTCTCCACCAACTACAAATGGGGAGGAGACCACCAAGAAGGGAAAGAACGATGACCTCTTCCTGGGGAGCCCTGATGTGCAATGACATTCAAGCAGGCTCCTAAAGAAAGAGTAAGAGTGTGCTCAGCTACCTAAAGAGAAGGGCATCGAGGAAGAGGGGTGGACACAACTGAAGGAATGGGTGCTCAGAGGAAGGGATTATAGGGTGGAAAAATGAAGCAGCTGGATCTTCCTTCCAGAGTGTAAGATCTGCAGGAAGTCAAGAACTGACCTGAAAATTTGGGAGGCAGATTTCCAGGACCTTGAGCATCTCACTAGGGAGCTCAGACGAGATCCTAAAAGTCAGAATAACCTGCAGTATGACGTTCTACAAGAGGAAAGATCTGTGTTGTAGCACTCCTAACTCTGACAAGACTATAAGCAGCACTTTTGAGGGTATGCCAGATAGAAAACTAATACAAAATGCAAAACAGCTTTCTTAAGAAGAGTAATGATTTAGCAATATTTAAATGTTCAATAATGGGGTGAACAGGATTACATGTTAAAACAAATTAATGGCTATACAGGGCCTAGCACACTGTTTTTTCCTGATTAGCATAAACAAAACCTCCATTTGCAATAATACAAATATATGCAGCAGAATAGAAATATGTCCTATTTCTTGTAGTAGTAAATGGCTCAACAATCAGCTTGATGCAATGGTCCAAGCATACTGGGAAATGCAACCACAGCCCTGAAGTATGGCTCCCCAGAAATAATGGCTCCTCCAGAGTGCCCTCAATCCTCTCCCTCTCAGACCAGAAAAGTGAGACTTACCTATACCTGCAGCCTCTATGTTTCTCTGCTGTTCACCCCTGAAGCCAGCAAAAACTGGCTGATGCCATCAACTGGCCACAATACCTGTTTCTCATTAAGGTAACCAAGGAATTTCAAGAGGCCAAGCCAGGGGTAGACATCAGTTCCTGACTTCACTGGGTGACTCTAGTTAAGAGTCTGCTACCAGTCCATGCTCTGGAAACCTGTTCCTTTGGACTCACAACACTACAGCCTCCCTGAGGCTCTCTGACTATTCATTCTGATTATCCCTGCGGCAGTCTCTCCTGTCAACCCTCTTTTATACATTGATGTCTCACATGGTTCTAGCTCAGACTCCTTTCTGTGCAAGTATCCCTACACAGGAGTGTCTTTTATAGCTTTGGATAACCTTTGATGCCAAAATTTGCACCTTCTAGATTCAATCTCCTATCTTTTATGTCTATCTCTCTATAACCCTTCCTCACTAGTTTAAGTCCTTCCCATTTTTTTCCCCTAAACTATTGCAAAAAACCCTAAACTGTTTTCCCATTCGGGCATCTTCCTCATCCATCCATCCATCCACCCATCCATCCATCCAGATATACATCTTTCTCCCATAGCCCACCAATGTGCCCAATTGCCTAACAAAGTTAGGCAAAGTCCCAGAACACTGCACAAAGGTTCTTCAGAATCAGAACTAATGCTCCCCACCCATTTGCTGACTTCCTCTTCTGCCTGTCCCCTCTGTACCTCAACTCTATAACGTAGTCCCTTCCATTCTCATAACTTTCTGCCTCATCTTTATAGTCTCAGGCCCCTAAACCTTTGCTAAAATTTTCCATGTCTGGGATGTACTGCCTCTTGTATCTGGCCATTCTTCCCTTAAACTCAAAATTCAAGTCAAACAGCATTTCTGATAACTGGGCTCAGCCAGCCCCTCCGCATACCCTCACTACACACTGGTCACATATCTCAATCTGTGTCTCAGCTCTACAGAATTTTGCCATTAGCTGCCCCTGGGCAGGAACTATGTCTTACTCATATCAGTAATGTCAGCACTTCTGTGCATGCAAATACTGAATATATTCCATGCATTTTATTAAACTGAATTGTACAAGAAATGAACAGGAAAGTCTGTGTGTCTTACGTAAATAATGCTCTTGGTAAGAAATGAAAAAAAACAAAACCAAAAGGTATAAACACATAAATAATATAGTTATAACTATAATTCTAAATGAATGTGCCCTAAATTCTAGATTTTACTATTTCTTCAAGTTCAATGTGCAGGGAGATTTTTTTTCACATTTAAGGCACACAGTTATAACTAGAAAGCAATTAACTTTTTCTTGAAGTATGATCTTTTTCTAAACGATAAGGCCATGCATTTGTACACATCAGTAGTATGATCACAGCCACAATACTTTCCACTAATACATGATGCAGATAAATAAATCATCATCGTCCCAGACAGCTTGAGAATAATTGTGTTTGGGTTCTTCCTGTAATAGTGGCATAAGGAACACTAATAGAACCATTTTCTGAGGTGATAAATATTTCTTCACTCATTATCAATCACTCAGATCAAAGAGTAAAAGATAAAGGCTAAAGGGAGCCCAGAAATGAATGAATGGAATTGCCTCATCTGAGATCAGAAGTAAGCCTTGTGCAGATCTACTATCAAGACTCTGCAAGAGAAATGAAAAGAAGGCAACTCCTAAAAGCCACTGCTGATGGAGGCGGAAGAGCCCTGGAAATAAATATTCGCAATGTTTTCAGCAACCACTGACAGCTTGAGTCAAACAGTCCTGGGAGAGTGTTTGCCATAATCCTTTGTTGCCTAATTAAAACACTGGAATGGCAATTCATAACTAATCATAAAGAAGCAATGTTCTGAAACTAGCAGGTTGTCTTCTACAAAGACACTCCTAAGAATTACAGAAGAGTGGACTGAAAGACCCAGTATTTACCCAGGTCAGAATGACTTCACATGGCTGCAAGATGAACATCAAATAGATGTATATGAATGTAAATCACAGAGGGTCCCAGGAAAAGGAAAAAAATATTATAAAATTTTTAAAAGATTGATTTTTAAAATCATTCACTTTTTATAAAATCTACCTGACTAGGGCATCTGAATACCGAACTACTGGACATCATGACCTACGTGACTGGACGTATGGTGTCACTGTGCATGCACACCTAGACTCCAGGCAGCATTACCTGTTTACGTATGGGGAGCTAGGATTGTGAATCTATGTAACTTGCCAGGTAATGAAGTAGGAAGCACTGGATCCAGACTTTAGTCTATTCTGCCCCGAAGCCCCTATTCACAGCCACCTAAGCACCTTTTCAGCTAATAAGGAAGCGACGCGTATTCCCCTAAAGGAAAAAGGAATGTATAACAGCAGTGCACACATCTATACCACTCTCACATAAAGGTGGCTGGCTGAATGGGATGGCTACCATTAGAAAGGGCCAGCAGAAAGGGGCCACTGGCAAGGGAAGTGTGTCTGGCTGTGTCCAAGACACCGTGTACAACCCTGGGCTCTTTCTTTTCTTCCACTCAAAGGTCCTGGTAGGAACAATGAGGAGGTGATCCCTGCCTGCTGCAGGACGGGCTCAGGCATAGGGCCTACAAGCCCCTGAAAATCAGCCCTGAGAGATACAGATAGGCAAGCATGTGGGAGACCTAGCAGCAGACCCTCACTACAGTCAGCAGTTCCCCTCTGTCCTGCTGCTTTTTAGCTCCCCAGCCCTCTCTGAGACAATCCAAGAATCAGATCCAATTAAGCCAGCTTAAATCAATACACCTAAAGCAAAAGGAAGCAGGGGGAAATGCTTGTGAAACTGTAATAAAGTGAAAGCAGTTATAATAGCAGAGCATTTCTAGAAGCCCTCTTCTCCTCCCCCAGCATGCTCTCTGCCCTGTTTCCACCCCAGCCGAAAGCGCACAGCCTGACAGTGGCTGGCAGGTTCTCAGCACCCTCAAGTCTTCATACAAGTGTCACCTTCTCACCAAATCCTTCCAGAGCCATTCTGATTAAAATGACAGCCCCACCCCCTGACCTGATTCATTTTCAGTATCTTAAAGCTTATGATATTTTTATATTGAAGCTGAATCATTTCATATTCATATTTTTACCTATATAACTCAGTTTTTTTACATCTGAAATGTTTTTGCATTTCCAGTGTAACGTGGCATTTTTTTATTGACTGGTAGTATATTTGTCATCTGTCTCAGGAGAATCTGGGCATGATGACAGTGGAGGATTTTGGTTTCTGCTTGCTGTGATTGGTGGCGTTCACCATGGTAACCAAACTGCCTAATGACCAATGCAGTTAATTGACTAGTCTTTGCTTGGTCTGCCTGGCACCCTCCCAAGCTGTGGACACCTCAGGGCCCTCATTGTGGACACCTCAGGGCCCCCATTGTGCACACTTCCTCCCATGTTATTTAAATGCTGAGCAGTGAGCCCCCACTGAAGACATGGCCAGCACGAAGTGATACGAGCACCTGGTCAGAAGTGTACAAGCTCCCTAGTTCTTATTTGTATCAACACCACTGCAGCAAGAACGACAGAATTGTTACATAGCCCTGTTCACAACCACCCCCAAACTCACTTTGTCTCAGTCACAGGCCATCAAACTACAGTGGGAAAGTGGCTCACACTGAACCAGGCATGGAAACTGTCCGGACTTCAGGCATATACTCAGGAGCCACGGTGGACGAAACAAAGAAACAAGCCACTCTGCAGGAAGGGCAGGGCAGAGCACAGCTGAGAGACAGACGGGGCATCAGCAGAAATAAAGGAGGCAGGGAGGGCAAGGTAGATGCTACAGACACCTGGTTGGCTGTGTTCATTGACTCAGCATCACTAGCAGTCACTGCACGTCAGGACCACACTTGACTGCGGGAGACCGGAGGGAACAAGACAGCAGAGCCCTTGCCCTCAGGGCACTCATCACTTAAACAGACGGCCAGGGAGTATGCCAACAGATAATCACAAACTACCATGTGTGACAGAAGAGACTGACAGCAGCGGAGTGATGTGGTGGTGTGCGGTATGGTCAAGGGAACAGTGCTTAGCTGGAACATAGGATGAGGAGGCAGTGACAAGGGGCTGTGAAGAGTTTTGGAGAGAAGCAACCACAAATGTGAAGGCTGGAGCCCGTAAGACCCCCAGGACCTTCACAATATACACCTCTTATTAACTTCAGCTCCTCAAAGGATCTTCTGTGAAATGATCAAGACTTCCAACAAGGACCGCACTCAAATGGACAGGTGAATGCATGAACGCAGATGCCAGACAGCAAGCAGACGAAAAGGGTAGGACTACATGATTCACTCGAGAAAATAAAATCATGATGAATCAGTTGCAACAGCTACATATGTTCTATGAAGAGTTGCTCACTGAATCTTTACAGTACCTGCTCAATGTTGTGAGTTACCGAATAAATACAAATTATAACGTGGTCTGACTGGATATGCATTAAGCTAAGAAGCTGAGCATTTTTAGTAACATGAGTACTAAAAATAAAAGTTATTATAGGACACTTCCGCATGTCTGGGCCAATCTTTTGAAAAGTATTTTGGCGGTGGGATGCACAGGCGCAACCACCAAAACAAAGCAGCCACCCTGCTGCAGGAAACATATCCTGAGGAAAGAACTGAAAAGGAGGAAAAGCTAATCTACAAGAAAAAGTCCCCTGACATGTAATTTATAATACATGGAGGAAAAAAGAAAATATGAGAATGGTTATATAATTTGTGAATCACTACCTTAATACAACACTACACAATTCTTAAACTTGTCACTTACGGACTGTACAGCAATAGAGAATAATTAGAATATTCATTTCAAGGCTACAAGAATGATACTTATACCTTTTTCACAGGTGTATAAGGATTCCATGTGAATAGGAATAAAGAATTTTTTGTTGTTTGTTTTGGTTTTTTTTTCTGGTACTGGAAATCAAACTCATGATCTTGCGCTTGCCAGGCAGGCACTGTGGCACTGAGCTAAATCCCCAGCCCCCGGAATAAAGATTTTAAAAGAATCATTCATATGGATGTGACAGAATTGCGGCATCCTTTTAGGAAGGGGTTGACCTTTGTGACTGTTGCTTTAATGTTGTCTGTGCCGTAACAGAAAGGCATTTCAGATCATTAGATTCCATCTTCGATAGGCTGGCATGCTTCACCTACCACTGTACAAAGCCCAGACACAGGTCTGTCAATAACTGAACTATGTGGGGCTGAGAATTTATCTCAGTGTCAGAACACTTATCTAGCAAGCAGAAGGCCCTAGGTTTAGTCCTCAGCACCAAAATATTAAAAAGCAAAAAATAAAATAGTAACAATAAGAGAACTATGCAATGGCATCAGTATTCCTGAACTTGAAAAGAGCTTGCTGTGTACAGAATAGCACCTGGGCTGGACTGTTGCACCTTGGCTTACAGCTCTGTCTGTGCAGGTATCCCAAGGAAGAGATGGTCTTACCTTTGCCAATAATCTCAGGGGTGGTCACTTCTTGCCCTCTGAGGCAGGCTTTTACTTTTATAAGCACTCAAAAGTGACTCTAAGCCAAGTCTTGCCGGTGAGGAAGACAGAGAAAGCTGAGTCACAACTCTTTTTGAAGAAGCAATCTTGCAGAAAGCACTCCAGGCTTACTGCAAAAAACTGCCTCAGTGAAGAAAAGCTATGGACAGAAACAAAAGATTCCCAGTGACAAACTACAGAATTTACATCTCAATTACTGATAAAATTTTTCCTATTTGACTCAGAGGCCTATTTGACTCAGAGACATATTAAAAGTCAAAATCACAGCCACCTACAGGAATCTCACAAGCACAATATTAAAAGGGAAAAAGCCAGACCCAAAAGAACATATGTAGTATGAAGCAACTTATATAAAGTTCACAGACCTGGAAAGCTCAGGACGGTGCTAGAAGCTAGAGCAGCAGTCACCTTTGGAAAAGAAGGGAGACTTCGGAGGGGCTGGCCATGTTCTGCTCCTGGCCCTAGGCTGTGGTTACCTCCTTTGTCATACTCCACTGAGCTGTACACTTATGCATTATGCATATGTGTGTTCCTTTAATTTATCAGCACAACAGGCTACCTTTCGCAGAAGTTTTTGAGAACTGGCATTAAATTTGTTCAAGAAAGGAAAGATGTATCACGTAATTCAAAGATAAAGTCTGAGGACTGCATGATAATTTCCAGATCATACAGGCTGCTATTGCAGGTGGAAAGAAAAAAGACATAATCAGCAGGACGCACCCCTGAGGTTTTCAGCGAGGCACCCTTCTGAGCACCAGACTGGAGACCTTCCAGTGCCGGGGACGCACTATTGCACTGCCAGCTCCAATCCCCTTCAAAGGCATGTGATCACCTGCCAAGATGTGGGGAGTCACCTGCACTTTTTCTGCTCCACCTCTCAAGAAGGTACCATCTTTGCAAAACCCATTTAGAAGTTTTCTTTTGGAAGGGGACTGTTACTGATCCCCATCCTCTGGACAATGATCTCTGATCTGGGTGCTGCCTGGGCTGTCAAACTGAACACTGGCTAAATTATTCTACTGTGCACAATGCAAAAGAAACTGCATGGTCTGAAGTCTGATCATCTCAAGTTCTGCCCTTTGTTCAGGCCTTATTCCAGGGACAGCAACCCAATCTGCCCTGTGAAAATGGGGCAAGAGGGATTTGGAGATGGGAAGGGGAGAAAGGGGAACAAGAAACACACATTATCTTGCCTTGGGTTAGAAAAAGAGAGGAATAAGAAATCCACAGGAATGAGGCTGCCTTTCTCTGGAGCGTGTGGGAGGGGATGGGATCGCATCGCGGGCCAGGGGAGCCAGCAGAGCTCCTGCTTTGCTCAGACCTGAGCTCCAGCAGGAAGTCATCCCAGGTAGTCACAGAAACACAAAGTGTCTATGTTGCCCTGGACCTCTGATGCTGAGTGCATGGGATGGACATTGTCAGCACCTAGCTTCAACTTTTGAAAATGAAGACAACTGCCTCTCATCTCCAGGGCCCTAAGTCCCCCCCACACCTGGTGACCACACTTGCAAAGCACAGCACCTGCTGGTTCCTCTGTCACCTGATTGATGAGTTTCAGTGAGGCTGATTCCAGCAGCTCAAGTTACTTTAAATAGTGTTCTACATGAACTAAGGAGGAAGGGAAATGGTAGGAAAATCTTAAACCAATACCTTTGGCTTTCTGGCATTGGGATTCCATCAGAACTAAGAGAAAGTGATGGAAAATTCCTTCCAATTAAAGGCAACTTGTCTGAAATGTCCATTAAAATAATCACTGCAGCCAAAACAAACTCTGTGTACTTCCAACTTGATGGGCGCTAATGTACTTACAGAAAGAATTTCAATAAATCTAAACTGTTATTAGTAACAATATCTAAAGGCATAAAAGTAAAAGTGCTTCCTCATGACTGTTTATCCAGTCTTACTGAGAAAGATGGTATTAAGCATAAGTAAATTTTCAGCAGTTTTCAGAAAACTGACTTTATACTTTTTTCAGAAAAATGACATTTACCCTTTTTCAGCAGAGATACTCTTTGAATATTATCTATCACACTGTGTCTTCCTAATGACAGCACACCTGAAAGAAGAATGTGGTCTTTCCTTGATGGTGTAGATTAATTGCTACAAATATCCACACTTACAGCACAGTTAAGAGCTTGTGGTAATAAGAACTCTAGTTTTTAGAGAAATAAAAAGGACATACATACCCAGTGTGAGTCCAACCCAATGGTGATAGATAAGGCCCCACACCCACACACGCACGCAGGTACTAATCCCTAAAATCTGAAGTGCTACTTTATATGGAGAAGACAAGGATTTTGCAAGTGTGAAAAAGTTCAGGATCCTGAACTTGGAGACAACTCTGAATCATTCATATGGGCCAAGGCACAATCACAAGAAGAAGATAGCTGGATGAGAGACAGAGGAGATGTGATGATAAGTGGGATAGAAGAGATTAGAGATGCTATGTGACTGGCTCTGAACACAAAGGCAGAGATTTATACATCAAAGGATATATGCAGCCTGTTACCTGTCTTCCCCAGGCTGATGGAGAGGCAAGCAGGGCTGATTTCAAGGCCCAGGAGAATCATTTTATAGGCACACGACATCTGGGTCCACAAGAAGTTCTTTTTGTCATGGTTTTGTAAACTACAAGTCTCTTGGGAATAACTGAGCCCATACTATAAAATGAACCCTGCAGTCTGACTCTCAACAGTCAGCTTAAAACTGCTGTGCAGATTTGATAGTGGTACCTTAGTTCACAAAGTTGATTTCACGATTCTGATTTCAAACGAAGCTGGACAAGAACTGAATCAAATTGAATGGTTAGGTTCAGTGTTGACCTTCTGGGGAAATTTGATTTGGTTCTCGTCCAGTCTGGTTTGCAACCAGAATTGCAGAGAGAATTGAGTTCATGAACCGAAGCACCACTGTATTAAATAAGACTTGGTTACCCAAAGCCTTACCAGGGGAGAGGGGTCCAGGGTACAGACTCCTGGCATAGTGCTCTGGTCTTTCTAGTTGTTTCATATGACTGTGTTACCATCTCCTTTGGATCCATTCTTCCTTGTCTGAAAACTGATGTACTAATTACAGAGAATCGCCAAGCTAAGTCGATAGTGGCTTAATGTTTAGCTTGTAAAGTATAGAGACTTTTTAAACTATATTTTTATTTCCATAGCTACTTCTGTTCTGATGTGCATTGTACAAATGACCGTAGATCCTACAGCCATGAAGCAGTGTGCTCTGCAAGTCCTTGCAGTGAAAGGTCTGTTAAGCTTCCCACTGGATGTGTTCCTCAGTACTAGGTGGCAAAGCTCTGGGTGCTGGGCTTCATGGACAGGCAGGCAGGCAAAATGGGCAAAACCTGGCCTCAGGAGGGCAGACCCAGGTTGCAGGGATTCCTGCCTGTGCAGGCAGATTCTTCTTCACCTTCAGTGTAACAGGGATGTGTTCGTTTCTTGTATCTTTTATAACAGATGAGTACAAATTTACTGGCCTAGAACAACACAAGTTTATTATGTTACAGCTCTGGAGGTCAGCAGCCTCAAGTCCACATGTCAGCAGGCCTGCATTCCTTCTGGGGACTCTAGAGGGAAATCTGTTTCTTCACCCTGTGCACCGAACTGGATGAGAACCAAATCAAATTTCCCCAGAAGGTCAACACTGAACCTAACCATTCAATTTGATTCAGTTCTTGTCCAGCTTCGTTTGAAATCAGAATCGTGAAATCAACTTTGTGAACTAAGGTACCACTATCAAATCTGCACAGCAGTTTTAAGATGACTGTTGAGAGTCAGACTGCAGGGTTCATTTTATAGTATGGGCTCAGTTATTCCCAAGAGACTTGTAGTTTACAAAACCATGACAAAAAGAACTTCTTGTGGACCCAGACGTCGTGTGCCTATAAAATGATTCTCCTGGGCCTTGAAATCAGCCCTGCTTGCCTCTCCATCAGCCTGGGGAAGACAAGTAACAGAAAGCTGCCCTGCTGGGTTATCTGCCCCAACCCACCCTGCCCTTAGCATTCTCTGGAGGAAAGAGCGGGGGAATGAGGATGTTGTGCAGAGATGATCTCTCCAAAACAGGCTGGTACTTAGGCACCATTTTCCATATGGTTCCTGATTCTCAAATGTTACATTTTTTAGAAGTAACAGGGTCGTATGTAGGATAAGTGAAGCTACTTTACCCTGGACTAATTTTGCTTTTCAGAGGACACAAGAGGAAGGGGGAGAGATCTCCACACTTGTACCTCCTAGAATATTTTAACAAGCAGCCATGGAATCTCTTATTATGAAGCAAAGAAGGGAGGAAGGAAAAGTTACTTTCTCCACTCAGACCGAATTTCCATACTCAACTCTCCCTCCGTCTAATTATACATCACAAGAGTGCTTGAAACCTAGATAACTCCTCTGTAAATTTCACCAGAAAGCTTCTTAACTCAAGTGTGTGAGGGAAGGTTGGACTGGGGAAAAGGGAAGACCCAAAGGAACCATCTCTGAACTTCAAAGAGCTTTTTATTTCATGATTATAGAATTCTTTTTGGATTATATAATAACAAAGCACGGCAACATTCACCTTCCTTCTGGTAGGAGTGGGCAGAATCATGTACGGACCTCTGGACTGTAACTTATATCTAGGCCCTTTTTACATTCAAAAGGGAGAAATGTGTTGCAGCGTGATTTCTGTGTTAAATGCTTGCAGACTGTTGGTATACATGTAAAGCGTTTGATCAGACTCTTTATAGATCAAGGTCTCTCTTTGTACACATTGACTGGCAAATCTGTCTAAATGAAACCTTTACCCAGAATGGCCTATCGTTTCTACAGTATAGTAATGAGCTCCTCTGGGAAACAGAAATGCAATAAACAGGGATACACCACTTTAAATAAGCAATAAATGTGAAAAATTATATTTGCAAGCAGGTAAAGGAGACAACAATTACTCAATTCCTTTTTACTTCATTAAAAGATGTCCAAGAAGATTCACTTAACAATGAATCCCACGCTTTTAAATATCTAATTCACAAGTACTTGATTTAACACAATTATCTGAGAGATGAAACTGAAGGAAATAACTGGTACTTTTTAGATACTAATATATCCTAACCAGCTTATGTAACACAGCTTTTTCTTATTCAAGCCTCAAAAATTTACTAAGCATCTACTATAAGCCAGGTGCTATTCTAGGTGCCAGGGACATAAATGAAGTATATCAAAATCTCCTGCTTGCAGGGCTTACAATCTAATAAAAGACACAGAAAAATCACAAATGAAATTGTGTAGTCCACTGGAAAAGGACAGGTTTAAAGAGAAGTAGGAAACATGAGAAAAGAAGTAAGTAGCGAGAGAGTTCCAGAAGTAGGGACAAAGAAAAAATGATAAATAAGGAAACTGTTTGGTAAACCTGAGAAAGAAAAGCCAAGTGGAAAAACACAAGAAATAAGGGAGGAATTTAGAAAATGTGGGAAGGGGCAGCACTTTATACACATACTATGCCTGGGAAAGACTCACTGGGAACCTAACTCTCAGTAAGGACCTGAACAAGATGAACAAATATTCATTAGTACAAGGGGACAGAACATTGCAGGCCAGGGGAAAGGCTGGAGAAAATGCTGAGACAGGCACGTGCCTGGCAGGTCCACAGAACAAGGAGACCAGTAACAGAGAGATGAGCACTGGGCAGAGCAGAAGATGAAGGCAGACAAGTGGGGTAGGCTGCAAGGATCACACAGACCATCAGAAGGATTTGTGCTGTGACATAAAATGAGCATGGACCCCTGGGAGGTTTCTGAACCCAGGAAGCAGGAACCTGACCTGATCCAACAGGATCACAGGTTGCTATGCTGAGAACAGAACTCAGAGGGATAAGGGCAGAAGAGGGAACGGCCAGTCAGAGAGCTGCTGCAAGGCCAGAGGCAATCAGCATCTTCACCTACAAATGGGGATGACAATGACGACATCCTCCTAGGATGGTGCCAGCAACTAACCAAGAACTATCCTATCTGCTCAGTTCTGAGACACAATTTTCATAGCTCAATATCTCAGAAACCAGAACGAGTCATGAAAGCCAGTATGACCGCCACTTCCTTCAGCAGTCATGGCAGCTGACCCCGTGTGTGCAGGCAGAAACTTCGTCTCACCGTTCATATCCTTGTTTCAATTAAGTTACATGCACCATTAATATTTGTGTGATGTCTGACTGCCATTTTATTTTATTTTTTTGTGCCAGGAATCGAACTTGGGACCTCGAGTTTGCAAGGCAGGCATCTGTGCCGCTGAGCTATATCCCCAGCCTCTCGACTGCCATCTTTAAAATGTCTTTAAAATGTCTTAAAATTTAAAAATTCTGCTTTACAGGCCAGTGGTGTGGCTCAGCAGTAAAGTATCACTTCCCTAGCATGCAAGAGTCCCCAGGTTCTATCACTAGCACCAAAAAAAAAAAAAAATGTTGTACAAATTAATGGTTAGCAAATCAAGGACAAAGCACAGGGCATGAATATAATGTTAGTGAAAAACAAATTCAACTTGGAGAGAGCATTTTTATCCCATATTTTTCTGCAAAGCAACAACTTATGTAAGAAGGAACTGAATTTGTGGAAGTCACCAACCCAAAAGGATTACCTGCTGCACCCCAAGTGATCTGGCTGAGAAACTCCAAAGCCCCTTGGTAAAGATGACACAGCGTCAAAGTAATGAGGAGTGAATGTGGCCAACTCATACTTTCCCACGGGATCAGCGAGCACCAGCAACAAAACTTAGAGGTGGGTGCTTCGGACTGGGTAAAGATTCAGGGGCTCACTGTACACCAGAGGTGCTCAAAAGAGTTGGGCTTGAAAGGAGCACAGTTTAGGAAAATCTCTAAATTACTTTCCTGTTTTTCCTTTTAGGTACACATGAAAAAGACATGATAACATAGTCTATGGTAACTTTAAAAAGAAAAACACAGGCAAGAAATGGCAGAGGCCTGGCAAAAGCATGCCAAGAGGTGCTAAGAAGTAGAGCATTCCCATTACTTGAAATGAGAACTTGTGGGACTTGCTAATGGACACTTAGCGGGGAAGCACAACACTGCCCAGGCCGTCCCAGGCTTTTGACCCGAGCCATTGAAATGGAGTCATATTTACCAAGATGGGAACAGCCAGGTCAGCAGCCTTGGCCAGTGCCCAACCCAACTTGCTTTCTGTTTCTGTACACCTGCTAGTTAAGTAAGCTTTTACTGGATTTCAACAAGGTTTTTAAAACCAAAGAGAAAAAGTATGTGATACTGTATGTGGTACTCAAAGCCTAAACTATTTACTATCCTTTTGCAAAGTGTGGCAACTCCTAAGCCATAGGAGACAGGTTTGGGAGGGAAGACAAGGAGCTAGAAATGAACACACAGTTTAAGGGGCCAGTCAGATATCCATGTACAGATGTTGGGCAGGCAGCTCCAGCTGCAAGGCCAGGGCCTGGGGAGAGGCTACCATGAGCTCAAAGTTTTTGAGCACAAAGCCCAAATCACCACGTAGGCTGGAGGCCACAGCACCCTTGCCAGTCCCTGTGAGGGCCATCCCACCCCAGCTATCATGCCCCAGGGGACAATGCAGACTTTCCTGGCTCTGGGGACAGCTGTTCTTCACAAGAAGACTTCAGGAAATGTGTCATCACATCAAGAAACTCAGTTCTTGCTGAATGGTCCAGGCAACAGACAGATCAGTGAGGCTGACTGTGGAGGTATGGAATTCAAAACTATGTGATTTTATTGCTTTCATCATTCATATCTGACCACTTCATAACTGTCATTGTGTTTTTTATTTTGATTATGAAATTTTTATTTAGAGAACACTAAGTTTTAACAATTATAACCCTGATACCTTTTCAGTCTTCAGCAAGCCCCTGGCGAGTAATACTGAGGACTCCTGGCCAAGTGTTCAGCCTTTCCACCAAGTCCGTCAAACTCAGATAAATTCTTGGCCATGAGCCAACAGCACACACAAATAAGGCCAATTCCAAGAATATTCATACCTGGCTATATCATCCCTTACATACTGAAATTAAAATGTCTATTGAAATAACTTGGGTCTTCACAGTGAGCTCCAATTTTTGTACATAACTATGCTAAAATAACAATAAATTTGAAATAAAGTTTAACAACTTTGCTACATGAAGTATTCACAAGTCTCTCACACAACGGGGGTTTCTAAGTAAAATGAACATTGTTTAAGGGGTTTCACAGTTTAGCTGCCTGTCTTCCAAGAACAAATCTCCCTTCCCTCCATGTAGCCCAGGCCAGGGACCTGTCTTAGCACTCTGCCTCTGACTTACACCCTGTTCCCAGAGCTCCTGAGCTCCTTCTGATTCTGGCACTTATCTCTAGCAGGGTCCACCCACCCTCTGTCCTCCCTTCTAGATCATAACCTCCCCAAAGATGGAGACTGGCCCTTCTTGTCTGGTTCCCTATGCCCTCCCTTCACAGCCGGTACACACAAGAACTCAATCAAGGTTCTCAAGGAATGAAGAGAAGTACACTTAAGCATACTTTATTGAGTTTAAATCTGCCCACTTATCGTCTGTATTTTAGGCAGAGCCCCACTTTGGATGGAACACAGGAACCCTGCGGCAGCCTGGATGACAAAGAGCATCCACTTGAAAACTCAGGCTGGTGTGATCAAGGATGTCAGGGATGGAGGGCTGAAGAGGATGGACACTTCCAGAACCCACATCAAGGCCTCCTGAGATGGCCCCACTCCCTGAAGCAGCCTCCCTGCCATGCCTCCCCACCACACAGCACACACCCAGAGAGTGCACAGCGCCCCTCCAAGTCAGGCCCACTCTGCACTGGGCTCTTGATATGCTGCTTTCCAGGGAAGACCAGCCTCGGGCTGCATATTTACAGGCTGACCTGGGGCCACTTACTCACCATCAGCCGTGTGAAGGAGCTTGTGACTCTTCAACGTCCCTTTTGATTTGAATTTCTTGCCACACATGTCACACAGGTGAGTCTTCTCAGTGCTGTGACGATTCATATGAGCCTTGAGGTTACTCTTGCTGCGAGTCGCATACTCACACAAAGAACATTTGAAGGGCTTCACCCCTACCAGGGGAAACAAATGTACATACAAGTGTGCATACAGCTGCGACCTCAAAGGAACAGATCATACCTGTGAAAACAGCGCACATCCCTGCCTCCCCGACAGGCTCTTCCTATGTGGCTGTTTCCCACAGGGACACTCTTTCCTGGAGGGTCAGCCAAGCACCTCCACTCCACAGCCTTTCTGACCCTCCCAAGTAGATTTCTCTACTTCCAGGTCAATGTTCTTAAGTGCTTCAACTCTCCTGTGAGAGTGTTCACAGCATGTTACAGGGAGCTGGTCACACCTGCCTCTCCCAACATCTGGGAACTTCCTGAGGACAGAGATCCTGAGCAAATGATGGAACAGATAATCACTAAATTCGATTGAACTAAGTTAAAATGAATAAAATTAAAGGCTTCAAGGGCCTTTGCAAAAATCCATGGTTTTGGGTCTTCAGGATCAAATGTGAAAGCATATGTTGCTTCATAAACTAACAGAGCTTTGCAACACTGGTTGTTGTTGTTGGGCCAAAGATTCAGACTTAGGGGTTTCTTGGCATTGAACTTCGTTCTTCCCAAGCACGTATACAAGGCCTGCTTTTGTACTAAGCACCAAGGGCTAATCCTGAAACTGAGACTTAGTGCCTGTCCAACTGTCCAGTGGGAGGTGCAGACAAGCACACAGGTTGTGACAGCCAAGGGTGATGCACAGTAGGGGCGGGCAGCAGAGGGTCCCAGAGCCAGGTGTGTGATGGAGAGTGATCAGTGAGCCAGGCGTTTTCTTCCACTGTCTCTACTGCCTATGACTGCTGAGGGAACCGAAGCTTTACGATGCTGAGACAAGAAGCTGAGAGGCACATGAGGGCCGACAGTGCACCATGGTCCATGGCAAAGCCCAGAGCTGGAGAGTGAGGTGATAATCTAACCATGGAGCACCAGTAAGCCACATAACCTGGAACTACAGTTTGGATCATGGTCCCCACATCTGTAAAGTGATGGGTCCAGAAGTAACCTCCCAGGGAACCTCTGCATCCTGCCTGTGCTCTGGGCACATGCTTTTAAGAGCAGGGCTATTGGTATGTGCCAGCATGGGTACAGCACCAGCTCTGAATCACACGCAGCCTGCCCAGGCATCCTAACAGCAGGTCAAGCTACCGAGAACTCAGGCATACACCTCCATGGAGGAGAAGCCCACACAGACCACGAAGAGGCGTGCGATGTAGCTCAGTGGTGACAGTTCCTGTGAGAACAGTTGAACTATCATCACTGAGGTACTACTGGACCTGGTGCTTTTTTAGAAATCATTATTCAGATACTACTGGACCGAGTGCTTATCTTCACTCAAGAATGAAGATAAGTGTGTGCTCATAACCCGGGAGAAGCCAAAATCCTAACTTCTGTTCCCTGTCATGAATGGAAAGAAAAGAAACAATACAGCAACTTGGGGAACAGTGACACATTTTAAGGCATGTCACTGCCTTCCCAACAGCCAGCTGTGCACAACAGCTCTGTCCCTCTGCACTCTCCTACTGCACAGCCTGCAAAGGAGACGGCAGATGAGTCAGCTGTGCAGGGCTCCAGCTCATCTACAGCACGGCCTTCGCCCCACAGCGAGGCACAGAGACAGCTGTGCTGGATCCACACCATGTCCATTACTTGGCTGCTGTGGAACCCTGAATGAAGTTACAGGCCATCTGAGCAACAAATGTCACATATATGAAAAATGTTCTATATATACAGCTAAGCACTATGACTATAACCATCACCATGTTTTACATCCCTTTTTACCTTTTCTTGGTATTTTGTATGGTTTTCTGTTCTATTAACTTGATTTTTCTGTCTTTTTGAGACAGGGTCTCTTGGCCTTTAGCTCACTCTATACTTCAGGCTGGTCTCAAACTCACAATGATCCTCCTGCCTCAGCCTCCCAAATGCTGGGATTACAGGTGTGCGCCACCATGCCCAGCTTTGATCTTTCAATATTTTCTGCTTTCCTTTTCTCATGCTGTATATTAAAAATAAACAGACAGAAGGAACAGTTATGGTACAGTCATCAACTCAAAAAAAACTAAATACTGTAGTGTGTGCAGATATGCTTTTTTTTTCCTTTTGTTATTCCATCATAACAGGAAAAACAAAATTAGGCTAACTAAATACTATTATGCCAGACTACTCTAACAAAAAGTAGACGTCTTTGGCTTTCTGAATCCTCTCATAACTCTAAAGTTGTTCAGAAAATAGATTTCTTTCCAATTGTAAATACACAACATTAATGCCCTATCAGATTTAAATACAAAAGCACTGGTTGTATATTAATATGTTGGAAACCATCTACAGAGGGTTTTATATATCTGTAAATGATCTCCCTGCTCCTACAACAAATTCCAAAGTAGTTTACAGCTTCATTAGATAGATAAGTAAGCCAATGTTCAGAAAGATGAGGTGTTTGTCCATTCCACAGCTCCTAAGTGGTGAGGGAAGACTGGAACTGCATGCACAGGTACACGTAATTACAGTCAGATGCCTTGCTGAGACCAGCCTCCCTTTGCTTCATCAGGGTCAGTTCCCTGCAGATTCCTGAATGCCATTCCAAACCTTCCCTCCAGACAGGTGCTTCTGCCTCTTTTTTGCTGAGAACACTGGCTAAGGCCATGACTGCCCTCGAGTCCATGAGGAAGAAGCAGCACATACAACCTGCCACCCTCATGCCTGCCCCAGTGCAGGAGGTGGATCCTTCCTCTGATGCACATCAGTGGAGAAGTGGAAAGCATGGGCTTGGGAATCAGATGTCATAATACAACCCTAGCCCACCTCTTGTCAGCTATATGACACAAGCAAATTACTTAACTGTCTGATCCTCATCTCCCTCACGGTTATAAGATGGATGCCTCTAAGGTTACTGAGAGTACTAAATCAGATTGAGTGAGAATGCACCCAGCACCTGGCTGGGAGCCAGCAGGTGTTCAGTAAGTGTTAGTAAACAAAAATAATCTTCTTGCCTTGGGTCTCAATCCCTCTGCCTTCTCCAGGTTCCTACTCCTTTAGGCACAGTTCTCTGTACTCAATTATTAACCACCTCCTTCCTAACAGACCCTGACCAGGACCCTGTAACAAGTCCCATAATGGAGAAAATACTTTATCCTCCATCCCTCTCCTGTCTTGTCTTCCTGCCTATAGCACTCCTGCTTCCTACCCAGCAAGAAGAGCCCAATTGCAAAAGTCTGGAAGAACTTTTGCTGGGCCCCTTCTCCTTCCTCTTTCCCAGGAGCGCTATATCTATGACCACGGAGGAGAAAAACAAAGGTGGTAGGCTGCCTGTGGTGGACTGACAACTGGTGGTCAACTTGGAACATCAACTGAACCAGCGTGGTGCTGGGTGTGCAAGGCCCACCTGAGGATTGCTGCCAGCAGCATAAGAGGCAGAACTGGAGAGGAGGCTGTGAAAAGCTGTTGGGAGGCTGTAGGGAGCTATAGGGAGCTGCTGGTTCTCCTGGAGGAGCTTGTCATGCTGACTTTCGTGATGAACTCAGCTGCTCTCATCATTGAAGGAAGCTGAGAATAGCTGTAGTTCACTTTGGGGGAATTGTGATCCTCACTTTGAGCATCACATCCTGGCACCAGAGGGAAAGATGATGCACTGCTCAGCCCCTAGGAGAAGGTTCTCACCTTGGCTTTCCTGATGGGAACTTGGCTGTTCTTATCATCGGAGGAGCTTGGGACCTCACTGTCACTGACAATGGCTATGGTATTTTGGGCCCTGCTTCCTGGCCCCAGTGCAGATCCCTCAGCCTGCTGGCACAGATCCTTCACCCTGCTGGCACAGACCCTTTACCCCACTGGCACAGACTTTCTAGCTTCCACCACTGACCTCTGGGGCTTCCCAGTGCAGATCTGCGAAGCAGGCCTGCACGAGACATTGTCGCGGGCTCTTGGCCTCCTATTGGACTCAAGGAGGGCACTGTTATGGGCTCTAGGTCTTCAGCTGGACTCATGCAGGATATTGCTGTGACATCCAGGCCCTCAGTTGGAGTCTTTGGTTTTTAGTGTGTGGACAGATTTCCTGCACTTTTTTTTTTTTTTTTTTTGGTCTTTTTGAGACAGGGTCTCACTATGTAGTTCAAGCTGGTCTTGAGCTCACTTTGTAGTCCAGGTTGGTCTCGAACTCACAACGATCCTCCTGCCTCAGCCTCCAGAGTGCTGGGATTATAGGCATGCACCACCAAGCCTGCACTCTTTTTGTATATTACTCTTTGGGTGACTATCATAAAATAATCTTATAAATGATGTGTCCTGTACTGTACTGCTCCCTTTGCAAAACTCAAAACTACAACACCGCCTCTATGGGAATTATGACTTAAACTTTTCAAAGTCCCAGCACATGGCTCTCCCACACTGCCTCCACAACAAGTGCCCCAGAGCACAGTCTATATCCTTACTTGCCTCCAATTTGTCTCCATACAACTCTTCCCCCTTCTGAATACATTCTCCATGATGTGAACACAACACTCCATAGCGCCCTCTTCACCTTCCTTCCTTCATGATACTAGCAATTCTTCAATGGTTCCAAGTGCACTACACAGCATGAGCACTGGAGCTGCTGCTGTGCATAAGACATAGGTGCATAAGACATAGGCGCACCTGCTTCTCAGCAAGGGATACATGGTGATTATCTCACAACTGCAATGGGAACTAGGAGGAAATACATACATATACCCAGTGCAAAAGCAACGGAATGAGTAATGGTTTAAATCTCAGACCTTTAGGAACTGATGGATAGACATACCTCTGTGTGATAAAAAATCCTAACTGCAGGGGATGTGAAGATACGGCTTCCTCCGAATGGTCGTCCAAAATAGTGTGGAGCATAAAATTAAAAGGGTTCCCTGTGCATGCAGACCAGTACTCACCCTCATGAGCCCAGATATGACGCTGAAGGTCTGAGCCATTCTTCATGAAATAGAAATCACAGTATGGGCACTTCATGGCTCTCTTTCCAATTAGCCCTTTCAGCTGCACCCGCCTCCCAAGAACCTCAGAAATGGTGCTCATGGAGACCTCTGGAAGAAAGCAGGATGACAATCAGAGGAGGCAAAGGACTCTGGCTCAAGTTAGATATAAAGAAATCTTCTGATGACATCTGCATCACTCAGGGGACAAATCAGCATATGCCTTGTGGTATCATGAGAACTTTTTGCCTAAAAAGTTAAGTAGAATCTCACCAAGCTTCAAATCTAAATACCTGTTAATATAAAACATGAGGAAAAAAAAAATAACATGAAACAAGAATCAGACAAGTATGGAATATGACAATGTCTATAGGAAAAATGACTCAGTTTCTCCCAGAAATGAGTGACATGGATCAAAGGTGAGGATAAGTGACATAATTACCAAACAAAATTCCTGCATCTTGATTCAAACAAATCAACTGCAATTACGTGTGTGTGTGTGTGTGTGTGTTAGGTCGGCTGGAAAATTTTTAAGTGAACAAATACTGGTAATAAGCATTCCCTGTTAATTTTGTTTTTGTTTTGCTTTTTGGTGACACAGCAGTTATTTTGAGAAAAACCTTTATGAGTCAGAGAAGATTTGTAAGGTTTTATGGCTGAACTGCATGATATCTGGGACATATCTATTCTAGAAGAAAAAGGGTTTGTGGAGTAGATACACGAAAAAAGTTTTCAAAATGTAGATCATTGTGTAAAGTGAGTTCTCAAACTCACTTCATGGGTTCCAATTTTAGTAGTATATATTAATCTTACAAAATACTGCATCTCAGGGTGGCATTTTCATACACGCACATACTTTGATCTTATCTGTCTCCGCTAGTGCCCTCCTTTAAGCCCCCCAATCACTTTTCTCTTCTCTAATTCCTTTCTCTTGTACTTTCACATCATCATTTCTTCCCCTTCATATTATTTTATGTACTTGTGCACATTTGATATTTTTCCATTATAAAAAGTTTAAAACAGAGCCAAAAGAGCACTTTAGACTTCTTCATGAGCAAAGGCCAGTGGTTTTAATGCCTATCTTGGGCTCATATTGGACCACTGCTCACTTATGACACAGGCTAACATGGGAAGGACAGAACTGGGTCTGCAGAGCATCTCAGAGCCGAAGCCCTGCCACACCAATGAAGGTTCAAGGCACTGCCTTCTCCCAGAGAAAGCAGGAGTGTCAGTGCCCATTTGTTATTGCTTAACTTTCCTCCATTTCTCATCATTTACAATCAGTGAGTCTGCTCCCTCCTACCAAGGGGAGACACACATTTTTTTGTAGAAGAAAAGAGAGCAGGGTGCCGAGAGGGACACTTAGCTAATCTGTTGCTCATTTACACAACACAAGAGCACCCATGAACACCATCTTGGTGGCCTAATGAGGCACTGGGGGTTGGGGGTTAAGCCCTGTCAGAATGATCCCACGGAGGAGATGGGGAGAGTGACAATGGCTGGAGTATAAGGTGTCAGCATGCTACAATGTTGGGGGCAGGGCAGCCAGAAAAGCAGGCCCAAGAGAGACCTTAAAAATGAACAGGACTTAAGAGCAGAAGTCACAGGACATGGGTGCCTAGAAAGCTGGTATATCTCACCTAGGCAGTGCGGGAATTTAGGACCACAGTGACGGTCACTTCTACCCAAGGAGGCGCCTCAGGCTGAGTGGGCACCAACACTACTTATAAACCACTGCTTTGCATAAAACAAATTCAAGACAAGGGCCAGGAACAAGGCAAGGATCTTGGCTAGAATGCGGCATAGGCAATCCATCAAAGGGCATTTAACTTCATGATAAAAGGGGGAGAGGGTCACTGAGACTGCAGGGAGTAGAAGGTGTAACTGAAGACCAGGTAACAGCATAAAGTGAAATAAATAATCATATAAATCCCCAAGCTTTAAATCAGATGACTGCTTCCCTTGAATTTATTTATGTATTCATTCTTCTTCATTTCCATATAATATAGCTGATATTTAATGTTTTAAAACAAACAGACATTTAAAAATTGATCTTCCGAAACTGATCACTCCAAAATCTATATACTTACCAGGATGGTTTGTCTTGATATGTGACTTTATCAATCGATCTTCTGAAAAAGACTTTTCACACACAGGACAAGAATAGCTCCTTTTGTCCTTAATAAAAAGAGAACATAATCAACTGATAGTCTTGTTTAAATCTATGTTATATAGAAAAATAACTACTACTATCATCATCACCACCACCATCATCACCATCACCACCATCCCATCATATCACATCACATCACCACTACCATCACCATCAACAACAATAGCATTATCATCACCTTCACCACCTACAGCACTGCCACCACCAACACCACCACCATGGCTGCCACTGCCGCTGCCACCAGCATCACCATCACCACCATCAGCATTATCACCACCAACTTGACCACTACCACCACTATCATTAGCAGTAGCCTCATCAAAACTAGACACATGGCATATCCATCCAAGGGGGTTAGATGAATATACACCCTCCACCTGGCCTGGCACAGCCTGGGGAGCTCCTCAATAGTGCAATGGCATCAGCTCCAGTTTAGAATTGAGGGATGGGGCTTCGAAGAGTAGAAGGGAGGGGGCAAAGGGTAGCATTCAACATCAAAGCCGTGATTCTTCCACACAACCCAGGGCTGCTCCATGGCTCCACGGTATAATATGTCCTCATGCTTTACATGGGTTTTCATACATGTTGTTATACTGAGATTCACAATTACTCACAAAAGAAAAGGGGCTTTTCATGCTATAGATTAAGAAACCAAGGCCCTGGGTGATAAGGCCAAAGTCTGAGAGGAAGGGACAGTGTTGGAATGGAAGTCCCCAGATGTCCACCTAGGACTCCTCCTGCCACTCTAAAACCATGTGTCCACGCAAGGCTGCGGGGAGGAAGTTCATTCTGCACTTGCTGCTAGCTTGATCAACTTCATCCCTACGGTATTACACTCTCAGCTGGCCGGCAGCTCTCAAGAATGACTCATTTAAGGCTTTTGCTCATCTATTTCTCTCTTAGAGCTCACCTCAGAGCTATCTCACATTAGTTTTTCCTAGAAAATGGGGTTATGGATTGAATCCCACATCCCAAATTTTATATACTGGAATCCTAATCTCCAGTTCACAATGTCACCTTCTTGGTAAAGATCCTCATCTTTACAGATGTGACCCAGGTAAAGTGAACGAACTAGGGCCCTAATCCAGTATGACATGACTGATGTCCTCATGAAAGGGGACATTTGTACCCAGACATGCACAAGGTGAAAATGAAGGCAGAAACCAGGTGATGCATCTACAAGACAAGGAGGGCCCATGACTGACAGCAAATCACCAACAGCCTGGAGAGGAGCCTAGAGAAGATTCTCCCTCACACCCCTCAGGAGCCCCTCAGGAACCCCAAGGAAGAAATCTGTCCAATACTCTGATCATAGACTTGAGTTTCCACAATGGAGCTGATGTCTGTTGTGTTAGACATCCCTAGTATAGTACACTTCTTACACTTCCCAAGCTCACATCTAGCATGGCCCCTGCTCATGTGAACTTAAGGAGAACTAACTCCACATGAGAGCTTGGCACTGCAGCAAGAGCTCCCCATGCCCTGAGCAGATGACTGATTGCAGGCCTCAAAACCTGCTCTGTACCTCCAAATAATAGTAGCATAGCAGCTACATTCACTTCTTAAGAACTTACTGGATGCAGGTGCTATATACACTTTGTGGGGCATTCAGGGACTTGCCTGATGTCATACCACCATAGGGAACCATGAAGGAGGTCCAAACCAGGCCTCTGACCTCTAGAGAAGTTGCTCTTATGAGACTGGGACTAGCCGTAAAGACTGAGGAATCAGACCTGGGCTTAATCCTGGTTCCACCGTCAGTTTGCTGGGGAACTCTGGAAAAGTGATTTAACCTAAGTGCCCCATTTTCATCATCTGCAGAATGGCAATACAAGCAGCACCTCCTTCGTAAGTTTGCAAGGGAAATAAAGGAGATGATGAGCACACAGAGTGCTCAGAACAGAATCTAGCCAGTAGCCTGTAGTGAGTGCTCAATAAATCTCAAGGACTTTGCTGCAGTGACTTTAGTGCTTTGATAACGCAACTCAGCCTGATATGCTGTCCTTCGTGTGGGTAATGCACCCCAGAAACTTTGGAGTGGGATTTGGAATGAGCATCCCCAAACTCCTCTGTGGATCCATTCTCCTTGCTATGGCAGAACACTTTCTGAGGCCAGGGTTCCCCAGAGCACACACTGGAAAAGGGTATTTCATCTTCAAAAAAGGAAAGGTCCTCTGAACAACTAACTAGTCTGAACACATCTCCCACCATACACCTGGGGCCAAGCAATGCCTGCCAAGGCCAGATGTCCAACAGGTCCAAGCAGCTCTCCAGAAACTGCCCCAAGCTCTCAGTGCCACAGACCTCCACCAAGGTTGCACCACAGCCTTGGGACTCCTTGATGTGTTCTGTGATTGTCCTCCATTGCCTTGACCTTGTGCTCAAAGTGCCATTTTGGGAAACATGCCCTGGGCCCTGCTGGCATCCTAGAAAATGTCCTCATAACCCCCACAGTCCCCAGTGTCCTTGTCATGAGAGCTAATGGAGGCATTCAGGAGAGCTTTGAAGGAGTTTCCACTGATCTCCCCTCAGCCCTTGCAATTTGATTTTTCTTCTTTTAATCCCTGATAGTCTGAAAGCAATGTATCTCAGCGTTTATCAGGGTCCCTATTTCTTGATGCCTTTGAAGATGGTCAGAAGGACACAGGCAGTGGTAAAGGCTGCTGGGAGAAGCGTAGACTCTCAGGAGTCATTTACTTCTTTTTCAAACCTCAGTGCCTTGCCAGAGATAAAACTCAAACACACAAGGCAAATTTTAAAAGAGATATAGTTAAAAGAGCTCCTGGCAGAGGCAGGGGCACTGAGAAACCCAGCTGGAAGGATGGGAAACAGCCCAGCCCTGGGAGTTTGTTTGCTTGCCTAGAAACACCTTCCAAGCAATCAGAATCTTCTAAAATAACAAGGGAGCGTACATGAGGCCACAGGCATGGCACGGGGTGCAGGACCAGGCCAGAGTCTCAAAGCCCAGCCCATCCCTCTGGACAACCTCACTTGCTCTGTGTTCAGAGCCAGGCGCTTTGGCCCCTACAGGAATGAACTAGACAGTTCACAAGTCCAAAACCAGTGCTGTTTGGAGAATATCAAATCGAATCCTCCCACAGAGTATATGTAACTGATGCATAAGTAAGTACCTCTGAGACAGGGACTTAAAAGCTGCTTTTGCTAAAAAGCACCGACTCTTCACTTGGGCCTGCAGGTACCCAACAGTAACTGAAAGCAAGATAAAGCTTGGCATCCCTGCCTTCATGTTTGTATCTGTCTCCTTTACTACCTTAAACTTTGGGTCACATCTCTGCTAAGCTCTTCCTATGGACATGCTGATCATTCAAGGGGCACCTGTCTAAAATCAGAAATACATTATTTATTTGGCCTAAATCTAACTAACCCCTATCATTTCCCTTCCAAATGAATGATACCAAGATAAGAGAACCTAAGGTATTTTCAAGATTTACAGGAATATTCAACTGCCAGCTTTCACTATGTCCTATTCCAGACACCTTGGAGTGGTATCTAGAAGTCTCTGGTTACAACTCAAAACCTAGTCACCCTGGATTACAGGAGGCCTCTGCAGACAAATCATCCATGATGAAATCATCTCTCTAAACAGCAGCAAGTGTCCTATGAGGGAAACTGAGGCTATCCCCCCTAAATAGGAGCAATCAGATCATGTGAACCAGACCCTCAAACAGTAAGGACATCTTGGGAGTCCCTGATAGAACCAGAACTGAGACAACAATCAACCAGACCCTAGCTTAGTCCAGAAATCCAAGAAGAACTTGACTGTTTCCTTTGTTAACAGGCCCACCTCATCTCCACTGGTGCTACAATCTCTTTGGCTCGTTTTCTCCTCAATCTGAGGTCCACTTCCTTTCTCAACTATAGCTTTTGCCTGTGAGTTCATGCTCTTTCCTCTGTTTTCATTTCTACTGTCATTGAGACAGTTCTCTCGCCTCCAGTATCAAACAAGTTGGGGGATTCTACTCTGAATAATTTCTCAGGAATAAAGGCCATGGTTGTAGTATCTGCTCTCCTCTATGGCTTCACTCACTCATTTTGTCCCAGGGCGCCCATTATAGGCCAGGTGCTGGCTCTGAGAATAAAGGTGTGAGAATCTCAAGGGCCCATGAGCTCATCAAGAAATAGACATGTCCCATGCAGAGCCCAACAGCCAGCACATTTTGATGCAGAAAAAGTAGCAACACGCAGGAAAGGTGACACCTAAGGCGTGAGCGATTAGCTTAAGTGGGAAAACAGCTGGAATGTTTTCTAAGATTTAAGATCTCAACAGTCAGGTTTCCCTTTTCATTGAAGACAGTTCTGTTTTGCCATGTCATGGCCTTTCAATGCCGAGTGTGGGTCCTTGCCAAAATGAAGATATTCTATTCCCAAGAAGCTCTGGGAAACTGAGACCTCCTGCATAGTGGGTAAATGCCCAAGCCATAATGCAGAAACAAACTCATTTTGGGACCAAGTCAAAAGACCGTATTCTGGTAGCTCTTGGAAAGGAATAATATGTCCCATCACTTTATTTAAATGACATTCTTCTTTACTAAAAAAAAAAAAAAAATCAATACTGACCAGGTATATTCATTTATTTCCAGAAAGATATTGAAGGCAACTTTTTCTACTTTCTCTGTGCTTTTTGCCCATATGTTATTTTAGCTGATTTCCAGCAGGTATATGGTGACCAGTGGCTTACAGGTTTATCGGAGGGGGCGCCCCCAAGGAAGGAGGTCAGTTGCCCACCTGACAGCGCCTTCCAGCACATACTGCAGACATGATGACAAATGAACACTCAACACGGAAACAAAGGCCTCAAAAGCAATGCCTCCGCTGGGTGTGAGTGAACTCTGCTGAGGAGTTCTGCTTTCTGTCCTATTTCATTTTGAAGACAGCTAATTATGAAGCACTAAACTGGTTTCACAACCTTCTAAGGTATATGACCAATGGATCTTTTCTTTAAGAGAATACCAACCTAGGTGTCCTATACCTGTTTCTTAATTTCATCTCCACAGCCCTGAGCGGTTGGAGAAAGCACTGTATATACACTTTGGTTTGGTTTTGTTCTTGCTTTTGCAGTGTTAGGGAGAGAACCCAAGGCCTCACACTTGCTAAAGTGCTCTAACAATAGGTATATCTCCAGCCTTCTTTCCCGCCACCCTACCAATGAGAAAAAGGACGGTCAGTAAGGCTCAGCACTTTGCCCCACATTCCAGAGTTATCCAAGCACATCAGAATCCTAAGCTTTCTCTCCATCTACCAAAACCATGTTTTCTCATCTCTATTTCCCAAAATTTGCACAGTGCTGTAAAGAAAGGATTTGTTCCAGAAACATCACTGACTAACCCCTTTGGTATGGTCCCCAAATTTCCCCGGAGCCAGTACTGTCAGCCCTCCACATCTAGGGGCTCCTCATCTGTGGGTTCAACCAAGCAGCAATCAAAAGTACTTGAAAAAAATAGCCTGAACTTTTCCTTGTCATTATTCCCTAAATAATATAGTATAACAACTATTTACAGGCCATTTACACTGTATTAGGTATTACAAGTAATCTAGAGAAGATTTAAAGTATATAGAAGGATGTGCGTAGGAAATGTTCCAATACTTCAGCATTTTATATAAGGACTTCGGCATCCATAGGGGGTCCTGGCACCAATCTCCCTGGATATCAAGAGATGCTTACACGCACTTGACTATAAGCCAACACTATCTGGTTACTACTGGAAGGAGGCAGCAGTGGGAAGAAACTACGCTAGAGATGTGCACTCCTCCCAATCACTAGGTGTAGCTAATTCTTAGCTACAGGAACTAAGAAATAATTATAAGGACCACAGAAACTGACAATATGCCAAATTATTCTAGAGTCCTAATGCAATTAGAATGGTCCTGGATATAAATAAGATCATTTGGAGGGGTAGGGAGAATGTTACTTTAAATGTCTTTAGTTTCTGCTCTGCATGGGAGTATATACTCAAAGGAGTAAAAGCTAAAACAAATGTAAAGTCCCATCTCTAGGGTCATTAGTCAGGAAACCTAGCCCCAGAGATTATGCTTTTCTCAGTCAAAACAGCACCACTTCCTGAACCAGACAGACCCTGCCAGTCCTCAGCTCAACCACGAGGATATCCAAAAGGCAGTTGTACATCACAAGAGTGTTCACAACATTGCACTGGAGCTTCGACAGCATCCAGAAAAGCAGGCAAGCCCTGTATACTCTATGTTCTGGGACAGGGAAACTGAGCTCAGAAAGATCCAGCAGCCTGCACAGGATGCAGAGCTGCAGGGAAGCCCTGTGCTGTGATTTCAAATCTCCAGTTTTATCTACTTTCCAATAGCAATGCTGCATCTAGTGTCAAGAACAATGAAGAGGAGGGGACAGTGAAGATGACAAGCTAACTGCGCATGGGGTGGCAATGAAGCATGGGCAACTTCTCCTAAGATGCTTCAAACTTTGGAAACCCTTCTTAAGAAAGGGTTAGCATTTAACCTTCAGAGTTCATCTATATGCATTATTTAGCTGATCTCACAAAGAATTAGCTAGAATCTTGTGGATATAAGACACTCTATAGTTGGAAGTTCCATCTTGGTGAAAAGACCACTGAAAATGTACCTTCAAATGCCCACCAACTCACGAACAAACAACATGTATCTATATAATCAAATATTATCCAGCTACAAAAGGGAGCATTGTATTAACCCATGTTATATTACAGATGAACTAAATGAAAGGAGCCAGCCACAAAAGACTATTTATATGAAATGTCCGGAACAGGCAAATCCACAGATGTAAGAGAGTGGATCCCAGGTGTAGGGGCTCAGGAAAGGGAAAATGAGGTATGATAGCTAATAGGAATGGGTTCCCTGATAGAATGAAGAAAATGTTCTAAAATCAATTGTGCTGATAACTGTGTAACTCTACTAATATACTAAAAGCCTTTATCTTCACATTTTAAGTGAGTAAACTATGTTACATGGATTATATCTCAATAAAGCTGTTCCTCAAAAAAATCTCTGGTAACTTCCCTTGTAGACACTGAATTCTATGGAAAACATTTGGAGACAGTGCCTTTGTTATCAGATCAAAAGCAGCAACACTCGGGCAGAAGCAGACTTTTCACTGTGTTGGCATTCAGTAGTACTCCTGGCTTCATTACAGAAAGAATTCAGATGCTCAAAAGACAAGTGTTATCCAAACTCAAAAAACTTGGATCTGTTTTTATAAATTATGCTATCTTACTACAATGGCAATACAGTCCTCCTGCTTCGTGGAAAATGCTCAGTGAGTCAATGTCCTGGCACGGATTCAAAAGGCTTCCCCTAGTTTGTCGGGTGGACCTTGCTGGGTACTCCCTGCCACCTGCCCTCTTCCAGCTCTGGATCTGTGCATCCATCACAGAATCCCCAATCAGGCCTGCTCTGGGGGCCAGGTGAGGGGCAGTCTGCCGACCTCACTTACTCCCACTCACCCTTGCGGTTGTCACAGTTGACTTCTTTACCCCCCATCCAAACGCAAAAGCATCCTGCAGGGAGGGATCGGTCTAACTCATATTTGAAATCCCAATGCCTGGCAAAGAGGATGAGGCCTCTACCTTCAGAAGCAGCAGCAATTCAGTCACCTTTAGATGTGTCACAGTTGGAAGAACTACAAATATCAGCAAGGCAAAGAGAAATTTAACTTTAACAACTTCTAAGATGTGTGTGCTAATGAGAAGCAGGACAGCACTGTTTTTATAAGGTTAACAGTGTAATGCTCCCTAACTCAGCACACCGTGCCTCTCTTGTGGGAGTAACATGCAGAGCCACTCACTGATGCAGCACCAAGCATGGCTGCCACTGGCAGCACAGAATATCTCCACACAGTCCCTGCCTTCTGCTACAACGTCTAGTCTACCCTACTTCTTCAAATGATGTGTCATGTGCCCTGGCATCACTGAGATTATGACTGACCACCACAAAGTGCACAGCAAGCAGCAGCATGGAGTGTGGCCTCAAATCTTCCTCTGTCCCTTACCGACGGTGTGACCACAGACAGGTTAGCAAATGACTGAGACACCAGGCTCCCAATCTTCTGAGGACAGGAAATAACCCCCAGCTCCTAGAAGTGACCTAAGAATTAAGTAATCAGCACAAAGGCATGGCCACAAGGTATAAAAGACAGAATCAGCAATTTATGTCTCTTTACCTCAACCTTTACCCCTCCATATTCCTTCTTAAGTACTGACACGAATGTGATAAATTCTTTTAAAGAAGTTTCATGACCATGAAAAGGTGAAAAGAGAGATAGCAGCTTACCAAGAAGAAAGGAAGCATATGGAATAGAGGCCAAAGGTATGAACACCTGCTCCTGACACTTTCCTGTTGACCTAGAGGCCCAGAGATATGGCTCAGACACTGAGCGTCAGCAGACCAGTTAAGAAAATAACTGGGCTGGACCAGAATCTCTACATCTACAACAAGCAAGCAACACCTGAGCATGAACAAAAGAGGAGGCTCTCCTGTTCCTGTGACTCTGTAGTCTGTGCTTCCAAACCACTAAATCCACAGCAGCAAGTTTCAAAACCACAAACAGAATAGTAAGTAATAACAATCAATAGAGCTTATGCTATGCCAGGCACTGTTCTGAGACATTTACATATATTCCCTCACTTCATTCTCACCCAAGAAGGGGTAAATTGAGGTAGAGTGGGCACACGGCTCATCCCAAGGCTAACCACACAGTGAACGGGGAAGCCAGAGCTAACACCAGGAGTCTGCTCCCTGGTCTCCACCACTGCACTCTAGGGCTGTTTCTCCCAAGATCTGCTCTCACACTGGCTTCCCTCCCTCTTGACTTCAGGTGACTTTCCACAGCAGCAAATGTAGACCAGGACTACAAGATGACAAGCAGTAGCTGGTACACAGCAACCAGAACAAGTACTATGCCAAGTTCTTCAGCTACAGCATTGTTTTAACCTTCTAATAGCCACAGATCTATACGCATATACAAATATGGATGTACACACATGTATGTCTGCATACAGGTATGTACACTGTACAAGTATGTATAAATACATATATGTATACACATGTGTATATGTATTTGAGGATGTACATGTGCATATATGTATGCATGTATATAAAATGGATTTTTTTGTACATCACATGAACTAAGTATGTATTTTATACAAAATGTTACCAAGTTTCAAAAAGGACAAACGATTTGTCCAAGGCCCCATAGCCTGAGGGTGTGGAGAGTGTTAAGACTCCAGTACCCAACCACGAAGCCCAGCTCTGACCTCCTCACTATACCCAAATACCATGACTTTATCCTGAGCAACAAACGGTTAGGCGTCAGTGATTTTTCAGCCAGAAGACTATACTACCACATCAGATTTCTGAAGCCTCACTTTGTGCTGCCTGTGGCAGAAGACGTCATGCAATTAAAACAGAACCACATCCCGGGCCAACAGGTATGCCTCCTTTATAACTTCAACAAGTCTCAAGTCACTCTCAGATGCCAACCTCTTGAGAAAGAGTTGAATTTGCAAAAATAAACATTCATTCTTTGGGTTCCATGATCTCCCACCAAAAAACCAAACAAACATTACCATGGTGAATGTCACCAGTACCTTGAATTAAAGTGACATTTTAATAAGAATGCTTCACAGACTTCCCTGTCAGAGTGTTTACTGTAAATAACACAATGGTACAAGAGTAGTCACCGTACATAGTAGGTACCAAATACTCACCATATGTAGTAGGTACCAAATATTGTTCTTAATCCAATTATCTACTATAGTCTACTTAGCAAATTTGATCTTCCAACAACATTTAGGAACATCTATTATTATTATTATGCCTGTTAATAATTTTTTTAAAATATCATTTAAGAAATCTTTGCTTCATTTCTTTATTTCTGCACTAGGGGCACTTATATGGCTTTGTAGCTCTTTCTTCTTAGACTTTCTCAGATGCTAACAAATCTGCAGACAGTGACTCCTTTAATCAAATCTCTCTCTCTCCCTTTTAATGTATTAGAGACTGTCACTGTGAAAGGCACTTAGGGCGGGGCCTTCTGTAAAGGGCAGCGGTGTGCAGTGAGAGGCCCTCTGTGCTGCCAGGACCGGCTGTTCACACACAGGTGACCTGGAGCAGGACACTTCCATTCACATAAATCTGAGAAAGCAATGAGCACCCAGGGGAGACGGGGCTGCCGCTCGGGCTTGCTACTTACCAGCTCTGTATGAACTTTAAGATGTGCTTGCAGCTTATATTTATCTGGAGTCGAGTAGTCACAGCCGTCAGTGGGACACTTCAGCAAGATGTTACTGTGTTTCTGAATTACATGGCGTTTAAGGCAGTTTTTGGTGATGGAAGAGTAATGACACTGGGAGCAATAATACAGATGTTCCCGGGTGTGGGTGCGGACATGCATGTCAAAATGCACTTGGTACCAAAAAAGTTTGCCTAAAAAAATATTTTCACATGAGAACAAGGAATTTTCTTTTATACTGAATTCGAATTTTTCAATTATTATTTTTTTAAACTACTTTTTCTCCCTCATGTGCTTGTCCGGGTCGCCCTTCACACTTTCCACCACAAGTCTGTCTGAAAATTACTTTTCAAAGGTGGCAAGTTGCAAACATTACGGGTGTTACCATCTTTGGCTTGATGTCAGGGCTGGCGAGGGGAAGAAGTACTCACTGAGGACCAATTATGGTGCCAAACACTATACTGCACATGCACAGATCAAAGAGCCTCTAAATCCTCCTGACCCTCCAGGACACCAGGTCCAGCACTGGCCTTCCCATATCCTGCACCACCAGCTCCCTGGGACATCCAGGAGCTGCACTTTCACTGTGAGTGGGAGGGTGTGGTTTGGGGCCTCCCTGCAAAAAGTTGCAGCCACTTCCATACCCTCTCTGCTTACCTAGATCACGGCCACAACTTAAAGCGCGACTTCATATTTGTCACATGCCAGAAGAAACATTCTTCCTGGTGAGAAGCTGGGAGAGGTTGTGGGTAACCCTCAGCATGCACACCTGACCATGCCAACATGGCCAGCTGTGCAGTCGTGCTGGCTGCCTCCACACAGACTCCTACTGCTACCTGTGACACGGGGTCACCTGCTCCTATCTACCATGAAGAAGAGTGGCTCATTTAGGAGGTGTTCTTTGCACAGAGACATGAGTTCCAATCACACCCTAGGTGACCACAATGTGATGGGAATGGACAGGGCTGCTGGGAAGGAGAGCTCCACTCAGAGGCACGCCAGTGCAGCCTTTCCTTACCACAGTATTCACACTCCAGGTCTCCATAAACCTTCCGGATCCTCTCGCACAGGCCAGTGTTCATTTGCTTCTTCTGCAAACTGTCCAGTACCTTCATGAACGCAGTGCTGCCGGGCTGGTGCTCAGAGGCAGCTTTACAAGAGTCAGGCTGGTGCACGTCAGGGTCCCCCCGACTGGCCACTGGAGGAAGGAGCTCTGAGGCCTCACCTGGGTTTGGCCTGAGACATCTGCTGGAATTGAGTTCACCAGCTGGGAGGGCAGTCACTTCCTGGCCTTCACTTGGAGGGCTCTTGGCACCCTGGGTCACTGGGCCAGGCCCAGAACTTTTGGTCTTGGATAGGAGTAGCACGATTTCTTCACCCTGAGTCTGGACTGAGCCTCCCTGCTGGGTGTCCAAGTTCTTCTCGGCACCAGCATGAGCCTCAGTAGAGGAGGTATCATTTTTTAATAAAAAATCATCAGAAACCACAGCGAGAGAATGCAGGTCTGCTGGGACCACAGTGGTTTCCAGCTCGCAGGGTGGCAGGGCATCACTTTCAGCCTGGGGGCTGGCCAAGGGCACCTCTGGGGCAGGCAATTCCACAGGGACTTCCAGTTCCTTCTGCTCCTCCTCACACTGAGCACCCTCAGGACAGGCCTCCTCTTTAAGAGCATCTACCCCATGGCACACAAACTCCTCCTCCACCAGCTGTAGCTGGTCTCCCAGGGCTTCCTGCTGGATGTCCCCTCCTGGCTCCAGGAGGCAGAAGCTCTGGTTGATGGAGCTGGTGAAGATCAGGGCCTCCTGCGCTGCTCCATGCACCTCTTTGATGTGGGAACGCAGCCTGATGGAGCTGACAAACTTCTTGAGGCAAATGGCACAGACATATACAAAGGGGTGCTTCCTTACGTGCAATTCCAATGCCTGGTACTTGGTGGCCCCATGGCCACAGAGCTCACAAGCATAGGGCCACTTGTCACCATGAACCAGCATGTGGCGGTCCCGGTCCAGCTCATTCTTAAATTTGCGCTCGCAGATGTGGCAGTCATAGAGCAGCTGTCGCTTGCCCTCCCTTGTCATCAGGCGGAGCTCATCCAGGGCCTCCTTGACCTTCTTGTCCTGTGGGTCGTGCGTGTCTCGGATGTGCTTGATGAGGTTCTTGACATCAGAATACTTCTTCTTGCAAAAGCGGCAGTGCTGCTTGATCTTCTTGTGCACCCGCTCAATGTGCACCTTGAGGTGGCCTTTGCTGAGGCAGGTGAAAGAGCAGTAGTCGCAGGCGAACTTCTCACCAGTGTGCTTGCGGAGGTGTACATTGAGGTTGGCCTTGATGGCGCTGGCGTAGCTGCACTGGGGGCACTTATATGGCTTCTCATTGGTGTGGATCCGCAGGTGGGCCTGCAGAGAGTGCTTGAATTTGAAGACCTTGTTGCAGTATTCGCAAGTGAAGATTTTCAGTTGGGTAGGACCTAGCCTAGAGATAGATTACAGTACAGTTACATTTGGAGATCTTGAGCTCTCTCAATGACCCAAACACCAAAGGCTTAGCACAGGATTAATTGAGGCAGAGGATGGATGAAGCGTTCATTCACTCAACAAACAGGACTAGAAGAACAGTACAAGCCAGGTACAGATGAAAGAGAAACAGGGAGTCTTGGTCCTACAGAACCTCGCAGTGCAGGGGAAGGAAAGACAAGGCAGCAAACGTTGCACAGTAGCACAGTAAGTGCGAAAGAAGTATGGGCAGGGTACAAACAGAGACTTATAGCCAATGTGAAAGCAATGGGAAGATTTTGCTGAAGGCTGTCCAAGTTGAGACTTGATGAGTAAGAAAGAAAGCATAACAGAAGGAGAAGGGAAGGGAAGTGGGATTTCGCACGTGCGCGCGCGCGCTCACACACACACACACACACACACACACACACACACACTAACCAGGCATTTCCCCTAATAGATCCGTAAGCATTCTGGGATATTTTTTAAAGGACCAGTCTTTACGGAACAAAGGGAGCCTCCATGGGACTAAATACAGTACCGGATGGTTCAACAGCTTTAACAATCCAGACTTGCCTATTCATTCGACCAACTGTAGCCTGACCTTATGCCCCGTTTTGCAAGATTCTACTCAAGGGCCACCAATTAGGGAAAGATCCATGGCCTTCATCCATGTCCTTACTTCTTCCCAGGAGAAAAGAACTATGTCGCACACCTGACTGGTGAGTTTGGGACAGAAACTAGAATCCGCTAGTGGCGCCTGGCTCTCCCCTAATGGTGAGGATGTACCTGCCTTCCTGTGGTAAGCATGGGACAAAGCAAGCACTCAGCCAGAGGTATCTGAGAGCCTGGCCAGGGCTGCAGGTGTGGCAGGCAGCCGTTGGCCCAGCACTGCAGCACAGCTGAGGAAGCTCCATGCCTCACCCTCTCCCACAGCTCTGTCAGCAGCAGAGTTGAAGATGGACTTTCCCCCTTTCTCCTACTCCATCACAGCTAGTGTAGAGCTCAGATGGGGAAATAGGATTGCCCTTCACTAGCCTCATACACCACTTAAAGAAACTGCAACTGATTAATACCTGGCAATATGTGCAGACACTGCAATAAATTTTTTCATGTGGTGAAAAATAAAAACATGGTCTGCCTCATGGAGCCTGTCTTTTTCAATGGGGCAATGTGAATACTAAAGGTGAAAGTGGCAGTAATGATAACAATGATAGCTAACAATTATTATTTTATTACAAAAGATCCCAGATATTTAATCTCAACCTACTATCATACTCATTTTACAGATGAGAAAAATGAGCATCTGCCAATCATCCTACAATTGGTAAGTGATCTGACCCAGGCAGACGACCTGGGGTCCCGTTCATTCATCTGCACGCTCTGTACTGCCTGAAATCACCAATGCACAGCAACCTGTTCTCACTATGACCATGCATGTGAAGAAGGCTTCCCATATGGGGCTTCGACTACAGTTGAAATGGCAGAGTCTTATTTCTGAAAATATCAAATGACAACCACTAAAGTACTTCAGCATGTACCAGAGACAGAAACTGGCAGAGATCAAAGAACTAAGTAAGCCTTCCTCTCTGGCTAAAAGTGCTCCTTCTGGATAGTGTGCCCAGGTGATCCAAGAAGGACCTGCGACATACTAACAAATCATGTAGTGCTATTAATTAGGCCACTAAGCTGTACCTACTACAACTGTAAAGTCTATATTTACGAAATTATCTGTACATCTATGTCTGATCAACACAGCTTGCTTTGTCTTTAAATTAAAAATATTTAACTAGATTGCAGTCCAAAAATATCAGAGGGTACCACTCACATGATGTATTTAAAATATTCAAATTTGAAAGTTATTACTATGCCTGCATGCTAAGTCCAATGCTTATTCAAGGAAAGTAATTTGGATCTTTCCCAAATGACAAAGATAACCAGAAAGTGATACATTTTATCTGTAAAAAGACCACTGAAGAAAGAAGCCCTGGATTCATAGTGTTAATTAAATAAACAAATCACAGTATTTGCTCCTCTAATCCAAGGTCTAAATGGTCTTAGGAGAATCTTTTGCTTGGAGATTTTAAATTATTAGAAAAATAGCTAGTGACCACGTGTGCCCTGTTTCTGGTGGAGGATGACAAGGGTCAGCCTACAGTTTACTCTAAGCAGAAGCCACATGATTCTGAACCAAGGCATAAAGCTGCAATATCTACACCATTCCTACTATATTATTTCACTCCAATGCTCCCTATTCAATAAAAGTACTCTCATCACTGCACTTTATAAATCAAGGAGAATTTAAAAGGCCAGATGCCTTAATCCAGTTATTCTACCTCTGTGACTATCTTAAAGAATACAAAACTAGATGAAGGTGTTCATGGCCCATTTCTCACAATAGTTAAGAATAGGAAGCTGCTTGAAGGTCCCAACATAGTTTCCTACTTTGTTCATTTATTTTTTCACTCATTTGTTCACTCATTCAGAAAAGGGTTACAGACACTAGGGATACAAAAGGTAACAAAAGCAAACTGAACTCTTCCCAGCTGGACTTCACTCTGCTAATGTAAAAGCCAGTAGATAAGGCCCATAAGCTCCCTATGGAAAGGACAAGATAAGATATTCCAGGAGCCCAGTTTAGAACAGTCTGACTGACTACAGGAGAGGGAAGGTCTCCTTGATGACACGACATTTCAGCAGAAAGCCAAAAATTGAACAGGAGCTAACTAAGCAAGCAGGAGGAGATTCATCCCAGAGGAAAAGGAGGAGGCAACTGCAAGGCAAGATCAAGGAAGTGAAAAAGAGGTCCAGATGCCTGGAGCACATCTGGAGCACAGAGGACCAGAGGAAGTGTGCGGGGGACAGGCTTCTAGGTGGGAAAGGCCAGCCTCAAAGACCCCTGTTCTTCTAAGAACAAAAAGAAGCCTTCAAACATTAACAACGGAGGAGCTTCTATGTCCCAGGTTGTCTTCATGAAGTTATAACATGTCCTTAGGAAGCAACGACTTATGATTAAGTAACAGAGTATAATGTGACTAAGTTTTAAAGATACAAAATCACGTACAAAATATAAACTCAGTGTTATAAGATGAATGTATTGGGGGAAAAAGGCCAGGAGGAAATACATTAGAACTACTAACAGTCGTTGGGTAATGAGATCACAAATTACATTTTTTCTCAGCCTTTTGGACTTTCCAGATTTTCTATATAAGTCTGCATCACACTTGTTATAGGAAGAAAAAAATGATATACCATAAAAGTCTTAATCTCTATTTTACAAAGCAAAATTATCATGTGAAAAATTTTTAAAGTCTTTCTTTATTATTTTATAATTTACATAATAAATATTAACAGAAGACATGACAACAAGGATATACAGCCTGAATCTGTTAATTAAATTTTGAGTATATTTACCTATAACTAGATTAGCATGTAGCTGAATCCCTCCCCAAGAGACCTTGAAATATGATGAAGATAATTAGTTAAGGTCTACAAATCAACCCAGGTTGAGAAACAGAATGATCATGGAATTTAATTCTATTACAGATCCATCAAAAGAATAAATATTTTTACAACTTTATTTGTAGTCAGTTGTTTACATTTATAAGAATAGAAGGCTGAGGCTACAAATTAATGAAGCAAATCACATGAAACAATAACATAATTAGTGAGTACAACATGAGCCAGGGACTATGCATATAGCTCATCGTTTATTCTCACCACTGAACCAAGATTCTATTATTCAATTTTACACTAATGCACTAGATAACCAGAGGACAGTAACATGTCAAGGTGAAAGAGCATGGACTTCTTATATGTCCACCAACAGACAAATGGGCCAAGAAGGGTAAACTTGACTTATTTGCAGGAAAATGGACGCACCTTGAGACTATAATGGTAAGTGAGATAAATCAGCACGCAAGATTAATTACCACATGGTTTCTCTCATATGAGAAACCCAAAGTATAGATAAATGGCAAAAGGAAAGGTAAATAACAGTAAATAGGGAGACAGACTTTTTACAAATAGAAAGGAGACCAAGAGATGGAGGGAGAGAGGAGGAACGAGATGGGAAGGGGAGGAAAGAATGAAGATGTGTTCTGTGCTTTACCAACTACCCATCACGGATGTAATTGACATGTACTACAAGCATATGCTAATAAAAAATAAAAACTGAAAACAAAAACAGCGTGAGTTTCATTGGGGCAGGGGCTGGGTTGGATTCCTTGTCATGTCAGCAGCACCCAGAACGTTACAGGTGCCCGACTGACCTGAGGTACACTGGGGTAGAAGAGCTTAGAGTCAGCCCAGGTTGGTTTGTGCTAAAGCTTGTGCTCTGCTCAAGAACAACTCATTTCCCCTCTCCTAGGAGCACAGGGAAAGCATCAGGAACTGGCATTTCTTGGTCTTTCCTCCCATCTGGGGAAAACATTTCCAGAGCCCCAGTAACTGGTAAACTAATGACTTTGGCGGGACCATATCACAGCTAAGACATCCTGGGGGGGCAGTGTATGGAAGGGACAGCTGATCCAGGTATTGACAGGACCGTTTGAAGGTCAATTAAAGTTTTCAAAATTCATATTCCCCATATCAACAGTTCTACTTCTGGCAATTTATCCCACAGGAAGTCTTGAAAACGTATGGGAAGGTGGATATTCAAAAACAGTTAATCATGGAACTGTCCATGGGAGCAAAAACCGGCTATGCAAATGACAAAAAGCCCACATAATAGTAAACCCAATTTTTAAATATGTGTTAAAGCAAAAGATTTTCAAGGTGCAATACATTTTAAAAAGTTACACAGTACAATTGGTATTTCATGTTTTAAAAAGTAATAATATTAAAGCAAAATATCATAGTACACCATGAAAACATTATGGGAGCTGCATAGTTTTGATCTAGGCTGTCTCCCTAAATATCTCCCGTGCTTACTGGTGAGGCTTTTGGAAGTGACTGGATCACAGGGAATGCTGTATTCAGCAGAGAATTGGCCCACTGATGAGTTCTCATAGATAAATATGTTGTGAAGAAATGGGGCTGGGTTTGAGAAGATGTCTCACTGCGAGAGAGTATACATCTCCTTCCCTGGCTCCTCCTTTCTCTCTCTCTGCTTCCTCGCTGCCACTAGGTGAGCAACTATCCTCACTATCCTCTGCCACCATGATATTGTTGCCTTGGAGCCAGCTAACCATAGACTAAATCCCCTGAACCATGAGCCAAATTAAATCTCTTCTCCCTGAAATTGTGTGTGTCAGCTACTGTGTCTCAGAAATGAAAAAGCTAACACAGTACTATGAGTAGGGCTAGTGCAAGAGAGAAGCCATGTGGGCTGCAACCAGTAAGACCATAGGGGTGGAGCTGCCCAAGCCTTTTAGAGTTCATATCTGGCCATAAACTGCTCTGAGTGGTGGATATGGAGCTACAGGATTTAATGTTATTCCTACTGCATTTTGGTTTTGGTCCAATTCCTTTCTATCCCCCTATTTTTTCCCTTTTGGAATGGAATATTTACCCTGGGCCATTGTAAGTTGGAAGTATCTAACTTTCTTTTTTATTTTATTTTTCTAGGGGCTTAGCTAAGAGTTTCCCTCTTGAGTCTCAGAGGACACTTTGGACTTTTAGGCAATGTTGGAATTCTTAAGACTTTGGCAAGTCTTAGAGACGCACTACATACATTTTACATAATGAGATGGACATGAGGCTTTCGGAGGCTGGAGCAGAATGTTATATTTTAGATCTAGGTGTTCCCCAAAATTTCACATGTTCAGAGGTTTTGAAAGGTGACTGGATCATGAGGGAGCTATCTTCATCAATGGACTGATCTATTGATAAGTTCATAGCTAAATATGCTGTTAGGAGGTGGGCCTGACTAGAAGAGGCATGTCACTGTGGGTGTGCTATGGAGGGTATATCTTCCTCTCTGGCTCCTCCTTGCTCTCTGATTTCTGACTGCTATGAGGTGAGCAGCTTTCCTCTATTATACCCTACCACCATAAGGTTCCTGCCCTGGAGCCAGCTAACCATGGGCCAAATCCCCTGAACCAAGAGCCAAATTAAATCTCTCCTCCTTTAATTTGTGTGTGCCAGGTATTGTATCTCAGCAATGAGAAATCTAATGCAGAAGCATGTAACTATCAATAGTAGTTAAATCTTTTAAAAAGGATACATTAATTTGCATCATATGGGATGTCTGAACTTTCTACAACACATTAGTGTTACTTCTTAAAGAAAAAGAGGCAAGACATAGTGGTGCACATATATAATCCTAATGCTTGGGAGGCTAAGGCAGAAGGATCACAGTGAGTTCAAGGCCAGCCTGAACCACAAAGTGAGACCCTGTCTCAAAACAAAAGGAAAGAAAAGAAGGCCATATTTATACCTCCTTTTATAAAGGTTAAACATATGGTTGCTTGGAGTAAAATGCTCCGTCTTCACTGAGCTAACTGGTGCCTCGTTCCTAAAGTATGTCCATCTCCTTTGCATTTCAGAGGGAAATATTACACTAAAAACCATACTGGAAAGGTTCATTCACTCAATAAATCAAGAAGTCAGTAGCTTCACAAATAAGTTTGTAAAGAAAATTGAGATAAACAAATATGCTGATCCTGCTTCTGCTCTGCAGAGGTCACTCACGTTCAGCATCTGCCTGACATTACAACTTACCTGCTCGACTTCATGGGCTGCTCGTACGGGGTCTGCTGAATGGCATACTCCTGGTACCCTCTCCGTGGAACCAGATCAGCTGCGCTAGGCTCAGGATTTGCTGCTCCTGTTTCTGGGGGCCCAGCCTCCACTGGAATAATCTTGGTAGCACCTGAGGTTGATGCAAAATGCACTGCTTACTACACAGCACTGGTGGCACCAAGCCCAACCTGGCAGAGTCAGGGGTATCTGGAGGGCATCGCCTTATCTGGGATTCGCAACTATCATGTCAGTTTTCCTTCAGCTGACATATTTAACGCATGACAGTGAGTGTGTGTATGTGTGTGTGTCTGAGGGGCAAGGGCTAAACTTTTTAAAAATATGTTTAAATGACCCCTTGAGGTACATTTTCACTTGATCTACTTATTAAACACACATCCACATATGCGTGTGTGTGTGTATATATATATATATATATAAAATCTTTGTAGGGCTTCACACAGACCCAAATGTGTTAAACTTTAAGTATATGCAGAGCTGCTTCAAGATAGCATACATGGTAAAACAGATGATAAATAGGAATTTAAACCACACATGGGCTCTAATTACAAATATGACATTACCTTAACATCTCTTTGTCTGTTTCCACTCTGAATTATTTTGGGGTACAGAGTAAATAAATCTCAAGGGACACCTTTAAGGCCTTCTATAGCACCAGACATTATATGTGGGTGCATGTACCTGGGAGCATGGGGGTGTGTATGCACATGTACCTACAGAGTACTTGAAAGAAAAGTTCCCAATCTAAACCTTGTTTCTGAAATAGCAAAGGGACTGAGTTGTTCTGTCACCCTCACTTACATAAATCTCAAAATACTACCATTAATTTTTGAGGAAAACTATGGGAACTTTCTCTAGTGACCACTGGGTATGAGAAATTCTCTGGGACTTTTCACTTTCCAGAATAACACAGTCCTAAAGGAGAATGGGGGAAACAAAGTGATTTTGCAGAAAGTTGTTGTCTCCTAATTTTATATGTCTGTTCTCTATTAATCACCTTATTCTGTAGTGAAGTACAGAAGAAAAATATTTAGTCACTGCTTTCACTTTAAATATAAGTATTTAAAAAGTAATAGCTGACCTTAAAATCCTAAACTTTGATAGCTACCACTCCAGATGGATAGGGAAAAAAACAGAAAATGCTATCGATTAAAGTTCATTACCATATATTACTTTTTATCTAAAGTGTCCCATCCTAGGAGAGAGTATTTTTAAAAAGGATAGTATAATGCATCTGCTGGCTATTTCATATGAAAGTAAACAGACAAAAACTTCTAATATTACAAAATATTTGGTGAACACTAAAAATACAAGTTAGGCACAGTTCCCTGCCCCTTCCTGGCCACATGGGCCATTTCCCTCAGAGGAGGTGCGTGCTGGCAGGAAGGGAAGAAAGACTCCCCACAGAGGACTGAGGTCCCCACTCACATGACAATGGCTGGCGGAGGCCACAGTGGCTGCAGCCACCCTGGCCACCTCCGATCAGCATACTATCCATGAACAGCCCCGGGCAGTAAGTAGGTCGGTCAGTGTACCAAATTCATAGGTGATGAAATGACAGCCCCCTCAGAGAATGGGCCACCTGAGACACAGCTTCAGGCCAGTACTCCAAATCAGACCACCCTATCTAGTTGCCCTGGGGACAGCTGTGCCAAAGCCTCGTGTGTCATTTCCAGACTATTGTGATTACCTGGAATGGCTTCGTGAGCAGTTAAAACCACACTGATGATGGGTTTCTTCACTCCAGAGAGTTGCCTCGCCTCCTTTCCTGAGGAGATCTTCTGGATTTTCTCTGTTTTCTGGGACCGAGGTCTTTTGGGGGCCTTTTCTCGATCATCTTCCTTGTACTTCTTTTCTAGTTCAAGGTCTGACTCATTACCTGGGGAGCAAACACCAAGATATATAAACTACCTTTCCAGATTAGGGACAGAGTTGGAGTGCAAACTTAAGTCTTAAGGGATGGTGACAGTAAAGGAAATGTCTGTCTCTGTCTGCGTCTCTGTCTGTCTCTCTGTCTGTCTGTCTGTCTCTCTCCTTGGCCCACAGTGCCATACAGTCCCACTGTATCACCCTGGGCACCATCTCTAGCTCTTCACTCATTCACTCATTCTAGCACTCTACCCAGGCCCCCACTGAGCACCAGGAATGCACTGCTAGATAAAACAGACATAGTCCCTAGTCCTATTTTCATGAAGCCCAGCAGCTTTCAGAATTGTCAATAAATGATACTGCAGAGAAAATTCAAAGTTCCAAGACACAGTCTAAGAAAGAAACCAGTCACTTATTCTACTTACACGGATCAGGTGCTTTTCCTGTGCCAGGCATGGAAGACATAAACAGTGGTAAGGGCATACCCTGCCCTCTAGTGCCCTGCTGTCCAGTGGGAGTGAGGGACATACAGACAAAGAAGTACAATCAATAGCTGTTTGCTCTGCACTTTGTGACACAAGAGGGTACAGAAGGGGAGGGTAAAGTCTACTTGTGAGTTCAGAAACATTGTATGGACATGCAACCTTTCAGTTAAACTCTGTTAAACTAGGTCCTAGAAGGCCTCAGTGCCCATGAAAAGCCTGGAACTGTCCTTTGGTGAGTGCCAGGGGGTGAACCTCCAACGCTGGAGCTCAGTAAAGTAGCACGAGAAAGCAAAGCTGTGGTATGGACTCAAGTGAGAGCACAGGGCTGACTCTTGCCAAGGACCTCTCAGACATGTGGTGAGATGGTCACACCTTCTGATGGTTCAAAGGGAGTCTAGAAGTCCAGGTTTTTGCCTGAAATCTTATTTTTCAAGGCTAACCCTAATCCAGAATTTCAGGAAACAATGCGAGAGCCTAGCAAAACACATCTGGGGCACCCTGGGACCCACAGATTCCCACTGAAGCCTGTGAAAGACCACCTGTGAAGCCATGTCAGCCAGGGAACAGTTGGACTGAATTCAGGCTTTAAATCTGTGCCACCATTTTGAAGAATTAACTGGAGGGGCTCAGAAAATACTCAAACACATTACAGCACAAACACATCAGCCAGAACAACAGTGACCTTCACACAGGAAACACGGTATCAGCCTGAAGGGTAAAGAAAGCTTCCACATACAGTGAGGAACAAGGAAGGAGCACTCTCTTGAGAGTCCTAAGTGAGATGGAAGAAAAGGGCGTTTTCTCTTAGAACCACAGTCACATAATCTAATACAATCCACCTGAGAATCCTTGGTCAGAACACAAGACAAGAGCACAGAAAGCGATTCCACATAACCTCCCTTTGACTGCGTATGGGGTGTATGCATGGGTGCGGGACATGTGGGACATAGGCAGGCATAAGGAGGGGTTTGGAAAGAGCTGAAATGTGTGGTTATAAAGGAGGTGAATTCAGAACCGGGACAATGCACAAATGTGCATAAAGGTAACCTAGTAAGGACTTCTCAGGCAGGCGTACTGGGTAAGGAAAAGCTCTCTCAATGCGAAACAAGGAGAAAAATTGGGCAAATGAGGCAGAGTAATCAAAACAAGCATTCTCATTTTTAGTGTCCTAAAATCCAAATGCTTGGATCATCCTAGTAGAGATAGTAGATCCAGTAGAAACAGTCTTAGGGAAATTTTTAATAGACTGCTGATATCAAACTTAAGAGAAAAATGAGTAGAGGAGATCAAGAATCAGACAGAACTGCACACTGCTCTCCAAGGCCGAAAGTCGAGGACCAGCACTTATGTCCATCCTTGAAGAACATGGGACTCCTGTGCAGCCACACCTTAGAGCACTGTGTCTAAAGCTGCTGCCAGTGTCTACATTTTGGGAGGCTTAATATGCACCATTCTTCACAGCAGCTTTTGTTTTACTGTATTTTATTTTTCAGTGGCTATAACAAAAACATTTCTGAAGATCCACAAATTGGCTGAGTCACAGAAGTAATCTGGCAGACTCCATATTGGGTGATGCACGTGTATAAATAACTAGAGCAAAATATACTGGATGCTATAAAAAGGTAGAGCCAACATCGTAAGGAATTTTTTGCTTTTAAAATGATGTTTCGCTTTATAACAGAACTCACTATGGTGTACAACTCAATATGTGGGTGATATGACAGGAATAGATATGTTCATATTAAAAAAGACCTGAGAATTAGAGCTCACTAAGCTTAACCTGGTTTACAGCATGAATCAACAAAAACAAACAAGCACATACATGCTCTTCACCAGGGTTAACCGAAGAGGCTGAAGAGACCCTATGCTCTATGGGGGATGAGCAGTTCTTAGACTCTGCTTTAGGCACCCTGTGCTACTGGTGCATTGCAGGACTGGGAGGTTGAGAACAGTGGGTGGGAGTAAGTGAAGGTCTGGAAACCAGATCAGGTTAAAAAACAGTCAAGAGACCAGCAGTGGTTTAGGTGGAGAAGAGGAAACCGGATAAGAATTGCATCTCTCACCCTAACCCTAACCACTATAGCAGGTCCTTGAGGTTGTCTTCCTCTGGTTACTCTAGGGTACACTTTGATAGTATCCACCCTATTCATTCCCAACTCCACCCTCCTCAGTGGAGATGCCACCTCTGCCATGGGGACTGAGAATGCTGCTCCAGCCATCCTAACAGACAGGGCTTGGCCCACGGGGCCTGGCAAGCAGGTATCAGGGGCTTCTGGGAATGATCTCCTCTAACAGGCAAAGTACTGCCATGGATATTGCTGTGTCCATGCCTGGAACTAAGGCAAATCCCCATGATGAGAGGCCCAATGAAAGCACACGTTCATACCCTGAGGATCCCAAGAGAAAGATGAACCCTGTGATTTAATGGTATAGCTGTGCCACTGAACAGACCTGGAACACTGAGGCCCACATACCTTTTCATCTGCAGAAGACATACACTCACTTCTAAACTCACTTTTAATGGGTGCCTCTACTAGTAGGATCTTCACTAACACACTCTCAACTAATCTCCACATCAACCCTAGAATGAGTCACTTTAAAATCCAAATCTAGTCCTAACACTGCCATGATTAAAACCTTTCAATGGCTGCCCTCTGCCTCCATTAAGAGAAGGTGCTTGGTAAAGTCCTGCAATGGTTGAGTGATTGTGTCAGCCTGAGAAGTTTAGAAGCTTAACTAGTAGGTTCAGCAATTCTACACTCTAGGATATAGAGAACCTGCCCTAGGCCAGCTCATCGCATGGATGGTATGAAGGAAAAAATGAAGAAGGATGGACTTGCTTCTGTTCTTCAGAAGAGCTCTAGTCTTCCCCTTCAACTTAAACGTCATCTCCTGGCTTCCACCTCAGATTGCTCAGCCTTCCATCACAGACTTTTCACCCTTCCATTGCTCACCCATTGGCCTCCTGACACAGATCTCTACACTGGACACTGCAGAGAATGCCAGACCTTGGACTAAAACTGTCAGTCTCCATGGCGTAGAACCCTCTGCATGTTTCCTCATCCAACTCTGTGAGTGACCACTGTAGACCAATCTTGTAATTTCTTATACATTTGTCTATCTTGTATTGTATTTGTTTCTCTAGTAAAACACTGAATGATACAAGTCCCCCAAGATTTGCCATAAACCATCTCTCGCACTACCACACACAATCCAGGCCATGACTTCCAAACACACACCTTCATGTGCTTATCTCTTCAATTCTGTGGGTTGCAACAATATGAACCACAAGTAAATCAAGCCTCCCGTGCTTATGGCAGCCTTGGACCTGTGCACACACCTAGATCCATGACTAGGGTTTGGGGACAGACAGTTATTCCCCCCAAAGGCTCATGTGTGAAAGTCTTGGTTCCAACGTAATGACGTTGAGAAGTGGCATGGAGAATAGAAGGCGATGGAGGGAGAGATGTGAAAAAAAAAAAGAAAGGCTGGACAAGACAGAGAGTGGACAACAGAACCACATATAACTTCATCCCATGGAACAGCCACCAGCTGACAGCCTGTGCTTTGTGCAGGTTCAAAATCCCTGCAGCACAAGCCAGTGGGGCTCTCACTGCAGCCCCATGGCACAGATCTAACTTGAGCAGCAGCTATGTACATTGGGACCAGGACCCAGAAACTGGGGCCACTACACGTGGATGATGCTGGACTCACTGTGGCAGTGTCTTGAGAGTTCAACCCCCATAGCCCTCAGCAGGGCCTCAGTGACAAGTCCTTGGCTCTTCTCTTGCCCTGCCCCACTCCCTAATTCCCTGACTCCTACTTTCTGGGATCACACTCAGATCTGCTGTCTGCAGCCATGGCTGCTTCTAAAGGAGCACAAGCTAAGACAGTCCCTCACTTGCCCCAAATGCACACCTCCACACACTCATACCTTCAGTTCATTGTAGTTGCACACATCATGGATCTAGGCTGGCCACATTCTGTTCTGGAGAGCTTCAGAAGCCTCAGCACTAGGTTTGCCCTTGGGCACTGTGGGTCAGGGACTGCACTAAGCAGCCATGCAAATTGTTCTAGGAGATGACCTTAGCAGACTCCTTGAGGACTGGGGCACTGTTCAAAGAATAGAGCCCTAGAAAGAACAGTGAGCATATTCCCTCCAATGCACATGCCCAGTGCATTTAGGGATTATTGGGTAATTCAGGTTAAGACATCAACATGTGGAAGTAGAGATGTGGCTAAGAAGGCCAGTGGGAAGACCTGGATGTCACAGAAACCGTGACCTCCAAGTACAAGTGCAGTATATACAGAAATGCCAGATTCATATTATATGCCTACTGCACCTGCTCCTCCCATCCCTGCACCTAGCGCCAACTCAGCTGCATGGCTATTCTTATTCCCAATGTTGGTAGTCTACACACAGTAGGCATTCAGTAGTTTGTGGAAAGCAGGGATGGTGGAGGCTGAAAAAGAAGGACACTTTCCCAACAGTTTGGTTGGTAGTTTTGTGCTGTCTTGCTTTTGGACACCAAAGTCCTCACTCCCACCCACTTGTTCGTCTTCACTTGACTCATCCTTGCTCTTATGAAGGCTGCCCTTTCCCCAGTGACCCACCCAGGACCCAGGCCAGAAGTCATGCTGGTGGACACTTTCTCAGTGCATGGCATTTTCATCTCCAGCTCATAGGTATCATGGCCTTTCAGTAAAGTGCTTTTAAATAGTTTCCTGCTTCCTCTGAGTTATTGACTTTTTAAACTTTTCTACCTTTTTCTCCAGCTAATGCTTACATTCCCTCCAGCTTCCTTTTCTTTGAAAATTCAATAGCTCAATGATGAGTTTTGATTCTCCCTCATGCATGTGGCTTCTGGATTTACTCCTGCCATGAACTGCTGTAAATGGATAGGTGTATGCAGCAAAGGGCCTGTTAATGCAGGTAAGGAAAAGGGGGCTGTGCACCTTGTCCAGAGTCTCCGAGGCCAGGAATGGTGCACACATTTCTACTACATATAATGGGATTTCAGACAACTGATTAATCTCCATAAAATCACTCATTAAAAAATAAAATATATACCAGGCATAGTGGCACACACCAATAATCCCAAAACTCTGGGAGGCTGAGATAGGACAACTGCAAGTTCAAACCCAGCCCGGGAAACTTAGTAACTTAGCAAGACACTGTCTCAAAATAAACATTTATAAAGGGATAGGGTTGGAACCAGCTCAGTGTGAAGGCCCTGAGTTCAATACCTAGATATACAGATATATAGATATGTAGATAGAGATATAGATATATAGATAGATATATAGAGATATTGATAATGACATTGATATAGATACCTCAGAGGATTGTTGTGAGCATCAAACAGTATAATTTCATCAATATGCATCTTCTCTACCACCTTCTAGAAACTTCTGGGACACTGCCTCTTTGTCTCTTTGAGCCACACCATGCCTTCAGAGCCTTCCTTGCTCATCTGCCTCTGCAGTCAGCCCTGATGGACACTTGTTTCAAAACTCATTAGGCCCAAATGAGTTAAGTTCGGAGTCAGAGCCAATCCTGGGGCAGACCTTTTCTTCTTTACCTCTTCGGGGGTTCTTGATGGCCACCAGAATGTCTCATGTTTCCACACCACCCTCTCAAAACAGATTCTGTCTGAAGCAAGAGAAGTGTGAGACAGCCCCCATCCCTACATGCTCCCGATGAACAACACACTTCTCCTCTGTCAGAAACGCTTCAATTCTCTCTGGCTAAAAAATCTTGTTTTAGGTTTAGGTGTGTTTTGAAGATTTTTAAAATTTCTCATGCAAATTAAAGAAATATATAACATTATGTACCAGTTAGCAATATTAACATTATGATTAAAAATTTATTGGGCAAAGATACAGCAGCATGCTAACAACAAATAGTCTAGCTTCTAGATCTAGTGGTCCTAAGGTTCTAGGGGCAAATGTGACATTGTGGAGTGACTTTGCCCAACTGCTGGACAACATGCAGTTATTATTCGACCATCTCAAAGGAAAACTGTCTAGACTAGGGGCTGGGGATTTAGCTCAGCGGCAAAGCGCCTGCCTGGCAAGCGCAAGGTCGTGAGTTCGGTTCCCGGTACCGGAGAAAAACCAAAAAAAAAAAAAAAGAAAACTGTCTAGACTATCTGCAAACCACCCTAGGCACAGGGACTCTACCACTGTAAAACAGGCAGTTTTCATGGTGAGCTTCTTAGAGACAACATCCCTACCCAACTTCCTGAACATGACTGAGCACCCCCAGTTGCCATCAGCCATGGTTTGATAACCTACAGAGCAGTCTCCACCTGGCTACCATGGTCAAACCCACTACCATGAGCTGTACAAGAAACATAAAGAAAAAGTCATTTTGCAGCATTCCCAGTCCTAAGTGACCAGACCACCGTTCTGCACCTTGCATCAAAGTGGTGAGAGAAGAGAGACACAGTACTGGAGTGTCCAGGTGTTCTCACTTCCTGCCCCAGGCTGCCCTCTTCCCCATTCTCACTATAACTGCTCACCCTGTTGTCTTCAGATGCAGTATGTGAGGCATTTGCTGCAGAGTGCAGCAGGGATCACAGCACTTGGTTTCCGGGTGGCTGGTTTAATTGACCAGGGTCCCACTGCCGGCATTACAGGTCCTCTGGGAGCTGGGAAAGGAGAAGCCAAGAACTTATACGAAATCTCCTCAGCCAGTCATGGCTCTCAGCCCACACTCCCCGTCACACTATCCCCAAATATGCCTGTGCTGAGTACATACTGCGGTAACACTCACTCCAGAACTAAAACCTTGCCTTCCCCACCTGACACCTGACAAGGCAAATTAAACTGTCCTCCTCTGGGACCTTGTTCATTTCTCACTGCAGAATACTGCTGGTTGTGATGAGGAAGGGCCATGCACATCAACTTAGGTCTGAATTCTATGCCAAATATGTCACCTCTGAAAGCAGCATTCCTATCTCCAATCACTGCTCTCCAGCCCTGCATGAAAGATTCTCCTTGTGTGTTCTTCTTTTCTCACTAACCTCCAATTTCCAAATTTTCTCAAGCACTCATTTTCAAACAAAATACCATTCTACACAAAAGCAAGTATCACTTGGAAATGACACAGGCGCTATGGCGAGCACTTGTTCTTTATTAGGTGCAGCCTGTGGTGCCCAGCACTGGCCTTGCAGCTGTGGAATGTCATGCACCCAACGGAGCAGATCCTCGACACTGCAGCTTACATGCTCTGCTCACGTGACTTGGCAATCAGATGACCTGACCCCAGGAGAAGAGCAGAGGCCTATGGGAAGCAGGAAGAACAGTGTGGTCAGTACTCTGGTGATGGTCAAACAAACATCTCCAGCACAAACACCACTCCTGATAAAGAAGGTATTGAGACCTGGCATATGCGTGCACTGGATATTCCTCACCCTCTCCTTAGTGAGATGGAAGCTCAGTGAGGCCCACTAGGCTTTAGCCCATCTCACTGGTCCTCTTCTACTTGTCTAATAAGTCATGGATACTCAATAAAATAGAGACAGAAAGGGGCTGGGGATTTAGCTCAGCGGCAAAGCGCCTGCCTGGCAAGCGTAAAGTCGTGAGTTCGGTTCCCAGTACCAGAGAAAAACCAAAAAAAAATAGAGACAGAAAGAGCCTCAAAACCCACCACAGGCTCCAGAATCACCCATTCATTACACAAATAACAGGGGAGGATTGCTATGCATTTGACTCCATGCCAGGCACTGTAGAACCTGCCTCAGACAGCTCAGAAGCTGTCCTGAATGACACACTGCAGTCCGGCCATGCACTACCCTGTGCATGCTGCCATCTCCCAGTCCTCGCTGCTCTTGGAGCCAGGAATGGCTGAGCCCTGCACAGGGATGAGGAAGCCAAGGCTCAGTGATGGGAAGAGGTGGAGAGGCTCTCACCGGTGGCAGGCCCAGCCTTCCATCTAAACCTTTCTGACTGCACAGCACAGCCCACTGGCTTCTCCTGTCTTTGATGCTGTGTGGGAGCAGACAGGTAGACACAGTGCATGGAGAGGAACAACTGAGCTCTTGGCAGTTGAGTGCAAATGGGCCTGGCCGATTCATAGGGAGGTGATGACCATGACCAACACTGTGCTTCTTCTATGGTAGTTCTTCACCAAAGCCCCTGAACTCTGCTGTTGAGCAGCCTCTTTCCCCCTGCCTACCTCTCTCTGACAGGGATGGGACCATCTGTTCTGAAGGCTGAGGTGAACTCTGGTTCTCTGTACCCTCAGTAAGTCCACGTAAGCAAAAGGAGGCCATTTATTCCTAATCACTACATGCAAAAGACCCATGTAACTCCTGCCATACCAAGGTCCACTGTGCGCTCAATCCTACAGTTGGCTCTTGGCCCCACAGCAGCTGCTGCAGCTGGCCAAAGCTCACACTCCTGCTGCAGTTTGTGGAATGTACATGCCCATTTCCTACAAATCTGTGGCAATGCCTTCTATAAAGAGGCGATTCTTAGGAAGTGAAGAAGCTAGACCTCCGTTGAGCGGATAAGCATCCATCTCCCCCGCACTGAGAAAGACTGAGCCCTCTTGCAACGAACATGCGGCTAACAGTTGCCCTCTTGATGTGGCAGGCCACAGGGCAGAGTCAGAGATTACCCAGCTGAATTGCAGGCTCCCTGCTAATGCCAACAGGGAATTTTGAATGATTTACTTCTTCTTACTCCAGAGAATAACCTGGGCCTGGGCAGAGTGCCTGACAACGAACAGCTAGCAAGCCAATGTCCCACAAGAAGCAAATGTGGAAAAGAAAGAATCCAAGTGTGGAAAATGAAGACACCAAAGGGAGCTGGAGAGATTCCCTTTCTAGTCGAATAACTTTTCAAATGTCCTGCTTTGGGTATATGTACTAATTACACAAGGCTACAGTCTGTATCTGGAGTGTGCCCCCAAAGACCCACATGTTAAAGGTTTAGCCCTGAGAGTGACACTATCCACTACCGGAAGGTGGAGGGACCATTAGGAGGTGGGGCCTAATGTCACTGGGGTATGCCCTTGGAGGGGATATTGGGTCGCCCAAGTCCCTTCCTGTCACTCTCTTTTACCTCCCACCTATCGTAAGGCAAGTAGTTCCTCCACTATATACTCCTCACCACGATGTTCTCCTGCAACGCAGGTCTAAAACCAAGGCAGCAAACTGACTGGACTAAAACTTCTGTAACTGTGGGCTAAAATGAATCTTTCCTCCTTAAAAGGTAATTATCTCAAGTATTTTTTTTACAGTCATGGAAAGCTAACTAACACACAATTAATTCTAAGGCAGTACTCTGTTTTCAAATTGTATTAAATGCTTAAAAATATCGTCACTGAACTCTAGAAAAGACTATTATCCAAGAAAAAGCAGGATGCGATTTTAGTGAGATCAATAGCTGATATATGAGATGCTAGGTGAACATCACACCTCTCAAACTCTTTTTGGCCCCACCTGGTGAGCCAGGTCATGGGGAGGGGTGCCAGTATCCATATATCAGCAACTGTGAGGTTCACATAAAAATGCCTAACCATGGTCTATGCCATCTGCTATTTTTCCTCTAGTCAATATTAAAAAAGGAAGACCAATTCCACTACTATAATAACACTTTATCTCTGCAGTACTCATGACAGCATGCAAAGCACGCTCATGAGCACTAACTAGCACCTGTAACACTACTGTGCACATATGTGCCTTTTAACACATCTTTTCATGTTTTATTTTTCTCCACAAAGCTCTTATAAATGAGCTCTTCCACAAAACAGAGCCCTCAGCTGAAGTTCTCCATCCATCAAACTTCACATCATGCTACATCACTGTGTGAATGAGCTACGACTGTTGATCCCCGGGATGGTGGCTTTCAAACTCTTTTTAGGACCACGTCCTTTTACAAGTGACCTCTTTGGGCAATTTCAATATAAATAATGGGTAAAATGACATCTCAGATCAAAGGAGGTGGGGTCCCTACTAGCTCCCCTCCCAGGTCCCACATTCAGCCTTGGTACAGGTAAAGCCTCAGCCACTAAGCACCTTCACAGAGTTAGCAACAGCATTAAAAATACTACATCAGTCTGAGGATGGTGGTACAGACCTGTAATCCTATCATTCGGGGAGGCTGAGGCTGGAGGACCATGAGTTCAAGTCCAGCCTGGGCAACTTAGTGATCTGATGAGACCCTGTCTCAAAATAAAAGTTTTAAAAAGGGCTAGGGACAGAGCTCAGTGCAAAAGCCCTGGATTAGGATATATAAGGTACTCTGCTAAATACCACTTCAGATAAAAGTCACTGTTTGAGAAGGATGCTAAAGAACACCAGATTTAGAGTCAAAGGCATCTGAGTGAGGATCCAGGCTCTGCCTTTCAGTTGGATGAATTTAGCACTCTCCAAACTTAGGATCTGCATCTGCAGAGTGAGTCACTGCAAGGTTCACATGAGGGAACAGATGCAGAAGCCCCTCCCGTGACGAGGCACACACAGTAGGCCCTCGCGATATGTTTGCCTGCATGCAGGCCCAAGCGAGGCCCAAGGCTGGAACTACAGCAGTGCCCCTCATCCATTGTTCTGGCTTCCCACAGTCAACTGCAGTCTGAAAGTTCCAGAAATAAGCAACTCGTCAGGTTAAATAACTCTAATGACAGTACAGTGTGAAAACTGTCTTATTTTATTATTACTTGTCAATCTCTTATTGTCCCTAATTTATAAATTAAACTGTGTCATAGGTATGTATGTATAGGAAAACGAACGGCATTCATAGGGTTCAGTACTATCCACGGTCTCAGCCATCTGCCTAAGGTCTTGGAACAAATCCTCCCAGAGAAGGGGGACTATGAACTACTTCTTTTAGGTTCATTCTTTGTATTAATAAAAGAGCAACGTGGAGTGCCTGCATCACCCTACCATCTTGCCTTGAGTGTTTCCCAAGTTACTGACACTCTGAGGAAAATAACTTTTCATTTCTTGACATCTGTACAATATTGCTCTTCAACCCCAAGCACATTAGCATAATTCTCTGTCTCCACTTCCTTTGGAAAGGACAGTATTCTCAGCAGTGATGGCACTGCACGATGGAGACTGCAAATCTTAGACAGGGAAGTAGGTGTTCACAGTGGGTACACATGACTCCACCACCACCACACTGAACCCTTCCTCAGCCCAGGGCCAGGACCCGCAGGTGCAGTGAGATGTACTGACTGTAACACTGGAGGTGGTCACTGCCAAGGAGCAAGGCCTAGGCCACATCCCTCTGAAGGGGGGAAACAAGCAAACGTTCAGTATCACTGGGGTTCTGTAGAAGTCTCAGGGGCTCATACGGGCCAACCTCCACTCAGCTCCCAGTGTGACCTGCAGGAATCACACAGTGGACCCCAGGCTTCCAACTGGTCTGGCCACTGGAGGACACAGCAGGCAGTGAGAGGGAAGGAGGAGAGTAGGGCAGGGTGTTTATTCTCAGGGCTCTCTCTCTGCTGACTCATCATAGGATACCTTCATCCTCTCAAAGGCCAGGGCTCTCCCCTTGGACTTCTATGACCCCTCTTCCCTCTGGACCCTTTACCTAGTCCAGTAACAACACCTACCCTGCTCTCCCAGCCTCGCCCAGTAGCTAAGCTTGCCCACACCTTTACCTACAGTCTACTAAACTAAGTCATTGATTTGAATATTCAAATCTAAATCATTGGAAGTCATTGACTTAGATTTGAATCAATGACTTAGATTTGAATATGCAACCTGCTTTTATCCTTGGCAATCCTCTCACTCATCTCTGGAAATCATCTCCTGCCATTTCCAATTCTATCTCCACTCCATGCATCTCCCACTGATAGATGGTCTTCCACTGGTACTGTAGTGTGCATGTCAGCACCCAGGCACATCCCAAAGCCAATGGAACCTGTCCCACCCTCACCTCTATCAATCTCCCGGCACTATTTCCCACTGCTCATCCACACCCTTCTTAAATGCACGCTTGCGTACTCCCTACCACCATGGGTTTCCTCAACAGGGCCCTTGGGAAGCTGTCCTTTGTGTTCTGTTCTTCCACTTCCATACAGTCTCCCTGGTGACCATCCATCCACTCATGGTCCTCATCCACAGGCGATAACAGGGCTAGATAGACTTCCAGCCCAGCACCCCTACTGGACTTACGCTCAGAAAGGCAGCATCCTCTTGCACTTCTTGCAGTCCACCACATTCAACCCTTGGTCAAAGCTAGTCATCCTCTCCCCTAAACCTGATTCTCTTGCTAGTCTCCGGACACAGGCCCGTGTACCACTATCTACCCCAGTTCCCAACCTAGGACCTCAGCAGCCTTCCATCTCCCTCCCTCCCAGCTCACCCAGGTTCTGAGACGCCCACTTTCTCAGCAACTGTAGAATGTACCCCTTTCAGTCCCCCCACCACTGGATCCTTGCCTCAGCCTCCTTCTGTGCATCCCTTGCTTATCAGTGAGCTAATATGCACAATTCCTCCCAAAGCATTGGTGCTCCCCAGCCCAACCCTCCCATGCCACACCTACTCTCAGCACACCACAGGCCTCCAGCACTCTGCCCGGACCACCCTCTGCATGTAAGACCCTTATGTGCTCCCTCATGGTCCTCCCCACCACTCCTCAGGCTTGACCAGGATGTCCAGTGTCATTTCTGCTTGGCCGGCTACTGTGAGAACTGTACCATCAGGACCTTCATTCACCTGACATCACCACATGCCAGGGACATAAACAACAGGTCTCAGGGCCTCTGAACCATGTCAGGGGTTCAAAGGCCCCCATTCTTCTTGGCCCCTCACATGCACACAACTGCACACATTTGTGTGCATGCACACATGTGGACCCACATGCTCACACTCAACTCTGATGAGTGCCTCTCCCCTGCAAAGACAAAAAGGACCATCTGACGCAAAACCTCTCAGGTATGCTCCTTTGAGGGCACAAATCTTTCTGTTCTTCCAGATGCTCCTGCAGCAAGGCTCCTGGCCTGCTCTTCAGCTTTGACCTCCCAGAGGGTGGGATGCGGGTTTGCATTCCCCACCCTTGAGTTAGTTTCCCACAGAACTCTACAGAGTTCCCTTGTCATGCAGCAAGGCATGCTGAACAGGCACTAGGAAGGCAAAGAGTTAAATGTAAAATGCATTCACGTGTTTGTAGAAATTAGTATATATATGCATTCATTTATAATTAACATTGCACTAATATTCTCAAGTACCTATTCTAAATTGCCCCAGAACTAATTAAATCTCAGAATGCCCCAGAGAGCAAAGTGTTATCAGCCACATTAATAAAGGGCCCAGAACAGTTGTCAGAACAGCAGAGTGATAGGGGTGTATTCTGGGGCTCTGCCACCAATTTGTTCCATCCTGCTAATACAGCAGTTTAAAACACTTCTTAGACCACAATAATTCTCTCTAACCTGCTGAATATGCATCGCTCTTCTTTTCCTCTTCCCTCAGGCTCCGCGCATCTTCTTCCCTGGCATGATGAGAGGAGGACAGGCAGCACCTGCTCCCATGGTGTCTCCGCAATACAATGAGACTGTGACGACAGTGAACATGAGACGGGACAAGGCCTCTGCTCTGCATGTCACACAGCCATCCTACAGTAACTGCAGTGAAACAGCTGAGGTCCTCAAACATGCCAGCTCTCCCTGGCCTGCGAGTGTGTGCGTGAAGCAATCAGGTGGCAAAAAGCTACCCCATCTCCTCTCCCACTGCCAAATCAACCTTAGAGATGGAGCTCACAGCCCCCAGCCTTCCTCTAGGAAGCCTTCCAGGATTTGCTCCAGCAGACCGTAAGTGGTTCTCCCTTCTGTCATATTTTATCTGTTTGCATCCTATCCTGCTCCCGAGTCACTCAGCTGCTCAAAGGAAGAGACCTCCCTTACTCAACTTTTATCCCCCAGTGTCTGGCTCAACAACAGCACAAGCTCAGCAAGCAAGAGGAAAAAAATTGCAGAGAATCCGCCTGCTGCAGGAAGCTCACTCAGTCCTCAGCTGTGGCCAATTTCTTCGACAGGTGAGAAGCCCCGGCCCCAGCCATACATCTTGCTTAAGGCAGTCAAGGCCTGAGCCATCCATTCTAGCGCTTCTTGGCTTGCAGGGACTGCCACAGGGACAGTAGCCACTACTTTTCTAAACAAAGTCACAACACATAGTGGCTGCTGGTCTCTTCAGGGAGAATTGCTCATTAAATCTGCCTGGATTGGGTGCTACATCACACCCAGCCCAGTTGTGGCACATCCATGTTAGAAGGCATCACATAGCCCCTCACATATCAGACCTAGTACCCCTACGACTGATCCCTTTGCCTCTGGGTCCAGGTCCAGTGGCCTTACTCTACACAGTCCCTGAGAACCACCAGCCTCTAAGCAGGTACCCATGATACAGAGAGACTTCCTTCCAAAAGCTCTGCTTAGACAGGACTTTACGTGTCCCCTCTGCCCAAAAAAGGCACTGCATGCCCTCTGCTTACCAAGAGTCACAGTATGCAAACAGCAGACACTGGGGTACACAGTGCCATCCTGCTTCTGATGATTCCACATGCTTTACCAGAAGATTTAATTACAAGGGATCCAGGGGGTTTAACTGCTGTGACTCAGGCAGGCTGGGTAGAGAATCACGGGTCTGCAAAGCACGACCAGCCTCCCAGAGTCTGCAGCACCCTCATGGCAGGAGCTTGAGCTTTGAAGTCTCAAAAACCTGGCCTCAAGTCCATGCCCGGACATGGACTAGCTAGGTGGCCTTGGGTGACTGCTCTTGCCTTTCATCTGAGGGCACAGAAGATACCTCCCTCAGCATCCAGCACCAGAAGGACAGGTGTAAGGTACCCTGCACAGCAGCTGGTGCAGGTAGGCACAGGAGGGGACGGCATCACTGTGGAACCAACTGGCCAGTGACCTGGAACTCTGCAGCTACACATATCTGTGGCAAGCTCTGACCTGGATCACCTCTGTGAAGTTCAGAAGTAGGGTGTAAACATAAATCCTCCAAGCTCAGCAGCCTGATGTACAATACCCAGTTTGCAGGCCCATCACTGGAGCTCCTGCAGGCTCAAGGCTCTCAGTACCATACTTTTCTCCTTGAAGCAACTCGGATGATGTATCTGAAATCTATGCAAAGTGTCACAGGCACTGCAATAATGAGGGCACACACAGTGCTTAACCCCAGCAGATATTTACCAGGACTGCCTATGCTGCAGACCCCATGCTGGCCAGGAAGAATGAGAAAGAAATGAGCAGCTAGCTCAGGGTTTCAGGGAGCTTCCTGGGAAGCAAAGGAAAGCTGCCTGCAGAAAAAAATCCATGGGACAAGGGGACAAAAAGTATGAATGGCTGTGACATGAGGTGAATCGGTCCAGCCTCAGGATGAGGTGAGACTCACCCTTCCAGGTTTTAGGAGCGAGGTTGGCACAAGAGATACTTCAGTAGGAAGTGAAAGTCTCTGTATTCTGCACACTCTGTGAAGGGTGGACTCAGTTTCAGAAGGGAGCAGCCAATCCTGAAGGCTGTTGCAGAACAACCCACGTGAGAGACAATGAAAGCCAGACCAGGAGAGTTGGAGGGAGGTCAGAGAGGGGAAGAGGGCTCAAGCAATTGCTAGGAGGAAAGGTCAGCAGGACCAGGTGACTGTCAGATTTGCGGAGTGAGTTAAAAGGAAGAATCATGCTGACTTCCAGGTTTCTACTTCAAGTGAATGAGCAATAACTTCCAGAGGAAACTCCGATTACAGGGAGAAAAAGTAGCAAATGAAGCCCAAAATATTGAAGAAGAAAAGAACTGAAGCAGCTGTAGAGTCAAAGTACAAATGGAAGCAGGTATGGACTGCAAGTCAGCAGCACAAACTGGGAGCCCCATCCAAGTCACTGGCCCATTCCACACAGAAATATAAATGGATGCTACCAAACATTCAGCTTGAGTTTACTGTACATTTGCCACTGTGTAGTGTCAGTTTCTGATCTAGAAAGATCCATGCACACACTCAAAAGAGATTCACCAAGCATCTACTGTGTGGGCAGCACTGTTCTAAGCAGGGGAGATACCACTGTGAAATGACATGCCCCAGACCTAAAGGGGTCTCAGTATGTTACAATGAAAAGGGAGAAGAAGATATTTCTATACTGTCTACCTGGGGTCCCACTTTCTGACCCATCAGCTTATGGGTAGTTGAACATAGAAACCAGCAATTCCAATACCTCCAGGCATAGGCACAGCACCATGACAGAAGCTTAGGTCTGCCAGGAGGCTGAGGCTGAGCATAAAGGGGATGATGGAGCTGAGCCTGGAATGAAGCTGCGATGTGGACATAGGTGGGAACCGGCTGGCACAGGAGAGGGTTCTGGCACACCAAAGAGAAGGGACAGATGACAGGGCAGGACCCACAGGTGGAGGGGCTGCAGTGCTCCACTATCAATGAAGAATGAGTGTAGTTATTCAGAGCAGAAAGAGAAAGGGCGTTCCAAACAAACAGAACATGAGAGCACAGGATACCAGGGCTTTACAAGTCCATTGCAGATTCACAGACAGGAGAGGGTCACAGCTCAGGGTGCAGACTCAAGCAGCAGCCAGGTCTTAACTGTCCCAGCAGGTTCCTGAGGACCTGGGTGGCACGGAGGGCTGTCTTCAGGTTAGGGACATGATTGCTTTGCACTTTAGGAAGACACCCGTGGTGAGAACAGTGCTTTCCAAGGGGAAGACACTCACCCCCAGTGGATGCCTAAGACACTGACTAAACTTTGGGATGAAAACAAGAGAATCCCTCTTTACCTTTCTTACCTTGTCCCTTTGACACTTAATATTTTATATATGGTTTATAATAGTTCAAAATGTATTAATATAGCAGCATATATGAGTCAAAATGCTCGAATTTTTTTTTTTATTTTGTTTTTTGAGACAGGGTCTCACTATGCAATTCAGGCTAGTCTTAAACTCACTTTGTAGCCCAGGCTGGCCTCAAACTAACAATGATCCTCCTGCCTCAGCCTCTCAAGTGCTAGGATTACAGATGTGCACCACCATGCCCAGCAAATTGCCCATTATTTACTACCATGTGATACGAGATAGTATGCTTGCCTCTGCTTCCTATAAAATGGAGACAAAAAACAGCAATTATGTCATAGAGTTTTTATGAAGAAGAAATTAATTGACATGTGTAAGGTCCTCAGAATAATAGTAGGCCTAAAATAAGAACACTAGGAATATTTATTATTTTTTAAAATGCAACTCATTAGTAAATAAATATTGGAGATACCAGCAAAATGTATACAAACCATTGCTGTACCCAGAGCACAGACTGCAGCAGAAGGTAGACCTGAGCTCTTACCAAAGTCCACTGAGATGATGGGAGGGAACCTGACCCATAAGAACAGCAACCACAACGGAGAAAGACCACGGGGTGCTCAGCAGGAGAAGCCAACCAACATAGGTGACACGATGTGGGAGCTGAAAGGAGGTTCTGACTGGGACATCTGCATGGTGGGGTCACCCACCAAGACGGGATGCAGAAAGAGCATGGGTAAGGAGTTAGACAGTCAGAACTGAGCCTGCCACAAAGCCTCCTACTTGCAGTGGAAGACCCATGCTGATTATAGGTGAGCAACGAGGGTGTTTGTGGGACACCAGAACACAGCAGAGAGCGGGGCCATGAAATGGATAGAAACCATGCAGTGGCCACCGGTATGGGTCACCAAGCATTTCTAGTTCTCCCTGCTCTGGGAACATGGCAGGATCACATTTCCTGGCCCCTTTAAGTCACATGAGGCCATGTGATCCCTCTTAGCTAATGAACTACATGGGCAGAAACAACAAATGTCACTCCTGGGCCAAGGAAAAACCAGGGTTCTCCTCCCCTTGTGTACCATGACCAGCCATGTTCAAAATGGGGACTGCTTACTCTGGTCCCTAAGTCAGCAGAGCCTCTGAAGACCCACAGTGACTATGCAGTGCCAACAAGAAAGCAAGCATGGTAGCATCACGCCCTTGTAGCCTGAGAGAGCTCTGCACTAGGGCACCCTAGAGGCCCACCCGCCTGGAAGAATCAGGGACATCCCTGGATGGCAGAGGAGGAGTATCGCAGAGCTGGAGGGACAGGAGCAGCCGAGAGGCAGAAAGAGGGCTGGGGAGAATGGGTCACATAGGAACTGTGAGCCATATCAGGCTGTGTGCCTGCACTACACACAGGCCCAAGTCTGAGTGCAGCTGGAGACTTCCTGAGAAGTACAGGGAAAAAAAGAGGGAATAGAGCAGCAAAAAGAAACAGCACCATTATACAGCTTCCACAGAGGAAAGGTGCATCAGACGAAGATTAACACTACCTCGTTTTCACCTGCAAATTTTCAAATGCAAGTTAAAATCATTTTCAGGTATACATAAGTCAGCAGAGTAACACAGACGCAGTAGAAGGAAGAGACCTGAAATACTACTGAAAAAATCTCCGTGAAGAGAGAATAGCACATCTTAGGTCTAACCGCGTAAACAATGCCTAACCTTCTTAGAACGATTTAAACAAGAATAAGAGGACATTTTACAACTCTCCTTGCATAAAATGACCCCAGATATAACAAGCTTAGAAAGGTTCTGAAGTCACTTTTATAAATTTGACATATTGATTTCTGTAGGCTGCAAAATGTTTTTCAAAAACACCAGCTGTTCCACATAACAGCAGGGCAAAAAAATCTTCTTTCCCAGTTTCTTTTACTATTCAAATGAAGAATAAAATGAATAAATGCTGAACACACATCAAAAGTATTATTTTAACTTGCCAGGGTTCAGAAGAGAAGAAAAAAGCATATTTTGTTTTCTTTTAATTGTTTCAACAAGCTACAGAGTCAAGGTCAATTGTTTGAAATATCACTGAACTGCTCTTTACAGAACATGTGCTAAAAGAATGATGCAAGAATTTTCCAAATCTCAGTATTGAGCTTGGCAAACTAGGGATGAATGTGACGCAGTCACCTGGCCCTCAGCCACAAGGTAGCTGGGCAGAAGGTCATCTATACATATTTGAAAGGCTGCTACTGTGGCCAGAGTGGGAAAAACATGCGGAGCTTCTACCTTCCTGTTAGGTATTTGAGAAATTAAAGTCCATTTAGGTCATTCAAATCAAATCAATGGAGTACAAGACTATTTTCCATGCAGTTTGTTACTGCAGGAGGATAATTACATTAGGAAAGACTCTGCTTCCTATCTGCCATTGCTGAAGACATGGCCTAATTATTACAGAGCAGACAATTACCAGTGAGGAATACACAGGAGGGACTTTCACTTTTTATAAGTGTAGAGAAAATCCTGACAAAGACACACGGAAATGAATCAACGCTGCCTCCCCAAGACAGAAAAGAGACTAGTTTTGCAGCAAGAATGTGGTAGAACAGGCTGGTGACAAAGCAAAAGCTGGAAGATGTGAGACCTTGCCCTACCCCACCCAAAATGGGTGGGAGACACTGGACAACCATCCTTTCCAGACCTCAAATTCTTCAATTACCAAATTAGAAACAGGGTCGAAGCAGAGTGCTTTTAAAGCCAATCTCAAAGGTCACACACTGTGTGAGTCAATTTACACAGCATCCTCAAAATGGCAAAACCACAGATCTGAAGACCAGATCAGTGGTTGCCAGGTGTGACTGGGTGGTAGTGAGTGAAAACGGGCAGTGAAGGGAGCTCTGTGGGACGGGGCAGTTCTGCTTCCTGCCAGCAAGCTGCTGACACGAGTCTGCCTGTGTGTAAATGACACCAAGGCATAGGACAGGCACACTCTCACACACATGATATGGAATGTAGTTGTGTGAAAGTGAGCATGGAGAAGTCAGTGGCGGGTACCAGGGACTTTTCTGTGCCAACTTAGCAACTTCCTGTGAATACACAACTTCAAAGCACAAACATTTAGTTTTTTAAGGGTTTGATTTGAAATATTTCATCTACTAAATTAAAATCTTTTACCCATATTTATTCATCAAATATATAGAATGTAGATATAATGGTCTTATTTCCCAACTGATTCAAAAACATAATTTCCAGATGTTTTAAAGATGCAGGTAAAATGAAAGCACACAAGCAATAGGAGACATATATACTATAGATGCTTATTTCTATGACTTTGTGGTATGGGGGAAGTTTTCTAAAGTATGATTTTAAAAAAACAAGAAATTGTATTTTATTTTTTTATTTTCTATTTTAAAGAGAATAACAATTTAAAAAAAGAACAGTAGCAAAATACCAACAACATAGACAAAAACAAAACAAAGCAAAAACAATAAGAATGCCACAGGGTTTCAGAACAAAATGATAGGAATTAACATTGGTTGTTATATTACACATATGAGGACAGCAATGTGCAATATAACAACCATTATTGAATTCCTGTCACCTTGTTTAGTGAAACTCTGTATCATCTATGATTTTTTTATTTTGTTTTTACTTTTTATTCTCTTTAATGGTTAGATCAATCTTGCATTCCTATATCTGTTAATCTGAACAACTTTGGTGATGAAATTTTAAATGCCAGTAAGAGAAAAAAAAAAAAAATCAATGCTAAAAATGAAATTAAAGGATGAATGACAAACAGTGGAAATCAGCATACATGACAAATGCAAAGCCATGATAAAGAACATCAATGGGTAAGACCCCAATCACACACAAAACATACAGCTTCCGTCACGTACAGGGATAATCCAATAGTGACCAAAGAGCTGCAAATTAGAGCAATTTTTAACAATTCCTTCCAGGAACGGTTGGCAAGGATAAAGACCGAGACAACCCCGGGTAAAGAGGATGAAGACGATCTGAGGATGCAGCCAGTGATGATAATGGAGAAATAATTGATGCATGCTCCCTCAGGATGCTCCAAGAACATGTCAATATGTAAAATATTCCCTATTCACTCAGCTCTCACTATACTAAGACTTTGTGTAAGATAATCATGGCACAAGTGCAAAACAAAATAATAATGAAATCAAATGCCTGCTGAAGACCACCTACTTCAGTAGCATTTATTTTACCAGGCATAAAAATGCAAAGCAATCATAAATGTGCATCGACTGGAGAACAGTGATAAATTTGTGGCCTACACATACAATACTGTGTGGCCTATAAAAATGACGATATTTGATTCTTATTGATTGATTTTGGTCAGGACACAACAGCAAAGCAGTCAAAAGCACAGCTCCTGAGCTAGGCTGCCTGGTCCACGACCAACTCCACCACAAACAGTCTGTGTGCTAGAAGCAAACTGTTGAGCCTCTCTGAGCCTCTGTTTCGTCCATAAAATGGGAATGATTCACAATGCCTATACCTCTTCAGGTTGCCAGGACAACTGAAAGAGTCATGAGCGGCAAAACACCAAGGGGAGCCTAAGAAATGCGAGAAAATACCTTGTTAAATTTTAAAAACTGTCATAAAAATGTATCTGCCACAAGGAGTGAGAAAAGACCACAGAAGCACACAATGACCCCATTCAGAATCAGAGGGAGGGATTGCTTTTCTTCAGATAGTGTAACAGATGTCATGACTTGGCAGTGACAGTGTGGGTTATTTTTGCTTTCTTCTTAAGAGTTTTCTGTATCATTATAAATGAAAACAAAAATTATAATAGCCAGTGAGCACCCTGAGGCACTGTTGGAATGTGAGCTAGTGGAAGTTTTCTAGGGAGAACTTGAGCAATATGCCCTATACTTTTTCATCTGTCTCTTGACTTCCAGGAATTTATCCTATGAAAATAATGCAAGTCTACAAATACATGCATACATGCATGTACATGCATGAACACACATGTACACACATATATACATAAAGGAATATTTTCTAAACTGATACTTACAACAGCAAAATTGACAACTGAATTTTCATGAAATGCGCCGTGCTTGGTAGCAACCACACAGCACAAGAAGACCATGACACAGCACCATTTGGCAAGGTCACTGCGGAGAGGGCAAAGGTTTTGTACTTCCCTGTGAAGGCGACCCTGAAGGACTATGATACAGAGGGAGGATCCTGAGGCCAGGCAGACAAGAACATCCACACAACCCATGAACTTCTCAAACTGCCCCAAAGTCAGACTCGGGACTGAGGCTGGGGGAAGCAAAAGCAGGAAAACTTGGTGTTGAAAGACTGGAATTTCTGATGTTTCCCATGGTGTGCGGGAGATGTAGGAAGGGATCAGCAGACAACAGGAGAAATCCCAGAAGGGACAGGAACAACACAGACCCCAAGAGACAGCACCAGGTCAGAGAGCCAGATGCTCAGAAGGAAACCCCAACAAAGCTGTCCTGATGGCCACAGCCAGCCCTGTCATTGAAATATGACCAATACTAGCTAGCTGTGCCAGAAAGACATGGGAGGGAGAGCATATGTGTGAGAGGGAAGATTGAGAGATATATCCCCTAACCCAAGCTCAGTGCAAAGCCATGGAAACCACAGCTTCAGGTTCAGTGAAGCTATGTCTGATCCCCTCCTTTCTGAAACTGCCTTTAGTGGCCAAAAGGATTTTAGGTTGTGAAGCAGGAGACAGAGCCCTCCGAGGTCCTGCACTTCCTGCCTACACCCCCCCACAGCCACGCCTTGGACCCTACCTTGAGACGCTGCCACTGCACTGTGCGCCAGGACCCTGGTCTGTGACCTGTCCTGGCCCAGCAGCACTAACATTTAATGTGATTACCATGAGGTTTCCTAAGAAGGAGCAGCATCTTAAACTCTTGTACAACTTGCACAGATGCTTGCAATGAGCCCCACTGACCAACCTAGATGTCTGATAAATATTAGGAGATCATTCACTCAACAATTTATCCAGTATGTGCTAGGGTTTGGCACACCAAGGGTCTTGCTTCACCACGGGGAGGGATCTATAATAAAGACTTTAAGAACAAGTGTTCCGAGCAGGAAAGTGGGGGTCCAAAGGCCGGCTGCCCTTACTGACTAACGGACCCCAGACACATTACTTAATCGCAGTGTCCAACTTTCTTTAAGCAGGAAGAACAACAAGTGCTACACCCACATGGCTACTCACTGGGACAGCAAGCACTGTTCTAAAGCGCTTCACAAGCCCTATCTCACTCAATGCTCAAAGCAACCCTATGAACAAGTACTGCTTCGAGTCCCACATTATAATGAGAAACTGAGGCAGGAGGAAGTTAGTAAGTGTGGAACAGATTCTAACCCCAGATTCTGGAGTCTGGGCTCTGGATCACAAGATCCCTTCACACAGCACACCAAGCACAGTGCGGATCACTGGGAACTTTCTCAGCACAGCTGGTGTCTGAATTCTTGAAAATGAGCAGCGCCAAACAGCAGCAATGTAACTGCCTCAGAGCCTTTGCCCTCCACTGCAGCTTCGTGATGCCGCTGTTCCCAAAAGGGCTGTCTGCAGATGAGCTGTGAAAGCAACGGTGTCATGCCCTCTCTCATTTCCTCTCTCTTCTCACCTCCTTGAGAAGCTGCTTCAGAACTGAACCCTCACCAGGAACTCATCAGAGAATGCACTGGAATCCTTTATTTTATTTCAGAGCAGTCTCCAAAATCTATTTCTCAGCCACCAGTGGTCATCACAGTCCTTCCCTGGGCACTGTGCATATCCTAATAGGAGTGCACTGCTCACGGGGCCCTGACCAACCATGTGGACATCCTCCCGTCAATCCAGATGCCACTCAAACTGTGGCACAGGTTCACTGACTTCTGCTAAGAACACTTTCTTCTGATGACAATTTGCTGTCCTTCAACATTCTGCATTTTACAACTCCATCTTCTCTCCCGGAACATAAGCCACCCAGGCAGAGACTGGGTTTTCTTGTCTCTGCAGCCCCAGAGCACCTATCAAAGCAGCCATGGCCCTGCACACTGGGTGGCTTCGGCCACCAAGTGAAAGGTTATACATGGGAACAGCCAGTAATCACTATGAAAATACTGTTCTCCAGGTGGAGGAGACCTGTAGAAATACACTATTTCCAACCGCCAACCAAACCGAAAAAGAGGTCTTAGCAGTCACAACTGTTCACAGGAAGCCGACACAGTCAGCCCTTGGGCAGCACTTACCTGCCTCTCCTTCCTCCTCACCCAGATTGAGCACGATGATGCAGATGTGCTTCCGCAGCTGGCGCGTGTTGGAGAACCTGCGGCAGCACTTGCTGCACTCCAGGCTGCTGGGTGCCAGGCCACTGCCTTCTTCCGGGGCCAGCTGACCATCCTCGTTCGGGCTCGCGATGTTTTCTGACAAATCCTCTTCTGCACTGGGCTTTTTTGTGGATCCCTTAGGTCTGCCTCTCTTCCTTTTCATGACCAGAAATTCTGTAAGGAAAACAAGAGGGAAAGATGGAGTCAAACACAGTGGCAGGGAGAGGATGCACTCACCTTCCAAATGCGAGAAAATGTGCAGGTTTCAGACTTTATCAAAAATTAAAGGTCTCAAGTCCCACTTAACCCAGCTATTCTCTTTCTGGGTATTTTCCCAAAAGAATTAAAGACATCATACGACAGTGATATATGGGCACTCATGTTTATAACAGCACAATTTGTTATAGCTAAATCTTGGAAACAACCCAAATGCCCATCCACTGAGGAATGGATAAAAAAGATGTGGTACTGTTATATAATGGAGTATTACGCAGCTATAAAAAAGATAAACTCAAGGCTTTTGTAGGTAAATGGATGCAACTAGAGACCATACTCATAAGTGAAATAAATCGGACCCACATGTGTAAACATCATATTGTCTCCCTGGTATAAGAACCTGAAAGAGTAAGTAAAATTCAAAATATATAACAGATGATATGAAAGGGAAAGAAATTGCTCAAAGGAAGGAACAACTGAGATGAGGGAAAGAAGAAAAAAGAAAGAAGGAAGGCAAAATATAGCTGGGATAACTGTACTGTTGATGTCTGATGGTATATTGAAAGGAACAGTGAATGCTTAAAATTTTTTATGTTCTGATCAATTTTGCATGCTTATATCTGGTAATCTGCGCAACTGATTTGAAGACTATATGTCTAGTGAAACTCTATTGTCTCTAATGTTTTATCTAATAATTATTTTTTATTCTCTTTAATGGTTTGAACAATCTTCCATTTTTACATCTGGTAATCTGAGCAACATAGTTGAAGATAACAATATGCAATATAACAACCACTGTTAATTCATACTATTTTGTTTTGAAACCCTGTATCACTTTCAATGCTCTTGCTTTGTTTTATGTTTGCGATGTTGATGTGCTGCTATTGTTTTTCTTTCATTCTTTTACTACTCTCTTTAAAATTAAAAAAAATATAAAAGAATTAAACGTCTGAAGCAGTTCCAGCAGTTACCAGCTACAAACACCATTTTCTATGCTAAATTGCATCTATATATTAACTGGTAATTGATTTGGTTGTATTCTGAGGCAGCTGATCAAAACCTTTGCACAGGCTCCTTCTGTGAAGCAGGGAGGATTTTAAGTTATGGCCATCGGCCACCAGTCCACATGTCCTCCCCTCATTTACCATCATTTCCATCTAAGGCCAGTTCTCACAAACAGCTTCTGGACTTATTTGCACAGGGTTCTCAGAGGCTCTGAGACTGTCATTCTCTTAATGAGTTATACGACTATTCAGATTATTTCAAGAAGTCAAACTGTCCTAGTAAGAAAGAGAAAAATAATTGCAATCTAAAGCTACAAATTATAGGGTAAAAGACAATAACGATATTTTTCAGGTTTTTTAGCAACCTGGTGATTTTAAATGGAATCATCAAAGCTGCTTTCGAACAAGTTCTGTATCACTTCACAAAATGCATTTCTTCTTAGAGTTCATCTTTAATAAGGCATTCACCTTTAAATGAAGGTGGGAATAAGGAGAGGTGAGTGGGGTCAGGGGGCAGACCAATATGTGCAGTTATGCAAAAGTAGAAAGTGTGATTCCAGGAGATGTGACTTCCCTGAGAGGGGCCTCTCAGAGAAGAGAAGCAGGTGTGACATCCCAAACACTGGAATTGCCTGCCAGGCCGAGGCATAGAATATGTGCATCCCTCTTTCAATCTGAACAGTGGAGTAAAGGGAAAAGTCCTGGATCCTGGCACCATTTTGAAGAATGTTCACCACAAAATGAGGACAACTGTTAGGGACCTTCTGCCTCTCTCTTTGGTATGGCTTGGTACAATGAAACACAGCCACTTTACTCACTGATAGCACACCAGTGATCCTTTAGTTAAGAGAGCGTCCCATGCTACCAGTCAAGAAGCCACAGGGGCCAAGTCAGCTGAGTCAGCCAAGTCAGCAGCAAGACTGTGAGTGCTGCGCATAAGGGAGCCTGCCTGGGGATAGGGACCTGGAGAATGGTGGGAGAGGCACCAGAACAAGGCAGTGATTTCCTGGGAAGGGGACACCCTTGCAGGACCAGTGCTTTTGTACAACTGGGATACCCAGGATGGGTCAGCACTGGCTAAGGATTCAAATCAAAGCCTTCTTCAGCCAGGGCAGCCAACACAGAGCATTCAGGCCATCTCACTGGGACATGCTAGGTAGGGGGAAAAAAAGGAAGGGAGGGTGCTTTAAAAGAATGGGAAGTACACCAAGAGACCAGATAAAACAGGAGACTCAAACCTATCCTAACCCTTTACAAGCATGGACTTCACCAAGCAGTACAAAGCCTGTCTTTCTGGGAGGATCAGCCCCTGTGCATGGGGACAGGAGGGAAAATGTCCTAACAGAATACAGACAAACCATTTACCTCTAAACTCATTAAAACTTTTCCTACTAATACTCTTTACAACAATATGTAGAACGTAGTGAAGCAGCAGTTAATATCAGAGCAACAGAACTAGCAGGCCATGAAACACCCACTTCATGTCATGTCAGCCTAGCTGTACAAACATGATGAACAACAGTTTGCTGAAGCTGGGGCCCAGCTCTAGCCGCCAGTGACAAATGCTGGCATTCTGCCACATAGATGGAGGTCACTACTCTGAAAAGCTTACAGAATGCAGCTGTGCAATCAAGAATCAACCTCACCCCAAGAGAGGTCTGCCCTTCCCCTGGATGATGGAAAGGTGATCTCTAGACCCCTGGATGTCCCCCCTGACAGGAGTACCTGTGTTTGCCAGTGGGTTTGGGGCCCTGGATGACTTATGATCTGGGTTTTGGAACATGGCACATGAGCTCCACCCTCTAGAAGAACTGGAAAACAGAAAGTGTAGGCAGAACCTCCAAGAGGGTTAGAAACTATGCCACACAGGCAGTGTGTCATGGAGCCCCTACAAAAACTGCACAGCCATGACTTGAGTGAGATTTCTGGCTGGATATACTCTTGATGTTGTCATACACTGAAGACAGGAGGGAGTGATGATATCTAGGACTTACGGGAGGGAGGAAGGACAGAAAGCTCCACTGAGACCCTTCCAAGTCCTGGTTCATAATTTTTCAGTGTAGAACTTTCCTAAGTTTGGTGAGTTCTTCTAGAAAATTACTGAGCCTGAAGGAGACCACGGGGATCTCCAAATCTGTAGCTAGCTGGTCAGAGAGGGTGACCTCTGGGGGCCTTGAATTTGTGGCTGGTGTCAGAAGTGTTGGGTAGACTTGGCAGTCTTGTGGAGAACTGTGCCCCTAACCCAGAGTTTGGCAAACTCAACATGGCAGTGCACCATGTTTTCCCACAGAGACAGACCACAGCACACGGTCAGCAACAGCAGTGCCTACTGTGCGTGAGACAGCATGCTATCCACACGGTGGGAGCTGGCACAGAATCCACATGGCTGACTAGAATGAGTCTCTCTTCCCAAAGTGGAAACTCCCGGGGTTCTTGACCTGACTAGGTTTCATCCCTCTCCGCACTAAGCTCGGGCCCGGGCCCAGTGAACCCAGGTAATTAAACTGACAAGCAGCGGGCAATCTGGTTGTCACAGGAAGAAACATGAAATCAGCCCTGAAAGCTTTGGAAAAGCCTCAAACACAACAGTGACAAAACTAATCTTCCATATTGCTACATCCATAATTCAGATCCTCAAGACCAATTAGTTAGCTAAAAATGAAATATTCATAAATGAAGTCGGAATAACTTAAGCACTGAACATGAGTTGCTGCTGTCAACTACCCACACGTTACAAAAAAGCTGAGAATCTTGAAACAAGGCAAGGAAAAGCACAGCCTCTCTATCAAACACCTGAAGGGACATGCATTCCTCTTCCTCCTCCCACGTCCCTGTACTCTATCTGTCACTGGGCTCAGGGACGCTGTCTTACAAAGTGTCTGTGCAGTAATTCCCCTGTCCATTCTCAGGCAACTCTGCACCCCATGCCGAACAGTCTCCAGGCTCCAGCTTTCTGTTCTGGGGTCTCCCTACTTCCAGCCTATATCGCACCATCATTCCCTGGCTCTAGAACCTTCCATTGTTCTGGATGACTTTGTTCCACAGCTCTCAGATCTGGCTTTCATTGTCCTTTAGCACACAGTCCACACACTCCTACACATACACACACACACACACACACCCCTCTTGTCTCCCACTCCACTACACACACACCTTCCCCTCTTGTCTCCCACTCCACTGCTGGCTGCAGTCTCTAGGCCTTCCTACACACGTGTGGATAATCCCTATCTCTTTTTACTTACCTGTTCTGCTCCCCCTGCATGTGCCTGCCTCCTGCACTCCCAGCCGCAATGCACATGCTGACATCTCAGATCCAGTTCAAACCTCAGCACCTCCTCCACAAGGCTGCCCCAGCTAGTGAGACAGGACAGGCCATCTGCTCGCTTGACCTAGGTTACAGGGTGGAAAGTCATTTCTCGGGTTCCAATTTCACGCATCTTAATCCCTCTCTAAAGCTAAAGTTTGGGGACAACTTCCTCTTAGTCAGAAAATCACCCTTGCAGATCCAAGGCCAAAAACTTGCCAGAGAAAGAAAGAATTAGGTAAAGGTTCTTAAGTTCAATCAAAAGACAATCCAAGCATTATGAAACAATAGCCCAACATAATAATAATTTTTAAAAAATCTAATAACGCAAGCCCTTTATTTTTGCTTCAATCAAGTTTCCAGGACACTTTCCCAACTATTATCTCATTTTTTCCTTACAAAAACCTCACAAGATGAGTTCAGCAAACATAATTTCCTCAAAAGGAAAGGAAAGAAGAGCCCCAAGTGTCCAAGTGGCTTGGCAGACTTTTCACAACCGACTGCTGAACAAGCAGAACTGGGACTTGGGTTTTCTTATTCCCAATCAAAGACCTTTCGCTGAATCATATGCCTCAGGTATTTGTAACAAAGGTCAGTTTCACCCAATTTAATGGAGCGAATATGAGGCGTGTGGAGGACACTGACTTGCAGTTGGGGAGATATGGATTTGAATCTACCCAGAGACTCATTTTCCAATGTGAAAAATAAACACAGAACTGCCCCTTTCTTATAGTCAGTGTTAATAAAAGTGATCCCTATAATACTGAGCACTGTACCTCAGAAATGACTGATAATTTCTAACGTCCAATTTGGAATACCTCTTTTAAAAAGCTACTACCTTGCCCCACTCACTATATATATAGAATTCCTTACTGTATATGCATTTGTGTTCATTCTCCTCAATATGCATCTTCCCTTGATTTCCTCATTATAAAATAGCTCCAAGAGACTCAGTGTAGAACCGGGGGCACACATATTTACCATGCCTGAGACTGGGGTAAACCAGCCTGCAGGATCTCTCTTGGCAACTCAACCTCCAGTCACACCAGCTCCAGAATTGAAGAGAACCCTGAAAGAATAACATTTTAGGGTCCTGACAGTCAGTCTCCCTGACATTTATTTCCAAAGCCCAGGAAGCAATAGAAGAGACAATGAATTATTTATCAGAAATTTAGGAACATGAGCCTTTTAGGTTTCTGAAGAATGTAACATCCCCTCTGTAAGGACAGACTCCACCCCGTTCTGCAGGGGAAGGCACCTGAGGCCCAAGAGTCCCCAGGCCTGCTCCCCATGGCTTATCAACCACACCAGGAAAATACTGTGAAAGACAGCAACAGGGAATGAGGACATAACCCTCAGGCACCATGCTAGGCATTTCACATGCATTTCCTCTTTTAATCCCCAATGGTGCCATCAGTGTTAGTCCCATTACACAGTCAAGAACACTGAGGCTTACAAAGATTAATTTGGCCCAAGGTCGCAAGACTAGCCAGTGACAGAGTCAAGGTTTTCACCCAGACCTGCTGCCCCAGAGTTGGCAGACCTCACACCTGTGTTACAGCAAGTCCTCTGGTCAGCTCGGTTGGTAACAGAATGCAGAACTATCACACTTTGACCTCTGCTCACGGTTCTGCAGGAAAATGAAAATAGCCTTGTGTAGCTACACCGCTCCATGTGACAGAAGTCCTGGCACTAAAGAACACATAGACACAGAGAGCACAAGATCTCGTCACACATCCTGCACTTTGCACGGACTATCTTAGTGTGATGTGCCATGTACAGCAGCATGTGTGAACATACACTCATCTCAGAATCTATGAAGAAGACCAGTGTTGCATCTCCCTTTGACAGATGACAAGTCACAGCCTGGAAGACCCACGAGGGCAACTTCCACAAGCCAGGCTTCATGCTCAAGCCTGACCGCATCCACCCTGAGCACCTTTTGATTTGTTCACTCAGAGAGCCTGTACTAACGCAGCTGCTTGCAATAGGGCACCTTTGTGTGGTCTACACAGAGGCACCATGTGACCCTGATAGCCCTGCCAAAGCCCCACAGCTGAAACTTGAGTCTATCTGGCTGCAGACGTGTGCCCTTTCCACCACCCCACACTGCCAACCAGGGCACACAGGAGGGTTCCCCCCGCTGCTGTTACCGGAACAGCAAGTACAATATCCCTCACACAGCAAGTACAATATCCCAAACACAGTCAGAAGGACATGGTTTACAGAAAATGCCCAGAAGAAACAATACTGTAGGCTTAAATGCAGGTATCAGCCTTCCTGAAAAGCCTCTTTCTATCCTCAGAGTAGAACATGTGACCCTGACTTGGGTAACTAACCCACACACCTCGCTGCATTCAAGTACCTCGCAGCCTACTTGCCGTCTACTAGCCAGAGGCACCAAAACGGGCACAGCACTTGGGTCCCCTGTACCCTCAAGCACTGAGCAGTGAGCACAGCCCCAGGCATACAGTGTACACACAATAAGCACGTGAGGAACAGAGAGGAAGGACAGAGGGGAAGGGAAGGAAAAGGAAAACAGGAAAGGGGAAAAGCTCCTGCTGGGGGATGAAAGCAGGAAGAAGATGGAAGAGCCAAAGTAAGACTCTCAGAAGACCCACGAGAATTTTCCCTTCAGCAAGCCTGACTGCACCAGCCGCCAGCAGAGCAAAGGCATGCGAACATGTATACATGCATATGTGCACACGCACACACACAGAGTACTCTCATCCTTCAACTTAGCCCTGTACACAATCACACTCAGACGCCATCAAATAAGTCTCACACTCACCATTACCCGAGTACACAATCACATACTTTCACAGATACCATCACACACCATTACACACTCACACACATTTACTTACACACACACACACACACACACACACACAACACATACAGAGGAAAATGAGCCTTGGAATGTTAGGCAATTTCTTCTTGGACCACAGCCAGATATTTGATTAGGAAAAGGGAGGAAAATGAAAGGTCGTTCCGCAGACCACTTCCTACATGAGCAAAAAAGATTAAAAGGCTATAAAATAAACCAGAGGATTTAGGAACCTTCACGTTATAAAGGGAGACCAAAATAATAAATCAATTACTACTCAGTAAAAAGTTTAATTAAACCATTTCAAGTGTCTCTCAAGTTAAAATGAATTGTGAAGGTTAAACCTGAATGGAAATCATTAGAGAGAAACTAAGCTCTAGCAAGCCTCAGTTTTTATGGACTTTCACAAAGAGAAAGAGAAAAGGGAAGTTCTTAATGACAGTCATGTGAAGAAATTTTCTAATATTAAGAGTTTGTGTTTAATTATAGAATTAACAAATACTTTTTTAAATTAAATTACTCAGGCAATTAATATTCAAATATACACAACAGAAAAAGAGAAAAATTTATTTGATAAGAATGTGAGTCAAAAGTAAATTATCTAATAAAGGAAGATATATAAAAGGAGCTCCACAGTAAGAATTTGATTCCACAGTAGCCGTCCTTGGTCTCACTTTCTGGGGTTTCAGTTACCCATGGTCAACTGTGATCTGAAAATGTTAAATGAGAGATTCCAGAACCAAACAATTCTTAACCTTTAAACTGCACACTATTCTGAGTGAAATCTCTCACCGTCTCCTTCCAGCCCAACTAGGATACGAAGATCTCTTTGTCCAGATACACAAGCATTGTTTTGAGAGAAAGAAAAAAAAAAAACTTAACTAATTAGGAATATAAGGAATGTACCTAAGCATGATTAAGGCAAGTCTACAACTAGCATCATTCTCAAAAGTGAAAAGCTGAAAGCTATCCCTCTCAGATCAGAAAAAACATAAGGGTCACCACTCACTAACTACTCAACAGAGCACTGGAAGTTCCAACCTAAACAATTAGGCAAAAGAAAGAAAAAAAGCATATGTAAGTTGGAAAGGAAGAATTTCAGCTGTCTGTGTTTGCAAATGACATGATCTTCTCTTCTATATCGAAATCTGAAAAGACTCCACCAAAAAGCTGCTAGAACAAATCCACTAAAGTCACAAGGCAGAAAACCAACACGGAAAAAACAATAGCATTTCTATATATTAACAACAAACTATCCAAAAAAGATAAAAGAAAACAATCACATTTATAATAGCCATTAAAACATAAATTTTGCAAGGGCAAATTTAACCAAGAAAGTAACAGATTTGTACATGAAAACTACAAAACGCTGATGAAAGAGATGGAAGATGACACAAGTAAATAGATATTCCACGTTCAAAGATTGGAGGAATTAAATTCTAAAATTTCCATTCTACCCAAAACAAAATATATAGAGAGATACAGAAATACATATAGACACAGATATAGAGATATATATGTTTTTCAACAAAAACCCTATCAAAATTCTATTGTTTTTTACAGAAATGGAAATAATACCTTAAAATTCATATGGAACTACAGAAGACCCCAACTAAACAAAGTAATCTTGAGAAAGAAGAGCAAAATTGGAAGCATCACAATTCCTGATTTCAAAGTATACTGTAAAGCTACAGGAATCAAAACAGTGGGGTACTGGCATAAAAACAGACACAAATACTGTTGGAAAAGAACCAAGAACCCAGAAATAGTCAATATTTGACAAGATGCCAAAAATGCACAATAGGGAAAAGATAATACCTTTAAAAAGTGGTGATGGAAAAGTGGGATATTCACAAGCATAAAATGAAAATGGACCTTTACCTTATAGAACTCACAAAAAAATAATGAGGATAGATTCAAGACATAAAAAGGACACATGAAATCACAAAATTTCTAGAAGAAAACATGGAGGGAAGTTTTACATCATTGGTTTTTGCAACAACTTTTGAAACAAAAAGCACAAGCAACACAACAAAAATTTTTACAAAACAAATAATTGGGACTACATCAAACAAAACAGCTTCACAGCAAACAAAATGAAAAGCAGTCTACAGAATGGAAAAAATATTTGCAAACTGTATATCTGAAAGGGGTTAATATCCAAGATATACAAGGGATTAACACAACTCAATAGAAAAAAAAAAAAATCTGATTAAAAAGTGACCAAAGAACTTGAACAGATATTTTCACAACAAGGTCATCAAATGGCCATCAGGTACATGAAAGTGTTCAACATCACTAATCACAGGGAAACTGTGAAGTAAAACCACAATGAGATATCACCTCACACCTATTAGGATAGCTGTTATCAAAAAGGAGATATCAAAAGTTTTAAGGATGTGGCAAAAGGGGAATACTCGTAGGTTGGTAGGAGGGAATATTAATTTGATACATTCATCATGGAAAATACTATGGAAGCTCCTGAAAAATTAAAAACAGAACTACTATAATAACCTAGTAACACTACTTACAAATATATATAGAAAAACTAAATCAACAGCTTAAAGATCTTAGATATCTGCACTCCCATATTCACTGCAACATTATTCACAACACCCAAGACTTGGAAGCAACCTAAGTGTCCCTCAATAGATAAATAAAGAAAACATCATCAATAGATTGGGCTAGGGGATACTTAGCCATTACAAAGGCAATCCTGACATTTATGACAACATGGACAAACCTTAAGGACATTATGCTAAATAAAGTAAGTCAGAGAGAGAAAGATAATACTTTATGATCCCACTTATGTATAGAATCTAAAAAAGTCAAACTTAGAATAACGCTCATCACTAGGGTTTGGAGAGTGGGGGAAATGGGAAGATAATGGTTTCAACTTGGGTACAAATGTTAATGAATATGCTTCTGAGATGTAATGCACAGCATGATGATTAACTTAATATTTGCTAAGCAAGTACATTTAATGTTCTCACCTCTAAAACAAAAAAATCATAACCCCCAAAGAAAAAAATCGTTTTAACTAACTAAACCAGGGTAATCATTTCACTAGGAAAGAGACAGAGACAGAGACAGAGACACAGAGAGAGACAGAGACACAGAGAGAGAGAAGGGAGGAGCAGGGTAAATAGTTTTACTGGTAAAGTTTAACAAATATTTAAACAAATTAACACTAGTTCTTAAAAATCTTCAAAAACACAGATGAGGATCGGAACTTCCCAAGCCATTCTGAGTCTACTTTTATATGTAAAAAACAAAGACGTGAGAGAAAATAATTGAGTTAAATATCCCTTATGAATACAGAAACAAATAGTTTTAGAAAAACAGTAGCAAGCCAAATCCAGTAGCACGATTTGCAAATTATACAACCTCCCATTCAACCCAGCTATTCTCCTTCTGGGTATTTTCCAGAAGATCTAAAAACATCATATCACAGCAATATATGTGTGCCTATGTTCATAGCAGCACAATTTGTAATTGCTAAATTGTGGAAGCAACCCAAATGTCCACCCACCAAGAATTGGATAAGAAAATTGTGGTACTCAGCTATAAAGAAAGATAAACTCGAGGCCTTTATAGGTAAATGGTCACAACTAGAGACCAGACTCATAAGTGAAATAAATCAGACTTGCATGTTCAAGCACCACATTGTTTCACTAGTGTAAAACCTGAAAGAGTTAACTTAAACTTAGAGGTATGATAGATACTGTGAAATGATAAGAAAACACTCAAGGGTAAAGGGCAGTTGGGATGTGGGAAAAGAGAAGGAAAAGAAGGAGAAATTTTGTATGTATTTATATACAGGATAGTTAGCATACTTGCTCTACTGTCTTCTATTTCTTTGCTGAAAGAAACTGTCATTGAGTCCTTGATTGATCCATATTGCATGTCTCTGTTTTCATGAGAAACCACTTTGAAGATATCAATATGTAATACAACAGCATTGTTAATTTCCTACAACTTTGTAACTCTGTATTGTCTGTACTATTCTTCTGCTATTTTGTAAAAGGTTGTCTGTCTGTTAATGTTTTCCTCCTTTTATTTTTAAAGTCAAAAAAAAAAATTATACAACCTGGCCAGTGAGATTTATCCCAGAAATTTAAGGGAGATTCAACCTACGAAAATACTTCAGTGTAATTGTATCAGACTAAAAGAACAAATTTTTACAAAAACATATCATCTCAAAAGATGCCGAAAAATTTTACAAAATCCAACACCCTTTTGTGATTTAAAGAAAAAACTCAACAAACTAAGAACAGGGTAAACCTCCACAGCCTAATGAAGGATATCTACCAAAAAACTGCCTATAGCTAACATAGTAATTCATGGGGAAAGCTGTACCCTTCTTTTCTACTTAATATTATACTAGAGTTTCTAGCCGGGGAAACTAAGCAAGAAAAGAAAAGACAAAGCATCTGACTGGAAAGAAAGAAGCAAAGTTATTTATAGTCACTAACTGACAAGATATCTCTCTCTCTCTCTCTCTCTCTCTCTCTCTCTCTCTGTCTCTCTCTCTCTCTCTCTCCCTTCTTCTCCCCCTTCTTCCCTCCCTGTTTTTTTTTTTTTATTTTTTCTATTAATTAGGTAGAATGAATTCAACCTCTGAAAATACTTCAGTGTAACTGTACCAAATTAGTGGACAGAGATGCCCGTGATTTTTACACCCCAAACTGATGAAGGCAATCAGATCCACAGCGCCTGCAGTGGGGTTACCCTGAGCACAGCTTGCAGCCCCACATGCGCTCAGAGGTAGCAACAGCCCTAGGGGCTTACGGGGAGGAGACTGTCTGGTCCACAGGAGGAAACTGCATTGCTGCTCAAAATCAGACCATGAGTCCAGTGTAGAGAGAGCTATGTGGATGGATGCTCTGTGTGAAGATTTTTCTTCTATTTCTATTTTTACTTTGGTTGTTACAGTTATGTTCCTCTGCTTGACTTGGGTCGTGTTGGGTGTTTTGTTTTGTTTGTTTGTTTTTTTCTTGTTTTCAAGCTCTTTTTTCCTTTTAGTTCTTGCTACTTTACTGGTATTGTTTGGTTATTATACTTAATTTTCAAGGTTTACCCCTTTGACATACTCTCTCTTTTAGTATTTCTGCTCTCCTATTTTTAACTGTCTTACCTCCCTATTCTTTTTTCTCCTCTCTTGCTCGTTCTCTTGCCTTCCCCCTCCTTCTCACCACCTATCTAACAATGGCATAAATATAGCAAGGGCCTGTATAAGTGTACTAGAGGATAAGAATTAACCACTGCTATAAACTAAATAATACCATTCAAGGATACGTCAGGGTAATCCTTTAAAAAACTGGGTTTAGAGGATTCAAACAAAACTACCTACAAATATATTTTAACAGGTTCTGACAATCTCATACCCTCTCTCAATCTCTAAATACACTTCCACCCATCTGCATACCTCCTCCTGCCTACACACACTCTTGGAAACACCCTCAACACTAACTCTTTAACCCAGCTATAAAAATACTTCCAACAGAACCTGACTTCCGGTCTATTTTTACTTACCAATACTTCTCTTACCTTCCTTCTTCCCACCAACATAGCCCTTTCTACTCCCCTTCCTCACCACCACCACATCCCAGATGGACCACAAAGAGCAATTAAAGTAATCTGTAAGGGGTATTAACAAAAGAGTGAAATTATCAAAACAAGTTTTAATGGTTATGACTGATGTACGGTTGGGTCTGTTGACAAGTTATAATCAGTAGAAATTCTCTCCTTACACAGTGACAGAGTTTACCTAATTAAATTTAGTAAGCTGAAGTGGTGAACAATACCTCTTGAGAAATACAGCCAAGAACATATCACTAGAAAACAGGACCTAATTAAAGAGGTCCTCATATCAACAACAAACTCGCCTCAATTTGACCTTAACCCTCAGTGTGTACATGTGTGCATGTACACACAAACACACACACACACACACATATATATACACAGGGAACATGAAAAAAATAAGGGAACAAAATAACCTCCAAAGATTCCAAAGTAGGTGCAAACTCTCCCAAAGTAGACTGATGGAGAGAAAACACCAGACAGCTGAGCTGTACAAAATGGTTAAACAGGAAGCAAAGAAATATGGCAAATTAAAAGAGAATATAATCCAAAGTACAGTGGAGCTATCATATAAATTGACTTATGTGGTTATGGGAAGAAAAAGTAAAGACTTGAACAAGTTGACCAAAATGGTTCAAAACATGAATGACAAATTTACCAAAGAAACAGACTCCACAAAAAGGTGTCAAACAGAAATCTCAGAGATAAAGAATTCCACTGAATTTATAAACAATAAAAATAACTAACGAGAAGAGAGGTTTCTGAAGTTGAAGACAAAATGGAAATACAGTGTGATTTTCTCAGAGAAACCTGAAAAAAAACATAAAATAGCAAGAAATATTCATATAAAAGCTACTACATGACCCTAAGGAGACTAACCTAAGGCTAACTGGAGTTCAGAAAAATCAGAAGACAACATACATGGAATAATAAAAAAAAAATCTGTCTACAAAAATCACAAAAGGAAACTTTTCAAGTACAGTAACACCTCAGTTTATAAACACTTCTGTCTGCAAACATTTTGGTGTGCAAACAAAAGCACTTGGAAAAATTGTGCTTCCATCTGCAAACGCCACATCAGATGACAAACATGACCACAACCATCTTCTCCACACAAACACAAATACAGTCACCGTTCCAAGATCATAAAACAAATTAAGTTTGTAAAGCGAGGTACTGGTGTACAAGGAAAGAAATCAACATACAGGTAAGCAAAGACTACAGAATGTCAAGTAACTACAATGAAAACAGAAGCTCTCTGCAAGGTATCATACTCAAAATCCCAGACGTCCAACAAAAAAAGAAAATCTTAAAAACTCTCAGAGAAAAACAAAACCAAAATAAAATCACTTATAATGATAAACCCATTGAGATTACAGCAATTTTCCATCTAATCTTTAAAGACCATACGAGCTTTAAATGAACTATTTCAAGTCCTAGAAGAAAACAACTTCCAGCCCAGATTAATACAGTAGTACCTTGGTTTATAAACTTAATTTATTTTATGATTTGGGGGAAGATGGTTGTAGTTGTGTTTGTCATCTGGAGTTTGTGAATAGAAGCAAAATTTTGCTGAAAGCTTTTGTTTGTGAACCAAATTGTTTGCAAAGAGAAGCACTCATGAACAAAGGTATTACTGTATATCCTGCAAAGCTGTCCTTTGAAGCTATCCTTCAAAATAGATGGAAAAATAAGGACATTGCACAACACGGAATACATTAAGGGATTCATAAAAACCAAACCAGCACTCCAACAAAGGTTCAAAAATATCCCAGAGAGAGACAACAAAGCCAACAAGGACAAAAAGTCAGATGGAATGAATACATCAACCAAGGTGAGTAGCTAAAAAAGTGAAACATAAAAGAATCAACAACAGAAAAAGAATGCAACAATGGGAATAAGTCAACAACTTTCACTAATAACTCTGGATGTAAATGGCCTCAACTCCCCCATTAAGATTGACAGACTGTATCAAAAATAAAACTCAATGTTCTTAGTACAATCATCTAACCCAAAAATAAATTCATACACTAAAAACCAAAAGATGGAAAACAGTATTCCATGCACCATATCCCCAAAAGCAAGCAGGGGTAGCAATTTATTTCACACATAAAGTACATTTCAAGCTTAAACTGATCAGAAGAGGCAAAGAAGCTCACTACATATTAGTTAAGGTAATAATTCAATAAGAAGTGATAACAATTGTAAATATATATGTTTTGAATATCAGTGTATATAACTTCATAAAACAAACAGTGCTTGACATAAAGATCAAATGAATACCAACACAATCATAGCAGATTACTCTATATACCACTTTCACAAACAGATCTACTGAACAAAAAAATTAACAAAGAAATAAGAGCTGATATTCTAACACTCTTCATAGATAAGTGTTCTGCCCTACTACAACAGAATGCACATTTTTCTCTATAGCACATGCAACTTTCTCCAATATATATATTAGTTCATAAAGCTGGCTTAAATAAAAAAGAAGAAATATCATTCCCATGTATACTGTCAAATCATGCCACAATGAAACTAAATATCAATCATAAAAGAAACCACACAAATTTTACAAACATCTGGCTATTAAATAACACATTCCTGAACACTAAATTGGGCACAGAAAAATCAAAAAAGAAATTAAAACAATTCCTAGAATCAAATGATAACACCACTATAACATACCAGAACCTATGAGACACAATGAAAGCAGTCCTAAGAGAGTTTACTGTTGTGACTGCTCACATTAAGAAAAAAAGAGCACTTTCAAATACATAACCTAATGATGTATCTCAAAGGCCTAGAAAAACAGAAACAATTCAAACACAAACCTAGTATGGGAAGAAAATCATAAATAACGACGTGGAAATTAATAAAATTGAAATTAACAAAAAAAATAAAAAGAATCAATGAATCAATAGACTAGCACTTTTAAGAATAAAAATAGATAAACCATTAGTCAAATTTTAAAGAAGGAAAGAAAAGACTCAAATCAATGCAATTAGAAATGAAAAAGGCTAGAGATGGTGGAGTGATAAGTAGCAGAGAAAGAGCCTTTCCAAGATTTGGTGCCAGACACTGGAATATGGCAACATGAAGAAGAGAGGGAGGGAAGTGTGTCCCCCGGATTCAGAAAGTGAGAACTGAAGCCCACAGGGTGAGCAAAGAGAAAATATCCAAGAAGAAGGCAGTGGCAGGTGGTTGCCTTCTCTCTGAATCAGACGCACTTCATGGGAGGAGTGGTTCAACCCTGCAGACACACAGTGACTATTGACAACCCCCGAGAGACACAGCAGTGCAACGGAGCAGTGGGTGCAATGGACTATGCTAGTTGGTGAGTGGCACAGATTCAGCCATCCCATAGGAGAGGGTGACTGACCAGGTACCATTTTAGAAAGGGGCCAACTGAGCTTGGAACTCAGAACCACCTAGCGGCTCCCAACTGAGTTCAGACCCACAGAAGACACACTGACTACTGCAGGCAGAACAGGTCTGGTTCCACTCTCATGGCCAGAAACCAGCTGAACTTCAGGGGACATAAAGGTGCAGTTCACTGAGATTGTCCACTACACTTCTGAAAAGCCATTGCGGGCTCGCTGGGACGAATCAACATGGATCTGGACTGTGTCTCTCCACATGCTGTGTATCACTGACAGCAGAGACACATCTTAAAGTGGAGATTTTTTTCTCTTTCTCATTCTCTTTTATTCTTTTTTGGTTTTTGTTTGTTTGTTTGTTTTTTCTTTTTGGTTTTTCTCCAGTACCGGGAACCGAACTCACGACCTTGTGCTTGCCAGGCAGGCGCTTTTGCCGCTGAGCTAAATCCCCAGCCCCCTCTTTTTTATTCTTTTTTGGGGGGTTATCTTCATTGTTTGATCATGTTTTTATGAGTATGAACATGGTTTCAATACTCCATGTGATAGGAACCCAGAAAAAAGCAGGGGTAGTTATTCTATTTGGAGACAAAGTGGATTTTAAGGCAAGACTAATTAAGAGAGACAAAGGAGGTCATTACATCCTTATAAAGGGAACATTTCAAAAAGAAGAGGTAAAAATCTTAAATATATATGCAACAAATACCAGTGCACCCAATTTTATAAAACATACATTAATGGACATGAAAAATCCAGTAAGACTAATACAATTGTATTGGCAGATCTCAATACTCCACAGATCTCAAACAAACAGATGAACTAGACAAAAAAAATCAACAATGAAATATTAGAATTGAACCAAACTTTTGAACAAATGGACCTAGTAGACGTCTACAGAGTGTTCCACCCCAAAATATCAGAATACACATTCTTCTCAGATGCACAAAGGATGTTCTCTAAAACAGACCACATACTAGGTCATAGAACCTGCTTAAATAAATGTAAAGGACTTGGAATTATCTCAAGCATAGTATCAGATTTAGTACAATGAAACTGGAAATCAGTGGCAAAAGAAACTACAAGAATTACATAAACACACAGAAATTAAATAACACCCTTCTGAAAAACCAGTGGGTCACAAAAGAAATTAAAGTTTCTAAAATTCAGTAATAATGCCAATACAGCACACTGGAACTAACGGGACACAATGAAAGCAGCCTACAAGAGAAATCTGTAAGAGTGAATACTCATATTAGGAAAACAGTATGAGCTCAAATGAACAACTTAATGTTGAATCTCAAGCTTCTAGAAAAAAAAAAGAACAGACCAAGCCCAAAGCTCCTGAGTAAGGAAATTATTAAGATCACAGCAGAAAACACTACAGTCAATGAATTGAAAAGTTGGTTTTTGAAATGTTGAATAAAATCAACAAACCCTTAGGCAACATTATCAAAAAAAGGAAAAGAAAAGATTCAAATTAGAAATGAAAAGAGTGAAATCATAACGGATCTCGCAGAAATCCAGAAGATTGTCTACACTTACTTTGAGAACTTATCTGTTCAGAAGAAATGGACAAATCCCTAGACACATATGAATTACCAAAACTGAATCAAGAAGATATAAAAATCCTAAATGAACCAGTATCAATGAAACTGAAGATGTAATTAAAAACCTACCAACAACAACAACAAAAAAAACCAGGCCCTGATGGATTCACTGCGGAATTCTATAAGAGATTTAGCAAAGAACTAATACCACTACTGTTCAAACTCTTTAATGAAATTGAAAGGGAAGCAATACTTCCAAATTCATTCTTGGAAGCAAGCATTACCCTGATACCAAAACCAGTGAAGGACCCAACTAAGAAAGAGAATTACAGGCCAATCTCCCTAATCAACATAAATGCCAAAATCCTCAATAAGATACTGGCAAACCGAATGCAGCAAATCATCATGAAGATTATACACTGTGACCAAGTAGTATTCATCCCAGGGAGGCATGGATGGCTCCACATATGCAAATCAATAAATGTAATGCACCCTATTAACAAGAGTCAAGAACACTAACCATATGATCACCTCAATAGATTCAGAAAAAGCATTTGACAAAGTCCAACATCCATTCATGATTTAAAAAAACCTATATGCCAGGGATATAGCACATTGGCACAAGCACCTCCCTGGCAAGCGCAAGGTCCTGAGTTCAATTCCCAGTACCAAAAAAAAAAAAAAAAAAAAACCCTACAGAAAATTGGAATGGATGGTCTTTATCTCAATCTGACAAAAGCCATCTATGACAAACCAACAGCCAACATCACAAGAATGGACAAAAATTGAAAGCTTTCACCCTAATATCTGGAATGAGACAAGGATATTGCCTGTCACCACTTATCTGACATAGTTCTGGAAAATTTAACCACAGTAATTAGACAAGACAAAGAAATAAAAGGAATAAGCATAGAAAAGAAAGAAGTTAAATTATCATTATTCACATATGACATGATACTCTACATAGAAGACCCCAAAAACTTCACTAAAAGACTTCTAGATTTAATAATTAAATTCTGTAGAGTAGCTGGATGCAAAATCAACACTTAAAAATCAATAGCCTTCCTGTATACAAATAATAAACTCAATGATAGAGAAATTAGGGAAATAATGTGTCTTACAATAGCATCCAAAAAGATGAAATACACAGGAGTCAATGTAAAGAAGGAAGTAAAAGACCTCTACATTGAAAACTACAGTACTGTGAAAAAGATTGAAGAGGGAATCAGAAAATGGAAAGATATCCCTTACTCTTGGGTAGGAAGAACGAATATAGTGAAAATGGCCATACTTCTAAAATTGTTATACAGAAATGCAATTCTGATCAAAATTCCAATAGCATTCCTCACAGAATTAGAGAAAACAATGCTAAAATTCATTTGGAACCACAAGAAATATAGGCAATTCTGGGCTACAAAGGCAAGACAGGGGGCATCACAATCCCAGGCTCGAAAATTATACTACAAAGCTATTGTGATAAAAAAAAAAAAAAAAAAAGACCTATGGATTAATGGAACAGATTAGAAGATGCAGAAACAACTCTAGACATACTCAGCCCCCGTATTATTGACAAAGGTGCTAAACACAGTGACTGGAAGAAAGATAGACTCTTTAATAAATGGTGCTGGAAAAACTGGTTCTCTACATGCCAAAGATAAAAATTAGAACTCTATCTTTCATCATGCACTAAACTAAAATGGAAATGGATTAAAGACCTAAATATTAAAACAGAAACACTATGTCTGTTGGAAGATAGAACAGGTAGAACTGTTTAAGACACTGGTGTGGGCAAAGACTTTATCAACAAAACCCCAACTGCAAAGGAACTATCACAAAGAATCAACAACTGAGACCTCATATAAAGAACTCAAAAAAATAAGATGCCCCAAATTTAATGACCCAGTCCAAAAATGGGCATCTGAAATGAATAGACACTTCTCAGATGCAGAAATAAATACAGCAAATCAGTAACTGAAAAGATGCTCAACATCATTGGTCATTTGAGAAATACAAATTAAAACAACACTGAGATTCGATCTCTCCCCAGAAAGAATGGCTACCATCAAGAAATCAATCAGATTCTCTCTGGAATGGTGGGGCCTGTGAGCCGAGTGAGTCTGCACCTGGCACTTCCTCCATTCTCTCTGGGACTGCGTGGTCTGTGAGGAGAGTGAGAGTCCATGTTCTGCACTTCTCCACCTCTCTCAGAAGGCAGGGCCTGTGAGTAGAATAAGAGTCCATGCTCTGCACTTCCTCCATTGTTTCAAGATTGGTGGGTTCTTTGACAGAAGTGTAAAGACACACGCTTTTGTGGAGAAGACTGAGAGGAAACCCAAGACCTGAGACCCAGGACAACAGCCAGGGCCCTGGTGCACGGGCACACACATGCCTTTGGAAGGCAGAGTAATTGATGAGACCAGCAGCATGGAAGTATCTGAAGCAGCAGTGAGGAGCCAGTGGTCAGACTCCGGAGAACTTCATCAGCACAAGTCCAGTCCCAGGCCCAACATCCAGAGGTGAAGATTAGCTCCATACCCAACACATTTCTGGGATTAAATATAGACACTATCACAAAACTATAACAACTAGGGGTATTTTACTACTTTCATTCTCCCTCATTTGTCTGATTGGATATCTGTCTCCTGTCTAATTGGATGTCATCTTGTTTTCTTCTATATTCAGTAGTTATTTTTGTATTTGGGGTTTTTATTTTTTCTTTTTCTATTTTTCTCTCCTCTCTTTTTTTCATGACCTTTTTCTTTTCTCTTCTGTTCATTTTCATTTGCTTTCTCTTTGTCCCTTCTTTTTTTCAATATTTAGGTTTCTTACCTTTCATTCTCTTTTACAGACTCACTTTCTCTTTTCCTCAACTACTTCTTGAATTTAAACTTTCAAGTGAAAGTTTTGTATTCTATTTTATTCTTTGTATTCTATTTTATTCTTTCCCTCCTATGTACTCTAGTTTCTCAAAACTTGGGTGATCATCCTTTAATTTTCAGCTCTGACTCTACTACATTTGATCTCACTCATCACTTTAGCCTATCCCCTAACCATCTTAACCCTCTGCTCCCCACAGAAGGGTAAAATCACCTGACTAAGGGGAAAATCACTGCATACAAGTACATGGTATATGTTTGATTTTGTTACAGAATTTTAGACTTTACTCCTGTGGTCAGAGGTAACAAGTTAATGCATAGTTTATCAGTAGTTAAGCTATACTTGAAACTATTGTTATTACTAACTGTACTTCTTTAGCCAGGATTCCATACATATTAAACAGTTTTTCTCCCCTGTACAATAACACTGTGACTATATAAAGTCATAATCACCACCACAGCCCAGTACCAAGGGATTAGGAGCTGAGCGAAATAGTAATCTTGCATCCTTTAGAAATTGGGAAGCTAGGGCTTTGGGACAGCTATAAGAAACCACCTACATCTAGAAGACACCCCTAAAGAACAAACCTCATCTAGGGAAACCTAAATACTAGCTATAAAGCTATGTATCATAAGAAACAGACAAGTATCAACATAGGAAACAAAATAAAAAAGAGAAAGTAGAAAATGACAAGACACAGAAGCAAAATGCAACCCCAGACCCCCAGCCCACCCATAACAAGCCCAGAACTCAAGGAGATAGATGAAGTTGGAAAGCAAATGCTGGAACATTCTGAAATGATAGCAGGAGAAGTGAAAAAACAAGTGGAAAAGGTTATGGAGAAAATAATCTCTCAGGTACAGAAAGAAATGATAGTTAGAATCAAAGATAATGGAGAAGACACAGTAAAAGAATAGATGATCATAGAAAAATGATGGAAACAAATAACGCCCAGCACAGGAAAGAAATGGAATCTATAAAACAGATCCAAAAAGCAATTTAAGAGATTAAAACCAGCACTGAAAGTATATGTAACAGGTTGAACGAAGGAGGAATAGGATTTCAGATCCTGAAGACAGAACTACAGTGATTAGGAAAAGAAAGATATCTTAAAATTAGCAAGAGACCATGAAAAATCAATTCAACAGCTACAAGATTAAGCAAAAAAGAATAACATAAGATTGACTGGGGTCAATGAGAAAGCTGGAGACAGCACAAATGACATAAAAAAAAAAAAAAAAAAAAAAAACTCTTCACAGAAATAATGGCAGAAAACTTCCCATGTGTGGATAAAGAATTTCACATACAAATAAATGAAAGCATTTAGAACTCCAAACATTCACGACCAAAATAAAACTACACCCAGACATACAATAATCAACATTCCAGAAATTCAGCACAAGAACAGAATATTAAAAGCTTTAAGAAACAGATCACTTATAAAGGAAACCCATAAGAGTCATGGCAGACTTCTCAACATAGACCCTCAAGTCAAGGAGAGTTGGGAGTGAAGTAGTTCAAGTCCTTAAAGAAAACAACTTCCACCCCAGACTGAAGCACCCTGCAAAACTGTCTTTCAAAATTAATGGAAAAATAAGATACTTTCATAACAAAGAACAACTAAAGAGATTTATGAACACCAAACCAGTGCTACAAAGAGTACTAAAAGATATTCTAGACAGAGATAAAAATGACCACAATTTCAAGAACAACAACAGAAAGAAACCACCAGGCAGGGCAAGCAATTAAACACAGGGCAAAGCAGGGAACCAATAGCAGGAAAATACCTTAACCAAGATAAGCCAATACATATAAGTTATAACAATCAATCTAAATGGTCTCAATTCACCAATCAAAAGAAACAGACTGGCAGAGTGCATCAAGAAACAAGATCCAGCAATATGCTGTATAGAAAAAACACATTAAACACAAAAATATTCATAGACTGAAAATCAAAGGATGGAAAACAATCTTCCATGCAACAGGAACCCAGAAAAAAGCAGGAGTAGCTATTATTTTTGCAGATAATGTCAACTTCAAACTAAGAATGATCAAAAGGGATAAAGAAGGTCACTACATACTTGTTAGGAGGAAGAATTAACAATGATAAATATATATGCACCAAACAGGAGCACACATCTATATAAGACAATTATTAATAGACATGAAAAATCAAATATGCAATAACACAATTGTAATGGGAGACCTCAATGCCCCATTGTTATAAAGAGATGGATCAACTAGACAAAATATCAGCAAAGAAATACCAGACTGAACCAAACCTGTGAACAAATGGACTTAGTAGATGTTTTTAGACTGTTTCACCCAACGTCATCAAAATATACATTCTTGGCTGCACATGGAATGTTCTCTAAAATAGACCATATACTGGCCCACAGAACATGCTTAAGTAAATGCAAAGGAACTGAAATTATTCCATGCATAATATCTGACGATAGTGCAATGAAATTAGAAATTAATGGCAAAAGAAACCACAAAAACTCCATTAACATGTGGAAATTAAATAATACCCTCCTAAACAACCAATGGGTCACAGATCAAATAAAGGAAGAAATTAAACAATATCTACAACTAACTGAGAATGCAGACACAACACACCAGAACCTATGGGATACAATGAAAGCAGTCCTAAGCGGAAAATTTATAGCAGTGAATTCTCACATTGGGAAAACAGAAGCAGCACAAATAATCTAATGTTACACCTCAAGCCCCTAGAAGAAAAGCAAGACAAACCCAAAGCCCACACAAGGGAGGAAATTATAAGGATCAGAGAAGAAATTAACACAATGGAAACTAAGAAAATAATGCAAAGAATTAATGAATTGAAGAGTTGGTTCTTTGAAAAAATAAATAAAATTGATCAACCCTTAGCCAACCTTATCAAATAAAAGGAAAGAAAAGATTCAAATTAATGCATTGAGGAATGATAAGGGTGAAGTCACTACAGATCTGGTAGAAATTCAGAAGATTATCAATATCTACTTCAAAAATCTTTACTCTCATAGGATGCAAGTGACAGAAGAAATGAACAAATTCCTAGATACATATGAATTACCAAAGCTGAATCAAGTAGATATAAAAATTCTCAATAAGCCAATATCAGTTAACGAGATTGAAAATGTAATGAAAAACTTACCAACAAAGAAAAGCCCAGGACCTGCTGAATTATACAGGAAATTTAGAGAAGATCTAATGCCGATGCTCTTTAAACTCTTTAATGAAATTGAAAGGGAAGGAATATCCCTCTTTCCTGGAATTAAGTATTATCCTGATACCAAAACCAGACAAAGATACAACCAAAAAAGAGTACTACAGGCCAATCTCCCTAAAGAACATAGATGCAAAAATCCTCAATAAAATACTAGCAAATGGAATCCAACAAACCATCAAGAAAATAATACACCATGACCAGGTGGGATTTATCCCAGGAATGCACGGATGGTTCAACATATGCAAATCAATGAATGTAATATACCACATCAACAGAGCCAGAGACAAAAAAATCTCATGATCATCTTAATAGATGCAGAAAAAGCTTTTGATAAAGTCCAGCACTCATTCATGATTAAAAAAAAAAAAAAAACCCTACAGAAAATTGGAACAGATGGTCTTTGTCTCAATCTAATAAAAACCATCTATGACAAACCAACTGCCAACATCATACTGGACAAAAATGGACAAAAACTAAAGCTTTTGCTCTAAAATCATGAACAAGACAAGGATGTCCACTATCACCACTCCTTTTCAACACAGTTCTGGAAACATTAGCCAGAGCAATTAGACAAGGGAGAAAAATAAAAGGAATAAGGATAGGAAAGGAAGAAGTTAAATTATCATTATTCGCAGATGACATGATACTCTACATAGAAAACCCCAAAAACTCCATCAAAAGAACTCTTAGAATTAATAATCAAATTCAAAAATCAATAGCATTCTTGTACACAACAAACATATAAAGAGAGAAATTAGGGAAACCACATCCTTCACAATAGCATCCAAAAAAATGAAATACTTAGGAATCAATCTAACAAAGAAAGTAAAAGCTTTATATATTGAAAATTACAGTACTCTGAAAAAGCAGATTGAAGAGCACATCAGAAAATGAAACGATACCCCTTGCTCATGGATAGAAAGAACCAATATAGTGGAAATGGCCATACTTCCAAAATTGTTATACAGATTTAATGCAATCCTGATCAAAATACCATTAGCATACCTCAAAAGAACTAGAGAAAATACTCCTAAAATTCATCTGGAACCAGAAGACACCTAGCATAGCAAAGGTAATCCTGGGCAATAAAGACAACTCAGGAGGCATCACAATCCCTGACTTAAAATTATACTACAAAGCTACTGTCACAAAAGAAGCATGGTACTAGCAAAAAAAAAAAAAAAAAATAGACCTGAGAACCAGTGGAACAGATTAGAAGATGTGGACACAACTACAAACACACTCAGCCACTTTATCTTTCACAAAGGGGCCAAACATGCTTACTGGAAGAAAGATAGCCTCTTTAATAAATGGTGCCCAAAAATTGGCTCTTTACATGCCAAAGACTAAAAACTAGACCCATCTCTATCACCATGCACTAAACTAAAGTCAAAATGGATCAAAGATTTAAATATTAAAGCAGAAACACTAAATCTACTGGAAGAGAAAGTAGGTCGAAATCTTGAAGACATAGCGGTAGGTACGGCCTTCATGAACAAAACCCAAACTGCCCCAGAAACATTTCAAAGAATCAACAACTGGGATCTCATCCTATTAAAAAGCTTTTGTACTTAAAAGGAAATCACCAATGGAGTGAAAAGACAACCCACAGAGTGGGAAAATATTCTACCCAACTGTCCCTCACACAAAGGACTTATGTCTAGAACATATGAAGAATTAAAAAACTCAGACTCCCCATATTCAAAGACCCCATCCTAAAATGGGCATCAGATAAATACACACTTCTCAGATGAAGAAATACAAATGCCAAATAAATATATGAAAAAATGTTCAACATCATTGGTCACTGGAATGCAAATTAAAACAACACAAAGATTTCATCTCACCCCAGTAAGAATAGCTACCATCAAAAAAATCAAGCAATAACAAATGCTGGAGGGGCTATGGGGAAAAAGGAACCATTCTCCACTGTTGGTAGCAGTGCAGACTGATGCAACCACTTTGGAAATCAATCTGGAGATTCCTCAAAAAGTTAGGACTAGAGGTCCCATTTAATCCAGCCATTCTCCTTCTGGGTATTTTCCCAGAAAAATTAAAAGCATCATTTGCACCCATGTTTACAGCAGCATAATTTGTCATAGCGAAATCTTGCAAACAACCCCAATGCCTACCAACTGACGAGTGAATAAGAAAAATGGGTTATTTTTATACAATGGAGTAGTACTCAGCTATAAAGAAAGATAAACTCAAGGTTTTTATAGGTAAATGGGTGCAACTAGAGACGATACTCATAAGTGAAATAAATCAAACATACATGTGCAAGCACTGCATTGTTTCACTAGTGTAAAACCTGAAAGAGTTAATTTAAACTAGGAGATATGATAGACATTGTGAATTGATAGGAAAGCACTCAAAGGTAAAGGGATGTGGGAAAAGAGAAGGGAAAGAAGGAGAAATTTTCTTTGTATGTATATGCAGGATAGTCAACATGGTTGTTCTACTGCCTTGTATTTCTTTGCTGAAAGAAACTGTCAGTGAGTCCTTGGTTGATCAGCATTGCATGTCTATATCTGTTTTCATGAGAAACCACTTTGAAGATATCAATATGTAATACAACAAGCATTGTTAATTCCCTACCACTTTGTTTGTAACTCCGTACTGTCTGTACTGTTCCTTTGCTGTTTTGTAAAATGTTGTCTGTCTGTTAATATTTTCCTCCTTTTACTTTTAAAATAAAAAAAACAAAGTACTTCTATCTAGAACATATAAAGAATTAAAAAACACCAGCCCCCCCAAATTCAAAGACCCAATCCAAAAATGGGCAGGTGAGATGAATACACACTTCTCAGATAATGAAATACAAATGGCAAACAAATACATAAGAGACCATACTCTTTTTTTTTTTTTTTTTTTTTTTTTTGGACCAGGAATTGAACTCAGGACCTCGAGCTTGCCAGGCAGGTGCTTTGCCGCTGAGTTATACCCCTAGCCCGAGACCATACTCTTAAGTGAAATAAATTGGACATACATGTGTAAATACTACATTGTTTCTCAAGTCTGAGAAACTAAAAGTGTAAATAAGGACCAAAATGTGTAACAGGTATTGTGAAATAGGACTGTGAAATCTTCAAATAAGGAGGGGAACAAGTGAGGGGATGGATGAAGGAAAGAAGGGAAAAGTAAAGCAAAAATGAAAAAGAAAAACTGGAAAGAAAGCTTTTGTAAATGGGAAGGAGAGGAGGGTTGAAGGGCAGGCTGGGGAATAGGGGGAAAATCAAGTTATATCACGTACAGGTACAAATTCTCTATGATGAATGTAATCATTTTATATACCTAAAATGCACCAATTAAAAAAAAAGAAAAAGGGAAAATCACAATGGATACTGCTGAAATCCAATAGATCAGTAGTAGCTACTACGAAAAACTGTTCTCCACAAAATGGAGAACCTTGAAGAAATACACAAATTTCTAGACATATAAGAATTATCAAAACTGAACAAAGAAAACATAAAAACTCCGAACAATCCAGTAACATGCAATTACATAAAGAACTCTACCAACCAAGAGAAACCCAGGACCTGATGGAGTCACTGCCTAAGTCAATAAGATCTTCAGGGAGGCTATCATGCCAATATTTCTCAAACTCATTAATTTCCTAGAAGCCAGCATTACTCTGATTCCAAAAACAGACAAGGATTCAACTAAAAAAGAAAACCAGAGCCTAATCGTTTAATGAACATACGTGCTAAAATCCTCAACAAGATACCACAAACAGGCAACAAATCATCAAAAAGACCCTACATCATGACTAAGTAGGCTTCATCACAGAGATCCTAAGATGTTTCAACATATACAAATCAAAATAAGTATATCACATAAAAAGAATCAGAAACAAAAATTATATAATCATATCAAAGCAGAAAAAGCCTTTGACAAAATCCAACCACCATCCATGATAAAAACCCTGAAGAAAATAGTTACGGAAGGACCTTATCTTAATCTGATATAATCCATTTTTGACAAACCAATGACCAACAACATATTGAATGGAGAAAATCTGAAAGCTTTCCCTCTAAAATCAGCAACAAGACAAGGATGTCCACTATCACACTTGAAACATAAGCCAGAGCACTCAGACAAAAGAAAGAAATAGCTGGGAATGGCTACACAAACCTGTAGTCTCAGCACTCAGGAGGCTGAGGTAGGAGGATTGCCAAGAGTTCTATCAGCCTGGGCTACATAGTGAATTCAAGGCCATAGTGAGATCCTGTCAAAAAAAAAGAGGAGGAAGAGGAAGAAGAGGAGAAGAAAACATAAAAACTCTGAACAATCTAGTAATATGCAATTGAATAAAAAACTCTACCAACTAGGAGAAACCCAGGACCTGAAGAGAAGAAAAGGAAGAAAAAGAGGAGGAGGAAGTAGAAGAGGAAGAAAAGGAAGGATGAAGAACAAAAGAAAAGGGACACATATAGGAAAAGAAAAAGTCAAATTATTTTTTATAGATGATATGAACATCTACATAGAAGACCCAAAAAATTCCACCAAAAGACTCCTAGAATTAATAACCAAATTCAACACTGTTGCTGGATACAAAAATCAACACACAAAAATTAATAGCATTCCTGTACAACAAGAATCAACCCACCAATAAGACAATTTTTAAAAATACCATTCACAATAGCATGAAGGAAAAAATTAAATACTTAGGAATTAACCAAAGCAAAGAAGTAAAAGACCGCTACAGCATAAACTACAGTGTTCTGAAAAAAGGAGATCAAAGAGGACATCAGAAAATGAAAAGACATTCCCTGTTCCTGCACAGACAGAACCAACATTTTCACAATGGCCGTACTTCCAAAACTAATATAGAGATTTAATGCATTCCCAAGCAAAACACCAACAGCATTCCTTATACAACCAGAGACAACAACCCTAAAGTTCTATGGAAGCAGAAAACATCCAGAATACCAAAAGCAATTCTAGATAAGAGGAGAGCAGGAGGCATCACAATTCTGGATGTCAAGTCACATTACAAAGCTACAGTTATTTAAAAAAAAAAAAAAAAGCATGGTAGTAGCACAAAGATAGACATCTGGATCAATGGAGCACAGCAGAATAATCAGCAACAACCCCAAGGAACATTTGATCTTTGTCAAAGGGACCAAACCATATACAAGAGGAAAGACAGCCTCTTTAGCAAATGGTGCCAGTAAAACTGGCTATCCATATGCAGAAGATTAAAGTTAGACACATATCTCCCATCATATATTAAACTAAAATCAAAATGGTTCAAATATCTAAATATTAAAACAAATATTTAATCTCTTGGAAGACAAATTAGGTAAAATTCTTAAACTCATAATGGCTATCAATAAGAAATCAAATAATAACAAATGCTGGTGAGGTTATGGGAATAAAAGGAAGCCCTCTACAGTGCTGGTAGAACTCTATATGGAGGTTCCCCAAATAACTAAAAATAGAAATTCCATTCAACCCAGCAATTCATTCTCCTCATAGATGCCTTCCCAAAAGAGTTAGAGACAGTGATATACACATATCCATGTTCCAGTAGCACAATTCATAATACCTAAGTCTTAGAATAGTCTATATGCCCATCAGCAGATGAATAAAGAAAATGTGGTATTTATATACAATGAAGTATTATCCTACTGTAAAGAAGGATAAACTGGAGTTATTTGTAAAAAAAAAATGGATACAACTTGAATCCATAATGTTAAGTAAAATAAATTAGATGCACAAGCTTAAATAGCCTGTGATTTCTCTTATATGAGAAACCCAAAGTATAAGTAAATTAAAGAGCAATATAAAACATACATGATAGGAAACAAGGAGGTAGATCTTTTGCAAATGGAAAAGGGAACTGAGACGGAGGGAGGAGGGAGGGTAGAATTGGGGAAGTGGGCATAAAAAGAATTTAGATATGTCATGTACATGTACCAATTACGCACAATGAATGTATTCATTAAGTACTGCAAATATATGCTATAAAAAATTAAATCAATACACTGATCCAGCAAGATTGCAGGATACAAGATTAAATAAAAGTTGCATTTATAAATTTGCAATGAACAGTCTGAAATGAAATTATAAAAATAATTAAAGTCATAATATTTTAAAACAGCATGTATGAATAAAAGTGTTAAGGAGGTATAACACCTGCACACTGAAATCTACAAGACAATGCTGACATTTAAAGACCCAAATAAATAAAAAGCATGAAATGGAAGGTTTAATATTGTTAAGATGGCAGCAGGACCCAAACTGAGCCACAGACCCAAAAGAAATATTATTAAATTTCCAACTACCTTTCCTTGAAGCAATAGATAAGCTTATCCTAAAATTATTCTGGAATTACAAGCAGTCCTCAAAAGCCAAAACAATTCTGACAAAGAACAGACTTGAAAGATTCACACCCCTCCCCTGCACACATACATATTTTAAAACTTAGTATAAAGCTATGATTATCTAAACAATATGGCAGTCGCATAAGGACTAAAATAGATCAACAAAATAAGAGTCCAAAATTAAATACATACGTATTTGTCAACTGATTTTAGACAAGAGTATCAAGATAATTCAGTAGGAAGATAGATCTCCTCACAAGGTCCATGAGGAGCTAAAGCACACCATCAACACTAGCTGATGGTGATTATGATATAAATACTAATAATCCCCCTTATTTGCCATTACTAGTTTCAAGTGCTAGATTTTCTTAGTGTCTCATCTTATGCCACTAAGAGTAAGTAGCAGAATTTCCCAGCTTCTAAATAATTTTATTCTGTCAGGTATATTTCTTGAGCACTCTGGGAATGGGCCAGAGGGGCTTATTAACCAAACATGTTTTGTCTGCAGTCTTTCCTTATTAACAGTGTCCAACAGATGATCAATAAGCCAGACTGTTTAGAAATGCCAATCTGGATATTCCCAAGAAAGAGCAACTGGATTATTAGTGTAGCTAACGAATCCTGCAAGGGGACAATCACCACCACGTACTGGGTTGCTGCACAGGAGACTGGCTGTTGCTCCTCATCTAATAAAAATAGATTGGGGAAGTGTTTCCAAACTTGTTTGCAGCTGTGCCTCCTGTACTATATATATATATGTTCTTTGTAGTCTGTGGGGACCTAATTACAGTGTCTGGATTGCTTCTCTATCCACACACCTGCTGCATCAGATACCATTCAGTGGGAGATGTCTGGACACAGCAGACCAGATATACCTCACTTTAAACATTGTGAGCCTAAAGGATTCTGCAGGACTCAAACTCTGCAATTCGAATTCTTGTTCCATGTTTACAGTATCAGATTGGAAATGTTCCTTCTAAGATTACATATACTAATTTATTGATCGTATAAAACAATATCCTCCCTTTATTGTCTTCTTGTCTCATCCTAGGTGTTATATTTATATCCTCTGACTTAATCTGCATATTTGTCTTCATGTTTCAGGTAAGCAAGTGAGGTTTGGAGAATGACATCATTCAAGTATTTCACCTGACAGATGCCTGAGTTAGGTTTGAGCCACGTTGGTCTGGTGACAAGCTCACTTTTTCATGCCACTGGCTATTTCTACCTTCATTCATTTACTTGCCAACCAGATATTGGAGAAGTACCTACAATAGGGCCCAGGATAGGCAGTGCAAAGACATAATTTGACATAGAGAAATCTATAATTGCACAACTACTGTGACTTCAGCGTGCCTACAAAACAGATAACTGGTGTCGCAGTACTTAAGAAGGTATCAGCATCCACAGGCCCCAGCCCAGCGCGCCAGCTGCCCTTACCATCTCCAGTCTTGCTGGGGTTGGAGGGTTCAGGAGTACTCAGAGGCCTCAGGGGAATAATGATGTCATCTGCATTAACTCCTTCATCCCTGTGCTTCTCAGAGACGTGGGACAGTAGTTCCGATTGGCTTGGCGAGAAAAGATTACAACATTTACACATGAAAATGGCCGTGTTTTCTGTAAGGAAAGAAAAAAAAATATTTTGTTCCACTTCTACATCAACAGTGATTACTTCCAGCTACCAAAGAAAACACTAAGGGCTACTCGCACAACTTCCAGCCTCTGACAGACTGTGTCCCTCTTGTGGATGTCTTGGATGGCCTTGGGTGCCAGATAAGTCTTTCTTCAGTGTTGTGAAGTCTCTGTCCTTCTGGACAGTGAGTATCTAGCGGGGGCCTCCCTCTAACCCAATCTACTCTCAAGCTCAGACCCCAGCAGAGCACAGCCAAGTTCAATGCTAACCTGGCATTTGATTAAATCCTGCACTCACACAGTGAGCCACTCAGATAGCACTCATACACCCAGCTAGACTCCTTGGCAAATCAGGTACATGGAAACACTGACCAAAGTAGCATTTCTCAAGAGCTAATGCACCTTTTGATGACTGACACAGTAACTACAAACAAAACAAGAATAGGGACCTGTTGCTTTTTAAAGCCACCTAATTCTTATTTAAGCATTATCACTGTTCACAAAATGTACTAATAGTCCATTATGTTCCTTCCATTATACTAAGCAGGAAGACATAATGAGTAAAAACATTCATTTTTGAGTCTGATGAAATAATTATAGGCACATAGGATCCAAAACAAGCCAGGTTTTTTCGTTGTTATTTTTACATTTACACTGAAAAGATGAATTGGTATGAGGAAAAGGATGATGGCTTTGAAGTCAGCCAGACAGAGGTTAAATTCTCAACTATTGTCCCTAAATGCCACAAAGCTGGGAGACCATGGGGAGGCTGGCGTGATCTCTATGTCAGTGGAGTTAAACAAGAAGAGCAGGTTATGAGCCTCTTCAGCAGCAGGAACTGCAGCTGGTCCAGCCCATCTTGGTGCACCTTGGTTGTGCCCACAGCCATTCAGAACCAGCAGAAACCTATACCACGCTGCCTGGCTACCACTAACCCTCTTCAGTGGTCCCAGGGTACTCTCAACATGCGTGGCAATCCCACAGGATTTCTACATTTGCTCTTCATCCACAATAGATAGACACCTCTACCTGAGGAGATGTGTCTATGCCAGTACACCTCTCATCCCTCCTCCTCCCCACCTGCAGCAACTGCCGGGGCTTCCTGCTTCCCAGGAGGCAGTGTCTCCAACCATACCTACTGCTCACCTGTTTCCTGCCTCTGCTGATGCAAGGATCCACACACAGAGTGGCATCAAAGAGGTAAGGGTAGGCCAGTGTCTACCCAGAGCAGGGTCTTTTCATCACTGACAGTGTCCACAATGCCTGGCTCAGGGAGATAAAAACCTAGGCAACACTGAAGTGGTGCGGTGGTCACCTTTAAATTCTCCACTTACACCGAAGAAGCCTGCTCTCAAGACTCCTTGCAGAAGGCCACTATGTGTTCACAACCCGACCCTCTCACCCACTCACCAATGTCATTTTGGTCACTTCTGCTTCTGGATCAATGTCTCCCTCTCTACTGGATCTCCCCCACTGGCCAGCAAACATACTCTCCATCTTTCCACCTTACAATGAACACCTCTCTTGATCCGCACTCCCTCCCTCTCCCAACCCTACTTTTATCCTTCTCCTTATAGCAAAACTTCCCTACCAGAAAGAGAAGACACAAAAAAGGCGAAAGGCCACTGAGGCTTTGTTGGGATGAAGAAGGGATCCCCAAGGTACTGGAGTCCCCAGAGTGATGCCCTTTCTGGAGTCACAGAAAGGGCCTGATCTTGAGCAGGCAGAGTGGTAATGACCTCAGGGAATTCTTTCTTACCAACCAATACATAAAATGGAAATTTAACAAAGCAGAACATTGCTGTGTCAATGAAACTCTAGCAATCAATATTTTTGCCAATAATGTTTTACCCCAAAGGAACCCAAAATGATTCCCAAACATGAAGAGTTTTCAGCAATACTCTTTTCTTTATAGGAGACCACACTGTTTACAACACCCTTCCTACATCAAGGCTATGATTTACCTGCAAAGGGTCTGTAATTCCCCCTGCCCACAGGGGAGTAAACTGGGGGCTGGGAGAAGAGAAGCAACTTGCTCCAGTCACAGTGCGCAGGAAGCAGAGCCCAAACACTGTTGCCTGTCCTTGACACAGATACGTCTGACTGTACACCACAAGCTGACTGAGTTTCTCCAAGTTAAAGCTAAACTACTTAGGCCTATACCCCGCAATGTCAAAATGAAACTCGTGGCAGTGAAGAGCCAATTCCTACTCACTTACCAACCTCATGCCTGGTCACTGGTGCTCCTGTTGAGCAGGAGCCACAAACCCCATCCTAGTCCTGGGGACCCGGGGATGAATCAAAGGCCAGCCCCACCAAGAGAAGGCAAACATTTCACCCAGAAGACAGACACACCAAGGAACATCACAGAATAACTGTGTCTTGTGGTCTATAATTTCCCAACTGGCCTCCAAGTATCCTTGGTTCCTCAAGGGCACACCACACATCACCTGGAGGGATAAATAAACACAACTACTTTTGCCAGAGACGACTGGGAAGGAACTAGCAATCAGCTACACTAGTGCTTAAGGCCTTGGCGCCCCAAGGTAGCACCTTGGCCACCTGCTGTCACTTAGGGTAAGCACTTAGTTCCAGTGCTCTCTGTATACAGAACTCTGTTAGGCAGAGGGCAGGGTCTGGAGTTCGGGGTGGAGGCAGAGATGGGCACTGAGACCCAAGATGACTCACACAACTGCAGGTTCAGCTGTGCATTGTGGCCCTGAGATGGGGCGTAGTGGAGAAGGCCTGGAGCAAAAGAGGCCACCAGGGGCAGAAGAGACTTCGCAGCCAGGGGATGGCTGGAGTTCAGAGCTGCAGGAAATCGGGCAATGTGCAGACACAAGGGAAAAAACAGACAAGCGACACGGCAGTGGGGAGGCAGGCACAGGATAAATGAGTGCACCTGCTACCTGCACAGGGCCTGTGCGAACACGTGCAGAACTCCTAGGACTGGGCACAATCACTGCGGTAGGGACTGGCAGCTCCCAGAGAGTCAGATGGTCATGAGCAAAGACAAGAAGCAGCTGTGGTTGGAAGGTCCAGCAGGGATGGCCTCGTGCTCAGTGTCCACCCTGAGGCCCCCCGCAAATGAGCTCCACAAGCTCTCTGCATGCCTCCCACCCCCACCCCACAGAGCCCTATTACACCTGCCCTTGAGAATACGTGACCTCAGTGCACCTGAAAAACAGTAAGTGGCCTGCGGCAAAGAGAGGGGTGGGAGTGTCCTAGTACCCTGGGGGTGAAACTGTGATGGAGGAGGCCTATCTAAGGCTGAGAACAGAGAGGAAGGCCTGAGACACAGGTCTACAGGAGAGGAGTCGGGCCCAGCAGTAGGAAGGCTACCCCTGACCAGACATGAGCAGCTCAGATACAGGAGATGTGTGGGCCGGTGGCTATGCTTTGCTGCTGACAGTCTAATCTTGTCTTTAAAAATGGGATGTCCCAGAAGTCTACAGCATAGCACATGGTACACCCTCTTGAATACAAAGCCCCAGACAGGGAGGGTGACCGTGTGCTTCCTGGGATATTTGAAAGCAGCAGGTAAAGAGCTAAATGCCAAGGCACACAAAGAGGGCACCAGATTACGCCACATCCCCCACCTCCAAAGAGGAAGAACTGTTAGTCTGACAAAATAACAACACCGAAGCCACTTTCACTTTTATAGTGACTAATATGAAAAATGTATCTGTACCCTGAAATACAATCATAATTATGTTGTCAGCTAATTCTGATGAAGATGCTATAATTTGGATACATTTTTAGGTCCAATTACTGTGCTCTCATCCTTAACAAAAGAATTCAAAGGGAAAATGATGTATTCGGCTCAAGGAAAATCCGCAGAAGTTTGCGGTTTGAGCACAAAATTCCTATGAATTATCTGCCAGTTTTTAAGCAGCTAATCTACACTATTCAAAAGGAAAACCTCAAGACAACTATGTAAACAAATCAGCACTTCTGATCTGCAAAACAATCAGGCCCTAGCTGGACCTCCAGCCTCCCTGCCTGCCCTGGGGACTCAAAAAGAAACAAGCCCTCTGCTCCCAGCCTTCCTTGAAGACAGCTACAAACTGGGATGGAGACCAGGAGGGTGACTGGGCCCTTTGACTCAAGGAGGCCCGTGGGAGTGGCAGGATATGACCATAGGTACCTGGTGTCTGCCCATGGCAGCAGAAGTGGTCAGCTAGAGCTGGCCCGCTCCTGATACTCAAGGCCCTCCACAAAAGGGGCAAGGAAAGTCAGTCCAGCTAGGGGGCTGAAGTCACAGGCTCTGGCTAACATGAAGACTGTTCTGGCACCAGCTGCCATCCAGAGCATCCTCGCTCTCCTAGTGTTGCTCCTGGCAAGTCCCTCCACTGTAAGTCTCCAGGCAGGGAAACGGAATGGAACAGCACAGGCCTCTGGCGTCAAGTCTCCTGGCCCTTATGCCAGCTTTGATTGCCATTGTTATTATTTACTACAGACTCACATATGAGTACACACTCACTGTCAAATAGTCAAATTCCAAATTATAGCCTATACAGGCAGCACTGTATCATTCCCTAAAACTGGGAGCATCACCGAAGCATTTACTGTGCACCTTTCGGAACTTTACCTGTGTCTGAGAGAAAGAAACGGACACACAGACATACAGGGAGCTACAGAGAAGTACAGAGGTGATGATATCATTGAAACCTCATGCAAACCGCTCCCTATCTCTCTGGGGTCCCCCAGTGCCCTGTATTCCCATGCTCCCTCTGCCCTCCAGCCCCGAGCTGGGCTCAGCATAGGAGGACACAGGAGATATCTGGTGCCACTAATACAGAAGGTCTCAGGGATCTAAGTAAAAACACAAAACACTCTTTCTTACAGAGACATCATTAGAAATGGTGTCAATGCCTGAGCAATCTCCTGGAAACTGCCCAGGACAAGGAGGTCAGGATTCCAGGATTTCTGGCCTCTAACTGTATCTACAGGCGAAGGCCTGTGACTATGTGTATTTCTGACATACTATACGCAGGTCTGGAAGCAGGGTGACCTATGAAAAGACCTCCACAGACCCTCCAGTCTAAGTGTGAAGTCTCAGCAGGACACAGTCAGCCAGGACTCATGGGGAGACAGACACGCATGAGGGTCTGGAATAGAAACACCCCATAGGACCCAGGCTCGGCACCCACTCTCCTTCAAGGCACTTTGAGGACAAAGCACACGTAGGTCATGGCCTACGTAATGTGGCCACACACTCGCATCCAAACCAGGACGGGAAGAAGATGGCTGTCAGCACCTTCTCAATCCCATGAACTCCCAGCTGCACCCTGGAACATTTTTAACCAAATGAAAACTGACTGAATGAAACTAAAAAGTAAGGGCAGGCTGGAGGCAAAAAGAGACATGGCAGAAGGGCAGCCCGAGACACAGAGTGCCTGGGTCCGGGCCTTGCAAGCAACTAAGGAAAATGCAGGAGCCATCAGGGGTCAGAAACCAGGCAGCCTGCACAGAGACGCAGCTCAGGCTGAGGCATCCCAGTGTTCACACACCTCACCCAAGGCTGTGGCCACATTCCACAAAAATGGTACAGATGAACTTTTTCCTATTCCTCTCACTAAGAACAGCTTAATAACCTAGACCTTTTAGATAAGGCCAAACGCGAAGACTGCAAGTAGAGGAGAGATGGGCCATCTCACCACCTGGGGACCACAGGAACAGCAAAAAGGGGACACGCTTTGGGTTTGCTCTCCACCTCCTGGGCAGAGACAGGACAAGAGTCAGCAATCTGGAAACAACAAGAAGAACAGGCTTACTTGCCGATGACATGATCCTTTCCATAGAAGACCCAAAAAGCTCCACCAGAAAACTCTTAGAACTAATAAATTCAGCAAAGTGGCAGGATATACAGTCAACAGGAAAAAATCAATAGTGTTCCTGTACACTAACAGTGAACCTACTGAGAAAGAATCAGGAAAACAATTCATTCTTGGTAACTTCAAGAAAATTAAATACCTAGGAACTGGCCTACCCAAGAAAGTGAAAGACCTCTACAATGAAAACTACAGTAGTCTGAGAAAGAGGGACTGAAGAGAACATGAGAAAAGGGGGCAATATCCCTTGTTCCTGGGCAGGCAGAACCACTGTTGTCAAAATGGCCCTATTACCAAAAATTATCCATAGATTTAATGTAATTCCAATCAAAATAACCACAGCATTCTTCATAGAACTATAAAAAGAAATCCTAAAAATTGTATGGAAACAGAAGATACTAAGAATAGCCAAAATATTCTGAGCAAAAAAAGTAAAACATGAGGTTTTACAATCTCAGATTTCAGGTTATAATACAGAGTTACAATAATAAAACAGTGTAGTACTAGCACACAAAAACAGGTTGAACAATGGGATGGAATTGAAAATGCAGAAACAGCCCCATGCACCTTTAGTCATCTAATTTTTGATAAAAGGGCCACAAATATATGCTAGGAAGATAGCCTCTTTAACAAATGTTGGGAGAAGTAGTAATCCATATGCAGAAGAATGAATCTAAGTCCATATCTTTCCCCTGTACTAAAATCAAATCAAAGTGGATCAAAGACCTAGATAGAAAAACAGAAACACTGAATTTTCTGGAAATTAAAATTAGTAAAACTCTTGAAGACATAGGCACAGACAAGGGCCTTCTAAACAAACGCCAAATTGCCCAAAGAATAATATCAAGAATCAACAAATGGGGTTATAGCAATGAAAAAGCTCTACACAGCAAATTAAACAAATAATAGAGTGAAGAGACAACCTACAGAATGGAAAAAATTTTTTGCCAGCCACTCAATGAACAGAGAATTAATATCTAGAATAAGGAATTAAAACAAAAATAAAAGACCCAGTCAATCAATGGGCAGTTGAAATGAATAGACACCTCTCAAGAAGGAAGGCAGGCAGGAAGGAAGGAAGGAAGGGAGGGAGGGAGGAAGAAAGAGAGAGAGGGATTTTGCCAAGGTCTGCCACCAGCTAGAGCAGCAGCCAGGCTTCCTCCTCTCTGCCCCTTTATTTATGCCGTTGGAATGGTAATGTTTATTTTGTGCCATCGTATGTTGGAAATGTTTCACTTTCTTTTCATTTGTCCAGGGGCTTGCAGCTAAGAGTTTGCCTTAAATTTCAGAGGTGATGTTGGACTTTGACTTTTCAACAATACTGAAACTTTTTTTATTTGTATTTCTCTAATAGCCAAAGATGCTGAACATATTTTCACATTTTTATAGGCCATTTATACTTACTGTTTTTCTTTTCTTTTTTTTCCCTCTCTCTCTTTCTCCCTCTTGGCTGTAGGGGTCCAGTGCCTATGAATCAAATCCTGTGGAACAACTTCCCTAGGCCGCTGTCATTCTGGAACATGGTACTCAGGGGCTCTCTTCTCAAAGCAAAACCTTTCACTTTTTCAATTTTGAGGCTACACAGGGTGGAGTCCTGCTGTTTCATGTGATACTCTCAGGCCAACTTTTTCATCACCCTGTTCCCTCTCAGCAATCACATTCTCCTTTGCTGTATCTTTGCAGTCCACAGCTTTACTGGGGCTCCTTTCTGGCCAAACTCAAAACATCTTGAATCACCCTGCTGAGCTCTTTGCTCTTCATTCTCAACATAAATCTGGCAAAAAAATCCCCGAACAGTAGCCATGCCACCACTTCAACATTAGACTGCCTTGAAATTTTTTCTGCCAGATTAATTAGTCCTCTGCCTTTAATCTCGGTCTCAGGCAAATTCTCTGGACGTGAGTAAACACACTTTCTGCAAAGGCACAGCACACACCATCTGGAGTCCAACACCCAATGCCATCCTTTTTCCCAGCAGAAATCTCCCGAGCCTTGTCTTTACTGGAAGCAATTGATGGGAGCCCAGAATCTCCCATCAACTGGTGGGAATCTCCCACCAATGCCTGGAAGCCAGGCATTCCAGGGCTGGTTTTTTAGCCAGTACCTCCAAACCTTTCCAAACTCTTCCCACAAGCCAGTTTCCAAGGCTCTGAACCACATGGTCCGGTACAGTCATAACAATGACCACACTTCTCTGGTACCAAATTCTGTCTTAGTTACTTTTTTTGTTGCTGAGACAAAAACACCCAACACCCACAAGCTAAGGGAAGAAAGGTTTGTGTAGCTTATTGTTTGCAGAGGTTTCAGCTCATAGTTGGCTGGCTCCAAGGCAGGGTGGCATGGCAGAGAAGAAATAGTTCATGGCTGGCAGAAGGCAACAAGCTACAAGTGACCAGTGACAATCCTCTTTCTGTCTCTTATATCTTATCCAGGCCACCCACCTGTTCTGGTTTGTGTCTGGATATCCCCCCAAAGCCTCATATGGTCAAGGGAGGTGGGCTTTTTGTAGATGTCTGAATCTAGAGATTATGACTGGTTTATTGTCTAATGCTGGGATTAGCAGTGTGAGTGCTGCACCTGTCTTGGGGCAGGGAGCTTGCATACAATATAAGGGAGGAAAAGAGGCTTGGTCCCTCCTTTTGCCCCTTTTGCTCTTGTTTTTATTGTCTTCTGCTGCCATGACTGTTGCCCCAGTGCTGCACCACCCTGCCTTGGAGCCAAGTGATTATGGACTGAAACCTCTACATACTGTGAGCTCCTTTAACTTTGGGTGTTGGGTATTTTGTCCCAGCAATGAGAGCAATGTAGAAGAAACTACAACACTACCCTCAGGGTGGATGTCACTCATACCCTTAATCCTAGTGTCCTGAATCCTAGCACTGACCATGAATCAATCCTAGCATCACACACTCTAGATCCAGCCACCTTTGGAAAACTCCACCTATGACTGCATGAGGCTTTGGGGAGAGATCTAGGCACAAATCACTCAAACTGGCACAATATTTTCAGCAAATCTACACGTGATAAAAACGGATTTGAATTCTGCACACTTGAAGCAACTTTTTGACTGTGAGGCTGTATAATAGTTACATCAGATGTAACTATCAGGATGAGAAAGTTCTGTAGATGAACGATGGTGGCTATTGTAGAACAACGTGAATGTACCTAATGCTACTGAACCGTGTACTCAAAAGTGGTATAAAAGGTTCACCTTTAGGTTATGTGTATTTTACCAAAAAAAGGTATTTTAAACATGTAATCATTAAGGCAAACTGGACAAAATAAACATGAGGCTTTTCTCTATTATCTGTGCAACTTCCTATGAATAAACATTTATCATAAAACACAAAGTTGTAAAGAAAATAACACAAAATCGTCTGGACTCTGGAAAACAGTACTGAGAAGACTTATACACACTGCTAGGTGATTTGCCTGTGATCCGTTCACTCCAGCCATGCTATACAGTAGCTAAGGCTCACAAGGGTCTCTCTGTGAGAGCTCCCAGAGGCACAGTGAGGAAGCCCCAGGCAATCTCTGAGCAGTGGTATGGAGATTGGGACCTGAAGGGCTGGCAGTGTGTCACACATCTCCCTCATCACCTCTGCTCACAAGGTGTAGCCAGAGCCCCACTGGCCCACGGTCATCTCCCCCTGGTGATGGTGCCATCAGGGACCTAGTAACCACCCCCTAAGTGGGGATGGAACGACAATTACAAAATGCTTAAACATCTGTCAATAACCACAGAAGACAAAATGCTATACAGATCATTAAATCCTGCATTTAAAAGCTATACTTTAAAAACCTCTCACCTCCTCTCCTTTATTAGTATAAATCATCCTCTCTGCTTTGTAACTATCTTTTCATTGGATTTATTGACTTTAAAGAGAGTTCAGCAGCCAAAGCTAAGATTGAGAGGAGGGTGACAAATACATCCTGAGCTATATTTTTATTTTGCTGTTTTTCACTTGTTCTTAAGTTATTAAATTCTTAAGAACTAGCACGTTCCCCATAGGAGAGGAAATAGTTTAACAACACAGAGCCAGATTGCTGCCACAATCCAATGTAGCGAATAAAGTCCCATATTGTGCAGCTTTGTACTGTTTTAAAAACCTTTTTCCTTTAACTTCAGGGGAGGATCAGCTTAGGACAAATACCTCCCTTCTCTTTAGCTTACTCTACATAACCTTCAAACAGCTGTCAACAAGCCACGTTGTCATCATCTTTATCATCATCACCACATCATCACCACATCGCCCCACTTCTGAAGACTTGCTGGAACCAAACAAGTGGGACTGAAACAGGAAGAGGTGGAAGAGTGGAAGACAGAAGCTTACGTTAACCAAGCCCTCAGGTGGGCCAGCACCGCGAAGGCTCGCGCTGGGGATATTTAATCTTCAGGCCAATCTAGGAAATATGTTTTATTGTTGTATTTACCCAACTAACTTAATTATTTTAATAAGTACTGATATTTTACATAGCACTCAAAAAGACAAGAATGCTGCTAAATAACCAGGACAGCTGGTCTCTTATCTGAACAGCTGTAAGAGATCTCCTGGTTTTAGAGGTTTTATGACTTGAGTGAATTAATGAACTGCAGTAACATTTCGTCTTTCTGACTGAGCAGGTCCAGCAACACATAAGTGAACTTGGGCAGCCTGGCTCCCACGCCCCGCCCTGTCAGGCCCCATGTTCCCCCTGCACCCTGCACACTCAGGCTATGAGCCCTCCAGGACAAACGCTGCCTTCGAAATGAGCACCAAAGGTCTCCTGAGTACCAAGCGCCATCTCTCTCCCAACACGTGTGCCTTGTCGGGATGCTGCCAGCCCGCAAGACACCTCGGTGAGCACTACAAGAAGGCACCTCTTCCTCAGGACACTAGCACCCCCTATCAGGAAGAAGCCACAGTAACTCAGACTGTTGGAATAATGCACTCTCCTACAAACTGTGGAAGACCTTCACAATACTGTACTTACTCTATTATGTGAAATGAGCCCATTTACATGCCATGCCCTTGAGTAGTGTACAACCTACACAGCGGGATCCAGGGGCCCTGGCACTAAGTCAGACCTGAAGAGGCTACTATCTTGTATTATTGATGAGAAAGCTGTACCTTCCTGTACTGGCCTGTGCAGTTTCAAAGCCATTTGATGAGCTCATAAGGAGCTTAAAAATCACGAGAAGTAGAAAACAGGCTACGTGGGTCCACACAAGAACATCCTGAGTTGTGCGCCAGGTGTATGCAGAACATAGGAGACCTTTTGGTCAAGGGACTGGCCTGGCAGGGAGGGTGCTCTAGGGGTGGAGAGACAGCTCAGGAGGGTGAGCAGAGGCAGAAGCCAGGCAGGCAGGACTGAAGAGATCACGGCCCTGGAGGAGCCCTTCAAAACGTTGCCTTCGAAACGAGCACAGTCATTTCGTAGAGACGGTGTAGAGACGGAAGGGCAGGCTCCAGGCAGGACAGGCCCACTGGCATCTCCAGGGCAGGAAGGCAGCAGTGAAGGGAAGCCAGGGATGCTCCTCAAGGAGCCCTACTAGAGAGTGCGGCTTAGCCAGTGAGGTGGGGTGAGGTCTCCCCAGCAGAAGGCCCAGCCCATCCAGAGGCCGGGACACAGAAAGCTGCCAGCCAAATGGGGCTGCCTCCAAGGGACTCACCAGGCACCCAAAAGCTGAACTTGTCTTCCAAATCTCCTGCACGCAAATGAGATTTTCCAGAGGGGTGGGGGATCTCACACACACACGCACAGAGCAATCAAAATCTACAGTGAATGCTTAAATTTTAAAAATGTATTACAGCAATACACATTGCCATTCATCCTCTTCAAAGCAAGTCCCCTTGCTTCAAACCCACTTATTCAAACAATGTAATAAGTTTTTGGCAATGTAATAAGTTTTTAAATTTAAGCATTCACTGCATTTTCCATCATCCTATAGGTGATGCTAGGGTATACACAGACAAAGCAAGTCCACAGGTCAGTGTGGCCTGAGGGCTGCCTTCCGGGTGGAGGACACCGGGAAGGATGCCCACCTGCAGGGGGCGCCATGGAACTGATATGAGAAGCAGGAGGCAGAGGCAGACAGTGCGAGGAGAGAGGACTGGAACTCTGCGCTGTGCACACAGCTCCCTGACACAAGTCAGAGCCAGGGACTGGCCCTGGGTCGGGGGATAAACCATTTGCTAGTTTAGGGCCTTTCTCTGAGTTTGTCACACCTGTCACAACGGGGTTTACATGTGCAATCCAAGAAAAATTAAACTTTAAGAACCATTAAGTTGACATTAGAAATAAAGGGATTCTGAGTGATAAAATAATCAAGCGTTTGTCTTGTGAAAGGAAGACTTACTGATCGTCCAAGAGCTTTGGTCTCAGACAAGTTACCAAGCTTTGGCCCCCACAGACTGAGAAAAAAAATAAGGCCACAGCCATGGACACAGGACAAAACAGTCCTCACAGCCACTGAGTTCTTGATACTGCTTTTGAGGCTGATTAGACACTTCACGGGGGGGGGGGGGGGGGGAGTACGGATATGGCCTGTGCCTCTCCCTATTTTTCTTTCATATTATATGTTACACTGATGAAATGACCAGAAATAGAGACAGAAAGAGAAGGGGGATGAAGTGGGGGTGGGGAGAAAAGGGAAAGCCAAGGGGAAATTGGTTTAACCAGTAGCAAAATCAATTTAGACTCAGAGCTGATGGCAAAAAAGAGCCTTGACACAAAAGTTCTATGCACTAGAAGCCGAACCCTGGTGGGTGTGCTGGGTCTGGGCAGCCAACCCTCAAACTGGCAGGTCCCCAGGCTGACATGGGTGGACCTGAGGTCCTGCTCAGGGTCAGGGAGACCAGCCAGGAAAGGGCCTCAAAGGCCCCAGAGCTGGATGTCCTAGGCAAGTTTACACAAGTCTGCCACAGGAAAGGGAGGCGTAAGATTTATGTCCCGCAGTGGCACCTCCAACCTCCTAGTGCAGCCAAGCTGCAGAGTAATATTCTCACTGCCCCCTCAGTGAATAATGTTCACATAGACCTTAACATTTGTGACCACATTTGATTCTCCCTACTGCCCGGTAGAGTAGCCAAAGAAATGGTGCAACTGTTACCACTGTCACCTTCACCACCACCACCGTGAACATCATCACCACCCCCACCACCATCACCATCATCACCATCACAATCCTCATTTATAGAAAAGAAACCTGGCGCTCCGAGAAGTTAGTAAACTGCCAAGGAGCCTCAGGCAGATAAATAACAAAACCAACATGTAACCCAGACCTTCCATGCTAACTGCCAGGCACATTTGCCCACGTGCCCAACCCTGTGCTGGAAGATCATTTGCTACTTCCAGAAACATTTACAGTGGTCACTGTGTGGAGAGCCAGTCTTGGAACCCCCAACCCAAGTCAGCATCGTGGTAGAAGGTAGTTATTTCGTATACTGAGAAGGATAGCTATACAGTACAAGAAAGGAATTTGCTGTGGCAATTTGACTCAAGGAATAATAAACTGGAAAACAGCAGAGTGCCAAATGTGGGTGACACAACTCACCAGGCCACACACTTACAAAGCATGCCAAATGTACAGTTTGATAACAGATCCAAAACCAGGTGACAGTGGACCAGGAAGCTCGAGGTAGATAGCTTTTTGGCAAACCAGGCATAGCCACGGGCAGGCCCCATACACGTGCTTATACTGCCCTCTGGTGGTTGATCAGGGCATTACAACGGAATAGCTCAAAAACAAGGCTATCATTTACTGATTCCCAGCTCTGCTAGATGCTGTGCTTTGCCCATCACCCTGTTTAACCTCCACATTAACCCAGGAGGAGGGGCTGCTGCTCCCACGTTAAGATGAGTAAACTGGGCCAGGCACGGCATTACAAGGTTACGCAGCAGGTGGGCGCACTGCAGGAACACAGCCACTCACCACCTCACAATGCTGCTCTTCCAGAGCAGGTGGATCTGAGCTCGCAACCCAGGTGCATCAGGCCAACCCCAGCAGGCACACTGGGTCAGCGCTGAGCACAGACTGTGCTCATCACGGCCAGCCACTGCCTGGTCCGTTCTTAACCGCCCAACAGTTATGCTCACACCTTAAGCGGCTTTCCCACCACATTCTGTACAGCAGCAGCAACCTGGAGCAGCGCGCTTGCGCTGACCTGAGGGTGGGAAGACACAGCGACTAGCTCTGCCTGAGCAGCACAGGTGAGCGTGGGCGTGGGCTGGGGCCAGGGTCTCCGTGCGGGACTCCCAGTTCCTCCTCTGGTACATCTTACGCAGCCAGGGCAGGGCACGTTTATAAACATCCACTGAGCTATTCACCTCTGTGGCGCACACTGCTGCGTGTTTGTGCTGCATGTGGTATGATCAAAGCACTATGATGGTTTTAAAATTTTGTTAATTTGTTATAGGAAGCCCGGTGTGGTGGCGCACACCTGTAATCCCAGCACTTGGGAGGCTGAGGCAGGAGGATGTTGCAAGTTCGAGGCCAGCCTGGGCTACAGCGTGAGTTCAAGGCCAGCCTGAACTGCATATGAAGACCCTGTCTTAAAAAGCCAAAAAAAAATTTTGTTATAGGAAAAAAACACGCTAACGTTAACCCCCCTCAAAAGACTTGTTCTTGCCACTTTCTGAAGCAGCTGTGTAAGTCCACTTTTGTGTCTTTAGTTGCACTGTTATGGCTGCCTCGATGTTCTGAATTCATTTAAAGTATGTACCTTTCACAGTCAGTTTGACTTTGGGAAAGAGCCAGAAGTCACCCAGAGCCAGAGCCGGTGAGTAAGGTGGATGGGAACTCGCCATAATGTTTTCACAAGCCCCCGCTCCCCTTGGGTGGTCCTCGGCAGCAGCATTCCCTGTGTTTTTTAATCACACCTCCTGAGGACACTGAGGAAAGAGGACTTCCAGAACTGCTTCAGAAAGTGGCAAGAACAGCAGGATAAATGTGTTCAATGCAAAGGGGAGTATTTTGAGGAGGATTAATAACAACATGTCCTTTACTGTAAATTTTTTTAACTTAAACATATACACACTGCATTTTTTAATCACATATAAAAAATGTGAAAGTCAAATGTTAAAGGAAAAGACACAAAGATAAGGAATATTCTGATTCATGAATTAACTTCTTATTTAAAGCAACAACACGAAACCCAGCCTTGGTCCTTGAAGCTGTGTGACTCTGGGCGTGTCACCTCCAGTTCCTTCCGCTGTGCAGGGCTGTGGAGAGGACTACAGATATTAGATCTCCATGTGCCCAGCTCAGAGCCCAGCTCCTATGTCTGGAAGGGCATCGCCCAACACAGAAGCCTGGCTCTCCCAGCTCTCAGCCCTCTGCTTCTAAATCTCCTCAGGCCTTGTTTTGAGCTGTCCAGATTAAAAGTCACCTTGCAAGGCTTAAAAGTAGAATTTCACCTTCAAACGCTGTCCAGAAGCTAATGTGCAGAGACAGAGTGAGAGTCACCAGAGTGAAAGCAGGGCTGTGACACAGACCCACCAGTACCCCTTCCTCCTGCCCAGAGGGGCACAGATGAGCCTCCCTGGCCATAAATAATCTCCAAGGTGCCCTCCCAGCTCTGGCACTCAGCGGGCTGAAGATCCAATAAAATGCACACCCCTAATTTGAGGAAATATTAGCATGCATCTCATAAAATGCTTATGAATACGCCAGCTTCCATGGCTCACAAAGTTAATGTGTTTATTAAACGCAAGGGAGAAATCTCATGGGTGTTTATTTGCTCAAGCTGGATTAACAAAATAAAATGAGAAATGCTTGGTATCCACTATAAATAAAGCTAGGCCAACAGTTCCATTATAATTTTATGCGTACACATTTCTTCCATGTTGGAACTTGGCATAAAATTGTTTTAAGTTATTTTTAAGCACTCTCAAAGTGAGAGCCCTGGGCAATGAAGTATGTTCACATTTAGTGTGATAATCATTGCTGAAAAATGCTGGCCTTTACCATCGCAAAGCACCACCAATAATTTCATACAGACAGGAATTTCAGCCCCCACCTCGAGTACACATGAAGCCATGCTGAGAGAGAGCGGACCCTGGGGGCAGACCCCAACACGAGCTCCCATCGGCAAACTGCTGAGGGGTCTCGAGGAGCCACACACATCTCACACAGTCTCTTCTGTAACTGCATCTCTGTGACCATGCGTACATCAAACAATCAAACACTCAAGACCCTTTATACAGATTTCAGAGGGAGATAGCAATGTCCACAGCCATGAGCAACAGCAGCACTCCCTGAGTGTCCAGCTTTGGTCTGTGTCATTTCTTTTCATCTTCTTAAGCAAGACACTGTCCTAAGCCAGCTTCAGTACTGGGCACTGGTCAGAAACCACGGGTGCAGACCCCAGGTCTTCCCCTTCCCCTCTCCAAATCTGCAGGAGCTCAGCTCAGACACAGAGACGACCACACCGCCCTGCTGATCCCAAAAGGATGGCAGGCGTCTCACTGGAGGAGTCAGCGCTCCAGTGCTGGGGGCCGACTGCGGCCTTTACCGACTGCTAGCTATGGTGCCAGTGCTGAATGTGAATGTCTTAAATGCAGAAAGAGTCCAGCTGGCTACCTGAAGCTGCTAAGTCCATCCCTAGCTGCTTCTGCTGACCTCTCACACACAAATATATAAAACACAAGCACACACTCCTACCTCACATGCTCATACACACACAAGCAGAGATATGCACAGTTACACATCACACATGTAACACACCCACAGGCATGCACATGGTTTCCTTAGGGAAACAACGCACACAGGCAATGCAGAGCTTTTAGGGGAACAACAGAAATGATGCGGCATCAACAAAGACAGCACGTGGAAATCAGCTGTGAATCTCACGGACCTGAAGAGAGGAAGAGGAGAAAGTAGGGGAGGAGACAAAGGGAAGGAAGAGAAGATGCAGGTGCTCGGAGGGGTTGTCAGGAGTCCCGGGAGAGGCGCTGGGACCCGAGTGGCTGAAGGAAAGTGGCTCCTTCAGGCTCGCACAGCCCCCTGCGGCTTCCTCCCTCACCTTTCCGGGTCTGAAGTTCTTCCGAGTTCTACCCCACTGCACCCTCCACCACCAGGAGGGCGAGCTGTGGTGAAAGCAGACGCCCCTGGAGGGATGGCGAGATGCCGGAGGTGGAGTGGCCGTCTCCGGTCAGACCCACCCTTCCTGTGCAGCCACCACCTCCTCGCTCTCCTTCAGGGGAGTCCTCGGCGAAAGCGGTGAGGTGCCCACCGACAGATGAATACATAGGGAAAACATGGTATAGCTGCCGAACGGAGTACTACTCAGCCAGGAAGAACATTTTGCCATGTGCAGGAAAGTGGATGAATCTGGAGAAGAGTATGGTGAGTGAAATAAGCCAGACTCATAAAGACAAACATCACGTTCTCCTTAAGATGTAGACTCTAAAAAGAAAGAAAGACACGAAGTTAGAAGGAGACTAATATGACATAAGAGAAAGGGAATAAGACAGAGGAGGATTAGGGAGGATGACTAGGGGATTGATGTGATTAAAATATATTATACACACTGAAACGCAGTATCCTGTAAAATTAACAGGCACCACAGTGCTTGGCTCAGGGCCACTGCCTGCCCCCCATGACTGCAGCCCACAGACTTGGCACCTCCTGTAGGAGAGGTCCAACCAGAACAAAACAAAGCCCTTAGAAATGCTGATCCCTCTCAGCCCCGTGTCCTCCTCCATGGGCAACTGCTTTCACCCAGCAGATGTACGATGAGCACCTGTTCATCAGACGCGCGAGAATGTCATGTAGAAGGAGTCAGGGCAGAGAGGCACAGACAACCAGTACCTCCAGCTCTCAAGCTGGTCAGCTGACCGGGTAAAACACGCTTACAAACAGCTGTCCACAAGCGAAGGCAGAATTTGCTGGAGAAGTCCTCCACTCTGCTGGTGGGCCAGGCATTGCCCTGGAGATGGTCCTGCCCTCACGACTGAGGGATTAGAGGCTGGATTAGAGGAATCACACCTACTCAGGCCCGGCACCACAGAAAGTATCAATGCTTTCTCTAAACTAGTGCTGTCTAATAGAACGAGGTGGTGAGCACAGATGAATTTCAAATTTTCTAGTAGCCACACGAAAATAAAAAGAAACAAGTACATTTTAATAATATGCTTTATTTTACCCAGCATATCCAGAATAGTATCATTTCATCTGTAATTTGGTTTTAAAAGCTTGATGAAAAAACACTCCCTTTTTGGTACTAAGTCTTTAAAACTTAGTGTTATTTTCCACTCACAGCACATTACAGTTTAGACTAGGCACGGGTCCAGCATTTGCATTATTTCATGAACACCAAGCGCCCCCGTCACCGCAGCCCGGGGAAGTGTGACAAGAATGTTCTCTCCTGACCTCCAGCAAGCGGAGACAGAGTCTCCACCACCACAAAATCTTTGGGACTAAGCAAGTTAGGAAAAGCGGGACAAAGAATTAGCAAACTCAGACCTGAGGGCTAGCATCTCCGTGTGTGCTATTCTGGGAGAAGCCGATGACAGAGGAACATTTTCATTTATTACTGTCACAGGTTTAAAAGTTGGCTGTGTGCTCAGGGCTGCTGAGGTCATAATCAAAAGTGATAAAATAACAGCCTGGGAAGGAGCTGAAGGCAGATACAGGAAAAACATGCAAATTCAACTTCATATTTTAAACGTCTGCTTTACTTATTACAAAAGGCTGAGGATGGGCTCAGTTATTAAGTGTTCTGAATTTCAAAATTAATTCCAGGAGAAAGAACTGCCCTTTAATATTCAGATATATCTAAGGTCTTTTTAATTTCCAGAATAGAGCTTTCAGTTTAAGGAAAACAAGCGCATGGAAGGAGCTAAGAATTCTCCAAACACTACCATCCACTTATGCCCAGCCAACCAAGCTAACCTGGGCCCTTTTCCCTGAGAACCAGAATATGAAATAAGTTTGACAGCTGTTCTCCCAATACCTGAGCTCCAGAGTTAACTTACAAGCTCAGTGGCATCATCATCCGGTGTTTAATGGGTGCCCAAAACATGCCACACTGTACGCTAGACACAATTAGGAAAGAAAAAGATGCAGACCCTCCAGTAACATAAACGAGTAATTCCATTTTGTTCCGCAGAACCACTGTTCACGACTGTGGTATTATTTGTGGACTACTTGTGCAGACTCCTGCCCCTGGACAGGACAGAGAAGTGCCCAAGTGCAGCCTCTTAGCCAGTCACTAGGCACAGTCAGACTGCCCTGCCTGACCCTCCCAGGGGTACACAGGCATCTCCACACTCAGGAGCTGTCACCTGTGTTTATTTACACAAGCAGAAACCTCAGAGCCTCAGTCCACCCCTTCCTCCCCTACAGCACTCCAGAGAATGCATCCTCAGGGGAGCCTGGCAAGTCCAGCCCCTCCCACAGCACAGCAGGGTCCCAAACCAGACGCCAGGGGGCCCTGGTTCTTGTGTGTTGCAGGCCTGGAATCCTGGGCCTGCAGCCATTCCTGACGCGTCCCACACAGGTGCAGGCTAGGCCCTCCTCAGAGGCCAGTCCCCACTTCTACAGACATGGTGTCTCTCAAGCCTCCTAGAGCAATTCCAGTCACCGTCCTGTCCACTCACACAGGCCCCTAGAGGGCGATGAAGGAGTTCAAAGAGAACTCCTGCCACCCACAAGGCAGCCTGTTCGGGGCGCAGGCTTACATTTCACAGGGTGGGAAGGATATCACGCTGCTCTCCGGTTATCACACTTATTTATTAATTCAGGAGCCTCATTCTTCAAGTCTCAGCTCCAGCCTGGCCTTCCCAGACAGACTTTTTAAAACACTCTTCAACATAAATTAAGTTTCCAGGACTCTCAGCCTCCGCCTTGGTAGTGTGACTGCAATGTACAATCATGTATTTAATGTTGCGTTTGTCTAACCTCTCTCCCCTAATAGATTATGAGCTTCAAAAACATCAATATCACTTAATTTGGAGTACAGTTAAATACTTTAAAAGGTCAGTGTTAAACATTATACAAGATAGTTACCTATAAACAACAAAATACTGCATTTCCTTTTTAGCAAGGACTAGAACATTGCCAGAGTGTTCATCTAAAAATCCCCGAGAACATTAACTAAGTCACTCTTAACTCATGCTTCCCGGCAAAACAAAACTGTGGCTGGGGAGGAAATCTCAGGTTCAGGGTGGGACAGCTCAGTCTCACCCCCAAAGAAGGGACAGCACTCACCCACTCTGACCCTTCTACACATCTAAAAGTGGGAATAAGTGCATCTTAAATGGGAATAACTCATCTAAAAATGGAAATCAGTCAGGGGGATTCAATGACTTCAGACCAGACTAAGAAAAATTGCCTGCAAGAAAGATGCTTAATGGAGACCAACAGACGCTGGGGGTAAGAGGGGCACCATGACTCTAGTTCAGTGAGATAAGACACACTTCCACTCCACAGCCTGCACAGGACTTTTGCTTCTTCACAGAAATGCATACCCTTGGCGCTCTGCCATTCCCAGTCCTCTCAATGAAATAAAAGAAACACATTTAACCAAAAATTCATATGCTATAAGTAAATAAAGTAAACAAGTATAGGGGTGACCCTAAAGTGAAATTAAGTAGAAATAAATGAATTTGCTGTATTTTGAAGGAATAACTAAGTATAAGTGCAATGAAAGGATAGGGAAGGGGAGGCGAGGGTGACCCCAGGACTTTGGAAGGTGCTATCTGCACCACAGGATTTAAGCTAAAGGAAACAGACTCTGGTTCAATACTGAACTCTAGTTAGCAGGCTTCTTTTTCTTAGAGACGTGAGTTTGTGAATCCAAAACTACTGTTACCGTACTGTAGGACTGAGCAAGTAAGCAGTCACTAGGTAGATCTGGAGATCCACTGTGCTGTCAGAGGACTTACACATCTTGAAAGCGGGGGACAGAACAGACTTGGTGGAGTTGGGCTACAACTGAGAAAAGCTACATAAACTCTGCCTTTAAAATAGAAGGAGATATAGATGTGCAGACCATACACAACCTTAGATACACGTATGTGTGCTGCATGTAAACAGATACCTACTTCTTAGATGTATTTGCTGAGAGGTCTTAGAAGCAATGACATGCCAGTAACAATGAACTCACATATGTCCCAAATCTGAGTTTCTAAATACCATTCTGCACTTAGAAAAACCAGTCTGTGGGTGGAAACAGCTGGTTCCAGAGCGGCAACAGGCAAAAGTACAAAATGATCCCAGAACATCTTATTGCACAGAGAGTAAAGAGGTGCTCAAGAAAGACGGGGTATGTCTCCAGGACACCAAGGTCACCTTTAGGGTTTCAGCTGGCCGAATATGGGGCAACATGAACATCAGATTCAATAATGAGAAAGGACTGTAAACCACTGACTAAAATAAGAATTCAGGGACTCACAGTAATATCAAAAGAAAGATCAGGGCAAAGGAAAGTTCTAGCTTACAGAATAGGATAAACAGTGATACACAATGGTAACTATGTGAGGCATGCGGTATGTGAATTAACTTCACTGTGGTGATCATTTCACAGGGCTACCTACATCAAAATGTCACACTATCTACCCCGGATCTATACAACTGGACCTCCGTGTTGGAAGGCAGGGAAATAAAGTGCAGAAGAAATCACTTGGCAACCATCATAATGACGACTGACACTGGCAAGAACCACCAATGGACGATACAAGTAGTAACTACACAATGTCTGAGGAATATGAAGGAGCAAGATAAACACATAACCTCAGGGGCTGGGGATTTAGCTCAGCGGCAAAGCGCCTGCCTAGCAAGCGCAAGGTCGTGAGTTCGGTTCCCGGTACCAGAGAAAAACCAAAAAAAAAAAAAAAAAACACATAACCTCAAAGCATCTCCCCATGGGGCTCTTAAATATAAAGGGGAAAATAATAACTTTGTCTTGAAGGAATCTGACTACTTCAAATATGTTTGCATTGCTAGTAATACAACAAATCAAAATCATGCATCCACCGATTGGGAATGCTGAGCATTCAGCATCATGTCCGTGGAAATTTTGCCCAAAAAAGTAGAATCTGAATCCATTCATGAGGAAACATTACACAAAGCCAAAGAGTTTACAAAATAAATGGCCCATACACCTCAAAAATTGTGTTCTAACATCATGAAACACAAAGACAAAGGCTGCTTCAGAGTAAGAGAAAAGAGAAACGACTGAATGCAAGGCATAACCCAGGATTTCCTTTTGCTATAAAGGGCTCTATTAGACAATTGGTGAATTCTGAATAGGGGCATGACACTGATGTTATTTTCTCATTTTGATAACTGTGTGGCAATGTACAGTGTCCATGTTTCTAGGAAATAAACACTGAAAATAGGAGTGCGTAAAAAGACATTATATCTGCAACTTTATCTAAAGGAGACAGAGGGAGATAGACTGAAAAGAAGGGAAACACAAACAATGTAGTAAATTACTAACACTTGGAGATGCACAGTGAAGGGCATATGTGAATTTTTTGTACTCTCTCAATTGTTTTATAAATAGAAAAATATGTAAAAATAAAAGATTGAAAGAGAACAAATTCTTGGGTCCCATGTGCTTTCCTCAGTACTGAGTATAGCATAGGGGTCAGCACAGAACATGCTACGTCTGAGCTCTCTGGCTCCATCCCTTTCACTCCTTGGTTCTCCCTCTCCTCTCAGAAGCCTCCAGATCCTTTAATTGATAAGAATTTCTGTTCTGCAGAGCTCACATGCTCCTTGGCCATGGAAACCTCACACCGACAAACAACACAAAGAAAAGCTTCCATGAAAGAGAAGCTTCTCTCCCTGCAAGATATTTAGGGCATTAAGTAAAAAAAAAAATTTCCATTGCTATCATTATTACTATAACTCAAATTCTCTAAATGTTTCCCTGTTACACACTCAGGGTTTAAAAAAAAGTTTTAAAATACTTTTCTATATTGAAAAACGTAAAAGAAATGAAGTCCCTAAGAAAGGGACAGTTCTCATAGTTGCAGCTGTCTACAGAACATACTATCAGCATGACAGGTACATGTTTCAGAGTGGGAACCTGGGAAGAGAGAACCAGGGGAAGATGATCACAGCAGAGAAGGCTGGTCTTGATGGAGCTGTTGTCTCCAAACCTCCTCAGACCCTAAGGAAGGCTATAGAAGGTTTAGGAACAGGACTGCACTTCCACTGATATTCTGAGCATTTAAGAGGTCTTCTACTTCCATCTGGGTCCAAGCGACTTGACCTTGAACTCCCTGGGTTTGCTTCTGAAAGCCCACAGCTGCTCTTCCAAGTGACCCTCTAAAGCTCCTAAGATCTGGAAGTTCTATTTATCTGCCTAATCACAACGCAGCACTCTAAGGACAGTCCCTAGTCCTGTGACAAGTAGTGACAAGTGCCACATGAAGAAAACAGAATTGAAGTCTAGTTCTGGACAGCACCTCATATTTCTGCACCTACACTTCCAGCAACCCCAGACTTTCCCAAAAGACCACTGATCTTCATCATTGCTCCTACCCCACCACCTATAAACTCCACAGGGCACTGAGGATAAAAACCAGACCTGCATCCAGAGTGCAGATCAGATGTGCCACAAACTCTGGCAAGCAAAGTGAGGCAGGAGATTAGGGCAAGACAGACTGGCCGGGGAAGTATGTGTGACTGATTAACTGCAAAATTCCATGACACGTGTGCAGAACAATTCCCAAAGCCCTGCACGTGGACCTCTTGTAAGAACTGAAGCAGTTTTGCTTAAGATGGCTAGATCGGACATCAGTCTGAGGAGTGATACAAAAAGAATAGTGACATTGAGCTCTCCACTACTGTGTTCTCTCACTACAGTCTATTCTCATGTTGTAGTATGTACCTATTTTCCTACTTTTACTTGGCACTAACTCACTCTACACAGCATGTTTGTTTTCCTATCTTTAATAAATGTAAAACCTTGCTACCATTTGTGCTTGTTTTAACCAATTCTTTGTTCAGGACAGAAAGAACCTAGAAATCACCTCAAAAAGGAGACTCCAACACCCAAAACCTGGTAACAAAAAGGTTAAAAATCCAAAGATGGAATGCTTCTAAAAGCAACAATAGACCCAGTGAAGGAGTGGATCAGAGACATGAAAACCCAGTTATGAAAGAGCATAAAGGTATAACAAGCCAGGCTCTGGGATTGCACTGCAGTGTGAGTCTGAGCCGGAACTCTGCTTCTCTGGGTCCATTTTCTAATCTGGACAAAGACAGCAGCTGCCTCCCTGGGGACTCATGAGAATTAAATGAGATAGGAGGTATTGACACCTGGTACTCTAGAAATGCTGTCAAGTCTGCTCAGCAGCCTAAAAAGAGTACAAGGTTTGCTTCAGGGTCAGACAAGTCACATGCAAATCTTGGCTTGTTCACTTACCAGCATGTGATCAAACCTCTCTGACCTTCAGTTTGTCCGGAAATAAAAAACAATATTATCCCAACATCAGAGAACTGCAGTCACAGCGGCAAAGAACAATGGCTGTAGGGCACCTCTCACAGCATTGGGACACAGTGGAAGCTTTCATTGTAAATAACTTCTCTGGTGTGGAAGAACGTGAACACGAGGAGGCTCACACTAGACAAAGTATGCAGGTAGGAAAGGGGCTGCAGAGGCCCAGGGAAGGAGCTACACAGGTGGAGGGTTCACACTCACCAATAGGGAGCTCAGTAGCATGTGTACTACTCAGGACCCCACAGCCAAATGAAGTAGAGCTGAGGACAACAGCAGGTCCTGTGTATCTTCAGGCACTGATATTCCAAGGAGGCCTAGGCACTCTCAATGCCCCCTCAAAAATACTTCCTTGAGCAGCAGCCACTTCAGCATGTACCTCACCTGATGCCGTTCTCCAGAGAATAAAATTCCTGGGATAAAGGTACACATGTAGGTCCAAATTTATGGAAACGGAAACGCAGACTCAAAAGTTACAACTGTCACATGGTGGGGTTGATGTGCACAGACAGGCCTCCTGGACTATCATCCCAGGGCCAATTCCCAGAGCCTACATTTCTAGGGGTGAGAGAGCCACATGCACATTTAGCAAGAAACAAGGCCAAGGAAATGAGCCACAGTCAGTCTGGACAGGGAACAGGCACAGCTGACAGGGTGGGCAGGCAGACACACAGGCTTCCTACCAGGCCAGTGGCTGTTTGAAGGCTCAGTCAGGGGCAGGGGAACAGCAGACACCTATCCCACCCAGGGCTCAGAGGCTTAGGCCTATGTTAGGGTTTGTGTCTGGATGTCCCGCCAAAGCCTCATGCAGTCACAGGGGTGGGCTTCTACAGTTGGTGATTGATTTGTGGTCCAATGCTGGGATTATAGGTGTGAGTGCTACACCCGTCCTGGGGAGCCTGTATACAATGTAAGGGAGGGAAAGAGGCTTGGTCTCTTGCTCCTCCTTCTTGCTCTTGCTGCTTTTGTTGTCTTCCTTGAACTGCTGTTCCTCTGACACTCCACCCTGCCTTGGAGCCAGCTGATTATAGATTGAAACCTCCACAAACTGAGCTAAATAAACCTTTCCCTCTTTAATTTGGGCAATGGGTATTTTGTCTCAGCAATGAGAGAGAAGTAACCAAGACAGCCTGATATCAGTACAAAGAAGGCACAAGGAACTGGAAGCTCCCTGTGGAACCCGAGGCTTCCACTGCCCCTCCCCAGAGAAGCACTAGCCAGGCCAGTGGGCAGGTAGGGGTTTCCCACCTGCCTTTACCCCTGCTGTGTCCTCCTGGCCTGGTCATTCTGCTCAAACCTCACCCTTGAGGCTGTCCTAAGTCTCTGTTCAGCTTTTACAGCAGTGACCACAGTGTGTCCCCTGTCCACCCTGTGCACACTACTATCATCACCCGGTTATCAGTTCCTTGGGCCACATTCTCACCAGCACTTGGGACTGCTGATCTTTGTAATTTCAGCCTTTCTAGTGGATATGTAGCAGTATCTCACTGGCATTCCAGTTTGCATTTTCCGAGTGACTAGCAATGCTAAGCATCTTTTCATACAGTTTTATTTGTATATGTCCTGTAAAGTACAGTTGGCCTTTTTATCCATGGGTTTCATATCCATAGATTCAACCATTCGTGGAACAAAGATATTTGAATAAAAAAAATCTGTGTGTACTGACATATATAGACTTTTCTTGTCATTATTCCTTTAAAAATATAGTTTAACAACTATTTACATAGTTGTATTATAAAATATCTATAGGTAGTTGTATTGTAAATAATCTATAGATGACTGAAAGTATACAAGGGGGAGTTCCTAAACTACATGCAAGCACTATACTATTTTATATAAGGGATCTGACCACCTGCAGATTTTGGTATCCACAGGAAGTCCTGGAACAAATCCCCCACAGATACAAAGAGGCAACTGCAACTCTCTAACCTTTTTCACACTGAACTGGTTGCCTGCCCTATAGGATAGCTCGTGAATTCCTTGCAAACAGGCTTCTTGGGGACCTCTCCATGCCTAGCTCCTAAGAGCACCACCTGTGTAAATTACCATGGGAAACACACCATGCAGTCACTCAAAGGCTCAGGCTTCAGCTCTGTACCCAGCTAGGATTAGGCCTTGCATACAGCAGGTACTAGATAGCTATGTGTGACCCAAACAGCAAAGACAATGGTCAAGCTTGGGCAGAGCTGGGCAGCAGCCAAAAATAACCTTTACTTATCTCTGGCTGCTCAGGTATCCCCCAGTCACCAGGCCTGTGCCTGCAGCCAGATCCAGGCCTAGATTCTGGAACCACATGAGACTGTGACAGAAGATCCAGAAGGAGCCTCTTTAAGGGTGTCACTGGCCCCACAGGAGCCTCATCTCTGTGTCTAACACTTAGTGACCACTCAGCCCTGTGACTGAAGCAATGCCTGAGAGGCAGCTTAGTGACTCTGGAACCAGAGGAAGAAGCCCAAGCTTCTGCTTCCGCAACTGCAAAACATGGACAAAAGCCCACTTTGCTGAGCTTTTGCAAAGAGTAACTGTCTTAGTTACTTTTCTTGTTGCTGAGACAAAATACCTACATCCAAAGTTAAAGGAGGAAAAGTTTACTGGCTTACAGTTCATAGAGGTTTCAGTCCATAGCTGGCTGGCTCCAAGGTGGGCTGGCACAGAGCAGAGGGGAGTCACAGAGGAGAAATAATTCATTGCATGCAGAAGACAACAAAAGCAACAAGGGACTTTAACAGTGTCTTTCTGTCCCTTTTATCTTATCCAGGCTACTTAGGGCAGGTAGCACTTGCACCCTTAATCCTAGCGCCCCTAATCCTGACATTGCACCATGAATCAATTCCAGTGTCACATACTCTAGATCCAGCCACCTCTGAAAAAGCCTCACCTAGGACTGCATGAGGCTTTGAGCGGACATCCAGACACAAGCCATCACAGTAAGGGATGCAAAGCACCTAACTGAGCAGGCTACAGGAACGACAATTACTGCCAGGCCTCATCTTATTTCCCCATAACTGCATGATTTCAATAAATGATTGGGTCATTGTATCAGGCATTGTTATTTATAATTATGAATTGCACTCATACATTCAATTTTCAAAGATGCTATTAAAAACTGCAATATGTTCAGGGGAAGATGAGGCTTAATAGAGGGAAAAAGTAAGAAGGAAAAGATGGAAGATGGAAAAAAGGAAAGTGTACGGGTGCTAGCTATGTGCCCCATCCTCCCGCATGGAACTATTACAGCCATACTACCTCGTGATTCTCAGGGACCATTTCTACACAAGGGACTGGTGGCTCCAGAGACTTGCCACAGTCTCAGAGCTTTTAAAAGGCAGGACCAGAACTTCATACTATGCACAAACTACTTTGAGATAGGTGGTGATATAGCTAAACCTACAAGCAAATATGAAGTTTTAAAATTAAGTAAATCAGTAAAGCCCAGTCACCCAGTCACCAGATCCCCCAGTCACCAGGCCTGTGCCTGCAGCCAGATCCAGGCCTAGATTCTGGAACCACACAAGATTCTGACAGAGGACCCAGAGGGAGCCTCTTTAAGGGTGTCACTGAGATGGGTGGTAATATAGCTAAACCTACAAGCAAATATGAAGTTTTAAAATTAAGTAAATCAATAAACCCAGAAGAATATCTTTGTGGCCTTTGAGTAGGAACACGAAGGCAGCACCTTACAGAGCTGAACACTTTGCCACTGTTACATGATTTAGAAGAATCCAGATTTCAAATCAGTGTTTTGAAAAAAGACATCTGCAGTCCAATGTTCACTGCAACACCAGTCCCGACAACCAAGTTATGGAATTGATCTGGAATACTCTTCAGTCTTAATGAAAAAGAACGTGTGTTACTTGCTACGACGTGAACGGAGCTGGAAAACACTGGGTCAGGTGAAACACAACAAGCACAGAAAGACCGCTGCCAGATGTATGCACCTGCTGCCACCTGGGATCTAAAGCAATGGAACTCAAGGAGGCAGAGGGCAGAGCAGAGGCCACCAGAGGCTGGGCATGGAATGAAAGATGAAGATCAAAGGTACATAGCCTCCATTAAACAGGGGAATATGTTTTTATCTGCTTTAAAATACACTGTGCACTATAGTGAATAAAGAATGTACATTTTAAAATCACTAAAAGTAAATTTCACATGTTCTTAGCACAAAATGACATATTTGAGTGATACTTGAGTTAATTACCTTAGTATATTGCATATAATATTAATAAATCACACCTTTCATACCTAAAATATACAGCTATAATTTGCCAATTTATAATTTTTTAAAATTTTAAAAGAAAATTCTGTTACCTACCTTAAAGTTCCTGTTTTTATATTAATATGTACTACCTTTTTATACTCAATGATCTATACAATTTATGTTCCTTAACAAAAGTGACGGCTGGGGATATGGCTCAGTGTGACACAGTGCCTGCCTGGCAAAGCACGAGGTTCTGAGTTCAATTTCTGATACCAAAAAAAAAAAGTGACAACTTCAAATCTGCAATAGGTGTTTAAAATGTCTGTTTTCCTTCACTCCCAAATTATTTTTTCCTCTTTTAAAAAATCAATAATCAAATCCTATCCCACCTTTCCATCTGTAAAAAACAAGTGGATGACAGGGCACTGAGCCGCATACTGAAGAGACTAGGTCTGGTAAGAAAGGGACAAATATATACTGTATATGAAACCAGCGTGCAAGGCAGAGAGGCGGGCTCAGGTCTCCACTCAGAGATGGAAGGACTGGGGTCCCAAGGGCCACTGGCCATTCCTGGAGTCAGTAATAGGATGAAGAGCAGACATCTCAACCCTGAGCAGTATTTCCCACCGTTCAAGTTGTTGCCTGCCCTGGGGTAATTTCAGACAGTGAAAGCTTAAAGGGGTAAACAGCTGGAAAAGGAAAACTTAACTCCAGGCAAAATCCTTGTACATAATTAAATCCGCCCATCTTGGTGCAGAGGTTTTCAGAGGCAGCAAGCAGGAAACTATAAAAGGAAATGCAATTAGGGAGAGTCTTTTTAATACATCTAATTCTGACTACCCTTGCCCCAGGCAGCAACTTAATTCTACTTAAGGATAGCTATCTTGGAAAAGTCATTATGTAAATTATAAGGTTTGGGGGAAAAAAGAAACAGGCAAATGACAAGCTTCTGAAAAGAAGGGATCCAGGCAGTAACAGCATTGTGATAGAGATGACCCTCACGTCACAGCCAGTTCACTATCCAACAGCTCACAGTTCTTTTTTTTTTTTTGTCTTTTTGAGACAAGGTCTCACTGTGCAGTTCAGGCTGGCCTTGAACTCACTTTGCAGCCCAGGCTAGCCTCAACTCCCTAGGAGCCTCTTACCTCAGCCTCCATAGTGCTAAGATTATAGGCATGTGCCACCACAACTGGCTTCCTCACAGGTCTTACTTCACTTTGCCATCCACTGCACTGCTTCTCCTAAGCCAATCAGAACAGGGCAGTGTTTACAGAAACATTTTCAAAATGATCTTTTCCCATTTGTTGCTGCTAGAAACTGAAGTATACATCCAGGGTTCTTTTTAAAGATTGATAAGATAAATTAGAGGACAGGTAGCAGGTCATTCTAAGTATAAGAAGGAAGGCACCGCACTGAGAAGTCTTTTTTCACTAGTACTGGGTATTGAACCCAAAGCCTTGGCACTTACCTATACCTCTAGCCTTTTTATTTTTTGAGACAGTCACTAAATGGGCCAAGCTGGGCTCAAATTTGCAGTCCTCCTGTTTCAGCCTCCCAGAAAGCTAGGATTACAGGCATTTGCCACAGTGTCCCACTGAGAAGTCATTACTGTTCAGAAATCATGCCCTGTGGACTCAGGCCTCCTGACCCACCACTCTGGGTCTGGGCCCCTCACTCACAATGTTATAGGCAGCTGAGTCAGACAGAAATATTATAGGCAGTCAGACAGGACCAGATCCTCGCAGGAGCCAACATGAATGACAAGATAAGATGCATATTAGCTGTAGGCCAGACCTCAAGACAAAAGATTAAACATATGCACCCACATACCTCTCTAGGGATAGACATCAGGGATTGATATTCTAAATAGGTAGGATCACCTTGAAGGGTGACTGAGCCAACCCCTTACAGGAAAAGCCCCTGTTCTGTATTCATGCCCGCTTGCTACGTGAATCGCTTCCCCATTTGACCCCAGTTTACGCAATTTTACCTGAACAATTATACTTGTGATCTTATTGGCTGACCATAGTTTTGTCCTGCCTCATGCCTACCTTGGGATTTCCCATTTTTCCCCTATTTTAGACCCGCTTCACCTCGTGGTTTTGCTCTATAAAAGTCCCTAGAGGGCTGGGGATTTAGCTCAGCGGCAAAAGCGCCTGCCTGGCAAGCGCAAGGTCGTGAGTTCGGTTCCCGGTACCAGAGAAAAAAAAAAAAAAAAAAAAAAAAAAAGTCCCTAGAAAAGACAAAGTCTTGGGCAACCCACTCGGGCCCCCTTCCCTCCCTCTCTTGGATGGAAGCTTTCTTTCCCTCAATAAATATATTCTGTTCTTAACCTCCGATGTTCCCACAATTCATTCTTCGATTTTAGAGAACACGAACTCATGTCAGATATCGTTCAGTTTGAGAGTTTTTGTTTTCCTGTATCAACTCCACTGCCCACACTTGCACAGTGGTGCATGTGGGATACTGTGGATAGGGCAGGAGGAAGACTCATCCTCCTCTCTACTCCTGCCTGGCCTATGGAGGGGCTCTGCCTGCAGTGTGAACCAAAAAGGCCCGGAAGTCTCAGGGCTCGGCAGTGGCACCTGTCTCCACCTGCAGCGTGGAGACCATCAATACTGCTACAGGTGGATGCCCAGCTCTGAGGAAGAAGCTGGAGAGGGGCAGCTTTGGGGGGTAAGCCCTGATGACATAATTTTTGCGTCCCAAAAGGTCACCTGCGCTCCAAAGAGGAAACCTGTCTGAAAAAGGCAGAGGTGACTCTGGCCGTTCATTCTTTCCTTAGACAAGCCACACTGAACCTCCATGACGGGCCAGGCACTGTTCCAGGGGACCGAGGTACAAGCCAGGCAGTTTGGATTTTACTCCAAGTCAGGAAAAGCTTATTTTTAACTCATTTATGCCACAGATTACAATTTTTTTAAAATTTATGCCACAGATTACAATTTTTTAAAATTTTTGCATGAAATTCATGTACGGTACCTAGAGTCAAACAACAAGAATTTGAAGAGAAAAATGTTTATTACGTTCCATTGTTATGTGCAGTTCCAAAAATGGAACACGAGGTGTAAAAGGATTAAAGCCTCAGCTCTGCTGTTGTGTTATGAATCTGATCTCTATACTGTGATTCCCCCCCCACACACACACACACACAATTAAGACCTGGCAGGATAAAGTTCATTACAGGTGCGGGACCCCAAGCTCAAGCTAAGGGACGGGCACTAGGTGTTAAAGGAAAGGTCCGCCACTCCGTTGGCCCATCGACTGAGGACGCGCTTCCAGCCTGGAAGGCAAGAAGGCTGCCTGGACGAGGCAGCACGCGAGTGCAACTGCAAAGCGAGAGGAACAACGCCCAGAAGACAAATTACAACTGGGCTAAGCCTGTCACAGGGTTACCCGAACCTGCGCTAATCCCTCCCACATGAGATTCCCCCTTTGAAACGCAAAAAAACTTCCTTCACCATCCCGACCCTTCAAAGCGCCCTCGCCAAGTACAAAGGCGGAGTAAGAAGGAAAACTGCCTACTTAGGAGAAACCTGACGCCATGCACGGCCAGCCCAAGCGCACCTAACCAAAGAGCAGGAGGCATCGGGGTTCGAACCTCCCGCCCGCAGGGACTCAGCACTCGGTCTCAGTCTCTGAAGCACGCCTGGACGCCGCCCGTTGCCCTGGAAACAGCACGGCGCACGCGCGCACAGCGCCCCTCCCGTTTGCCGTACCAAAAGCTCCCTTTCTTTCTTTTTCCTATTTTTTCTTTTTTTGGCGGTGGGATATGGCCAGCGATCACAATGCTGTCTGTACGCTCTCCGCCCGGCCGTGGATCCCTCCGCCGCCCGCGGCCCGCGCGCTGCAGCCCGACTCCACGCTCAGAACGGCTTCCCGCGCGCCGCGCCCCACCCCCACCCCGTTCTCGCCCCAACCCCCAGCCCCGCTCACCTGCCGCCCGCGTCTCCATGGCAACGCCCACACCGCTGAGGAAAAAAAAGCCTCGGGCTCTTCCGGGCCCCCTCCCGCGCCGACCGAGAAGGCAGGGCGGCCCCCTAACGCTTCGCTGTTTATTTTTATTTTTTTAAGAAAAGAGCCGGCGAGGTTATGGCGAATCTGCGGCATCCAACATGGCGGATGGAGTCTTCGCCCTCCTCCCCACGGGGCTCCGACGTCTGCGTGGCGACGTCCGCCGCCGGGGCCCTCCCAGCGCCCAGGCCACCACTGCGCATGCTCGCGTCCGGCGGCCTAGCTCTGCATCCCGTCTGGTCTCGCCGCCGTTCCGCGTTTTGAGCCACGCCCGAGAAGCGGGGCTGCGAGGCTCGGAGAGGGGTTCTTGGGGCTGTGAGCCTTCCGGGTTCGGCCTGCAGCTCCCGACCCGTCTGGGAACCGCTGGACTTGGGTCCGCCGGGCTGGCGAGGAGGGGATTTCGCGCTTCGGGTCCCACTACAGTGTTTTGCGAACGTGGAGCAGCGAGTTGGCTTGTCTCGGTCTCGATTTACTAGTCAGGGGGTGGTTACAACGTGCGCACCACTGACAGGTTGAGGTGTTTTCGCGCAGGGCGGGATGCCTTCTGCTCGGGGTGCCCCACTGGGACGTAGTTGGTGCAGACAGGATTAGATAGCCTGGAGTTACACATGACGGAGCCTTCTTCGATCTCTTTTCCTCTTGCAGAAAGTCTCAGCTGAGCGTGAGCGCGCCCTGCTTTTGCGGGCAGCCACGCGGGGCTGGAATTTAGTGACCTTGTTTTCGGTTTGCAGGTAGTTAGCCTCCAACTCACTAAAGTCTCCGGCTCAGATAATATCTCCAAGAGCCCCTCCCTACCTAAAGTAACCCTCTTACATCACTTTTCCACGTAGTATCTATTCCTGTCTTACATTAATTTATCGTAATCTCTTATTTCTGTATGCCTTGGTCACCCCTTTGCCCCAGAAACTAGCACTAAGCCTGACAGTATGATAACAAAAGTCATGCTTTTAAAAACTCATTCGCATTTTTAAAAATTAGTCAATTTAAAATGGTACACATAACATGGAGACATGGCAAAAATAATAATATAAAAGCTGACTTCAAGTGATTGCAGGTTGAAACACACTGATTTGTTTTCCTGGTTCCCCAGAAATGTTAGTCTTTGCCTGTTCTAAGGCTTTTCCTGGAATAACCACCCCCACCCCACCCCCAGTTGCTGCTCCATTTGAAACTTTCAAGTGCCCTGAGGCTCAGGCCTGTGTCCCTCAGCTCAAGGTCATCCTTGCCTCGCTCCCTCCCCCAAGTCCAGGTGCATTTACCTGTTTGCACAGCCCTCTTCCCTGCTGGGCCTCAGAGCCCTTACAGGTCTGTCTTTGTTTTCCCAATGCCTATTGCTTAGTAATGTTGTTTCCATTGTCACTTACATTTTAGTCTTAAAATGCCCCTGGCCAATGAGCTTTAGGAGGATTTATCCAGTTTCTCAAGATCCTTATTAATCCTGTTCTTAGGAAACAGGAGTCCTTACAAGACCTTAGATTTATCAGATTATTAAATATATGTTCAACGGTATCTCTTACCCTTTGTTTTATCCTCACAACCTGAAAGGTTAAATTGGACAGAGAAGAAAAGCAATATTCAGAGAGGTTGCATGGCCATCTGATTAACAAACAGCAAGATGCCAAAGAGTGGAACTCAACTCCTCAGTGTTTCCCTCTTTTACTGCATCACTTTCCAAAACATCCCCAGGGTACACCTCAAGCCTTTGAGAGAGCCAGTTCCAGCACAATCATGAAGTTACTGCTGTACTCCTGCCGCATCATACATCACAGGATAGATGGGAGGGGGAGCTGTGCGCCAGAACCTTTAGTTTGGAAACGAGCTCTCAAAAAGCTGCATTGATGAGCTGCTTCTTTTAGAATTATAAATATTTACAATAATCACAATTTTGCCATGCATTGATTTCTGTCCGGAAATTAGAGTTGTTCTGGGTTGCTGACGATATTGGTTTTGTGCTGGGTTGCCTTTCTTACAGCAGCATGTTATTTATTGATTAGCAGATGGATTGATTGCTCTTGGATGTTGTGACCAAAATGAGTGTTGGAAATGAAGCAATTTAAAATTTGTCTCAAAAGCCAATTACTTGAGAATCTTAAAGCCAAATCAGAAGAAGAAATTATGGGCTGTGAGTGATGGTCTTGGGTTAATTATTTGGTAGCTATGATTTTCTCTACTACTCCTGTGGCCTCACCTTCCTTCTAGCCACTCCTCTTTCAAAGTTACTGCGCACTGTTGTTACTGGAAACTGACCTTGTGCGGGCAGGTGGAGATGACTAAGAGAAGGTGTCTCCTGTGGGAGCCCAGACTTGTAAGTGGAGAGAAAAGTCCACACAGGCTCATCCATCAACTTGCTATGTGATTTGGACATTTTCAATCACCACTTTCCATTTGCCAGTAGTATTTTTTAAATGGCTTCAATTAATGAGGAAGCAGTAGTGGAATTAAATGTAAGTCACTCAGAATTATAGAATTAATGGCATCCTGTATTATGATGGTTCCTAGAAGAGATCAGCTTCCCAGCTGACCCACTGAAGTCAGTCAGCTTTGCAAAGCTAGCACAAAAATGATCTTGTGTCAATGTATGGACATGATAGGACATTTAGTTATATAAAAAAATATATGACTCGCTCCCAAATCCTATTGACAGAGCATTGAGCTTGGCAAGAAGGGACCCCGAGCAACAAACACCTGATGCCTTCAGTCATCGTGATGCCATTTCAGTCATCGTGAAGGATTCTGTGTTCTAGCTAAGAAGCCATCAGTCAGTGGCTCACAGGCTGTGATTTTAATGCTCCTGAGGAGGAGGAAATCTTCCTCCTTGTGGGTCCAATAAGTGAAGTCCTGGAAAGGTACAGAAATACAGTTTACAGAGATAAAGAAATGGGTCAAATCAATAGTAAAGCTGCTTAAAAATAGGCTTAAATGTGCATAAAGTAAAAATTTACCTTATGAAGACATTTGAAGCACTTAGGAAAAGTTGCATTACATTCAGTTGATCAAAACAGGATAATATATGTAAAGAAGATTTGTAATGTTTTCATTTTTTACTCATCAATTGTATTTAAATAGTTTAGGGGAAAAGTGACCAGGTTTATAACTATAACAAAAAGAATTTTAAGAGGGGCTGGGGATTTAGCTCAGTGGCAAAGCGCCTGCCTGGCAAGCGCAAGGTCATGAGTTCGGTTCCCGGTACCGGAGAAAAACCAAAAAAA
>NW_004955461.1:9110081-9170289 GCF_000276665.1 Chinchilla lanigera
ATCTTAGGGGCTGGGGATTTAGCTCAGTGGCAAAGCGCCTGCCTGGCAAGCGCAAGATCATGAGTTCGGTTCCCGGTACCAGAGAAAAACCAAAAAAAAAAAAAAAAAGAATTTTAAGAGTAACTACACCATGAAAAAAAAAAGGAGGAAAGGGTGGCCCTAGATCCCAACAACAGGAGGAAAAACAGAAGACCTCTCAGAGCCTACAGTGGAGAAAGCCATGGATGGGACCCAATAAACAGTGACTGAAGGAAGGGGAAATGGATAGAGGGAGGGACCGACTTTGGGGGTAAACCCAGTAAGTGAGGAAAGGCATGATTAAGCATTTACATTGTACCTATTTATAAATAACACTGTAATATCAGAATACAGGGGAAAAACAGATGGGAACAAAGTATGTTCATCTGGTGTCCATGACTGTTGGGCTGGTAGAGGGCTGGTTCTCCCTACATGGAATTTCAGTGCAGCTGTTGGAGGAATGGAGATCGACACAGGTGGAGGTGTGGGCTATGGTCCAAGGTACATCACAGAGGGAAGACAGCAGGCTGCAAAACAGTATGTGGAGCATGCTATGATTTGGGAACATTTTTTTATAGCAACTACGTGAACATGATTATAGATGCATAGAGAATCTCTGAAAATAGAGACAGAAACTTGTGAGAGCAGACAGCTTTTGGACAACGTCTGGACTGGAGATCTGCCTCACAGGGAGACTTTATTTTCACTGACCATCCATTGGAAATAATTTGAATGTTTTACTAAATGCATATTCTGCCTTTTCAGGGAAGAAGAGAAGGGATATCTAGGCCCAGTCTCTGGGTTCTGGTCCTGGTTCTCTTGCTCAGGTTCTACCTGACTTTGGACAGGTCACCTGTTTGCACTGTGCTTTCCACCTCTGGACATGAAGATATTGAACCCAGTACCCACTATTGGGGAGCTGGGGGCAGGGAGATGTGACAACAGTTCAGAAACTGCAGTTGAATGTTGGTAGTGGGACAAGTAGTTTCAGTGCCTTTGTGTCCAAAGATGCCCATGATGGGCAAGGACAAGAGTGAGGGAGGAACAGCAGTCTTCTGATCTGGGCTGCTACCAACCCACTGCATGACTTCAAAGTGATTCTAGATTTCAGTATCCTCATCTGTAAAATGGCAGCGGTGGAGAAGCAGGGAAGATGATAGATGCTTCCTGGGGTTCATTTCAGATCAAAAGCAAAATGACAAAAAAGCATGATTATAATATTGATTAGAAGCTTCTCAGTGCCAGAACTGGGGCATTAAAAAAAGCCCCCAAGGGAGTTTACAACACACAATCATCATTTCCAGCTGTGAAAATGGATGAAAAAGTCTTTGGAGAGGGCTGGTACGTTGTGCTGGGTCTTATCTGGGAGCACAGGAGAGCAGGAAATTGTAGGAAAAAAGACATTTTTTGTGGTGTCTTCATCTAAATCAACTAAAGCCTGGAGCCAGACAAATGTTCATTGTCAAGACCATCAGAAGGGCTGGGTGTAGTGGCGCATGCCTTTAATCCCAGCACTCGGAAAGCTGAGGCAGGAGGATCGTTGCGAGTTGAAGACCAGCCTAGGCTACACAGTGAGCTCAAGGCCAGCCTGAACTGCATAGTGAGACCCTGTCTCAAAAAGACAAAAAAAAAGACCATCAGAGGGAAAGGCATCTGGAAGCAGTCTGCACACTAGTGCCCCACTGAGCCAGGCCTCCCTGTGACCACATTCTAGTGTAGTTCTTGATACGAACTCTGGGACTGCCTGTGCAACTTGCTTTGACCAGCGAAACACAAACAAGCATGGCACAAGCAAAGGCCTGGTGAATCCAGGCACCCTGGGGCTTGTCCGCTTGGGATGCTGCCTCTTGAAGCCTCCTGGCTGTAAGGATGTTCATGCCAAACTCCAGAGGAGAGGAGCCTGCACAAGGGCAGGCAACCTCCTGAGAGTTCATGACCTAGCTGTTCCCCAGTCAGTGCAGCCTCATGGGTAACCCCAGCCACTTTGTGTGGTACAGAAGGACACCCAGCAGGGCTGATAAATTTGTTGATTGAAACCACTAGGTATGGGTATGGTTTGTTGCGCAGCAATAAATAGCTTTGCCTTATGAAAGCTAGAATTTTAGTTTCAGGGCCCTTTTGTCATTTTGAGGGGACTGTGCAGTTTGCTTCTCTGGAATAAAAAAGGGAACAAGCTGGAGAGATCTTTGGGTGAACTCCAAGGTGTCCTTCAACCAAGAGAGTTACTGAAGGAAAAATGAGAAACTTGGCTGAGGTTTTAAGAGTAGTTAGAATTTGGGTCAGAGAGGGCAGGCCAAGGGCCCCTCTCAAAGAAGCAATAGAAGCAAACAATGCCCAGAAGGTCAATCTGACTGCCAGCAAAGCCAGGCAGGAGACACTGGCCTTGGCAGCCAGCAAGCAGGGATTTTCTACAAGAATCTCAAAGTCAAGCGCTCTGTTCTACTTAGTTTGCCTGCACAACTGTCATTTGGAGGCCTGAAAATATGACTACCAGCTATAGCTGCTGTGGAAGCAAACCTGTTTACTGCTGCCTAAATGGCTGGAAATGAAGTGGAATAAGATAGGATAAATGGAATAATGATGACAGCAGGGACCCCGACACCTAGACTTTTCCAATCCCTTCACCTCACACCATCTTCACGCTGTCCTGTGCATGAGTGAGAAGCTTCCTTCTAACCACAATGCAACAGAGTACAAAAGGGGTGAAGTGACTTTTCCAAAGTCACACGCACCATAGAAAACTTGGACTGGATACACACCAGGCCTCTCTGCTGTCCCCTCTGCCAGCCACTTGTCTAGGGATACATGCAGCACAGCTAAGCGAGGGATGGCATTTTCAGCCATGAGCCAGTGGAAGGGATGGAAAGATGGAAAGGAGAGGCACAGCCCTGAGCATGCTTAGTGGGAAGGTGATAGGACAGAGGCCTAACATGAAAAGGTGATGTCCGACCCAGGGGCCTGGCCCATGGCTTTGCTGTGAGATCGACATTCCACACGCTCTGCTGGCCTTTGGTCAACCCCTGGCCCTGCCATGTGCCCAAGGATTCTGCTGAACACAGGTCAGCAAACTTTGAGCATCTCAGGCCTGTGAGAGGTGGCTGACTGCTTTTCCTGCAACAGTGAATGCAAGTTCAAGTGCCACAGTGGTGCATCAGCCTTTGTCTCCCTCCAGGCTTGGTAGTTTGTAGTATGCACACATGCTTCACCTCAACCAAGACAAGCTGCCCTTTACCTGACATCTCACCACTTTTCAAAAATGCCAGTCCCTGATACCACTTTGAGCCTTTGCATGCATCCAGATCATTTTTCCACCTGCCGTACCTTATTTACAGCCTTCAAAACCCAAACCACATGCCCCATGCTCTTACCTTGCATGCAGTTTTAGTGACTACCTCACCCCACACCTTTTCTTCATTCTTTTATACTGTACCATACCTGTTAATATGGCTGTGTTTCCTGCAGAACAGGAGGCTTCCGTGGGCCAGCAGCAGAGACTAACTTGCTTCTTCATGCTGTCTTCCCAGATGACCTGAGCCCACGTGATTGAAGAAGTTGGTAGAGAAATGATGATTTAGTGTAAGGGAACGAAACAACTGTCAGCATGTTAGCGGAACAGCATATGGGAGGAATCCACCCTAAAAGGGGTTGGCTTGCTCATCCCTTCCTTAAGCATTTATGGAGCGCCTGCCAAGTGCCAGCAACACCCAAGTGTAGCCACAGCATCTGTCCTCCTGCATTCCATAGCCCAGAAGAGGAACCAATGCCAAAGAAGATGAGTGGGACACAATCCACTGTGTATAGGTGAGCTAAGCAAGGGGGACGCCCTGGGCTGAAGAGCTGGGGAGACAGCTACATGATCCTCAAGGGGTCTGGGGAGTTAAGCAAGGAGAGGAACAGCCTGGAAAAGCATAGAGGCAGAAATGGCATGCCAGGCACACGAGGGAGGCAAGAGTATAAAAAAGATCTCCCTGCTGCACCCAAAGCAGACACTCCATGGCCAACGCTAGTCAAGTGGCCGCTGTGAGTTGCCACCTCCAGCTTGCAGCCAAGAGCAATGATGACTTCCATAGAAGCTGTGTCCCCTGGCCAGGCCCGTGGTGACCAACAGTGTTGGGAGCGGGTGAAGCTGGAAAGTAATTACTCCCACAGGACGAAGCCAGCCCGAGAACACGGGAGCTCCTCGAAGCATGCAAACAAGCCATTGTAGCTTGTTAACTGATTGCTGGGCAGCGAGGTGGAAATTAACCAACCTCTCCAGGGTATAAATGAACGCTCTACTGTTCTTGGGCAGTTCCCTTTCTCCGCTCAGGAGACCGAGGACCTCCGCCTGACCCCAGATTTAGTCTCTTGTCTATTTTTTCCTCATTCTCACTGCCATTCCTTCCCAGGGTACAGCAAGAACCCAACAGATCTGTACACAGCAGCTTACACTATTGAGACAGCTGCTTGGATCATGAGCCACACTACAACCGGCCCAAAAGACCAATACTTCAGGAACATGCCACTTTGTGTGCCTTAAGATGACTTCAGCATGTGCAGACTCCACAGATGGGGACGGGGAGGGGAGGGCACGGGCTTACGGCTGTATGTCAAGATGAGCACTGAGTGATCACAGGAGTCAGATGGGAAAACAGGGCCTCAGAGGACACCATCTCTGACCACGAGGGCTCTATTATCTACGTCCCCCAATTGATGTGCTAAAGCCCAAACCCCTGTGCCTCAATGGGACTGAACTGGGAGAAAAGGCTGTAAAGTGGTAATATAGGTAAAATGAAGTCATATTGTGGAAACTAATCAAAGGTGACTGTCATTCTCCTTTCTTCTGCTTTTGGTATTTTTGTTTTGGTTTTGAAACAGGGTCTCACATGCAGTTCAGGCTAGCCTTGAACTCTCTTTATAGCCCAGGCTGGCCTCGAACTCACAGCAGTCCTGCCATAGCCTCTCGAGTGCTAGGATGACAGGTATGCTTCAATGTGCTAGGCTGGCTATCTTTTAAGAAGAGTTTAGGACTGTTAGGGAAAAGAAAAAGAAAAACACAGTATGAGCTCAGTAGGACAGGTTTTTGCAGAACAAACCTGAAAGGCAGTAAATGTCCCGTTAGGCCACCTAGTCGGTGGCAGTTATTTATGGCAAATTACTACTCAAACCTGAGAAACAGACATGAACACTGCTCATTAGATTCTAGGCTAACGGAGATCCTGACGGAGGTAACTGGTCAGCCCTCGGCAGGCAGCACTGTGCTCTCTGCTCCCCCCAGAGCACCTCCCCCCTGCCTCTTGTCATACAGGAGGACAGCTCAGCTCCTCAGCAGTCAGGACCCCAGAAGTAGATGGCGCCTAACCCAGGCCATCTAAGAGGCACTGTTTGCCTTTGTTTCTGTTGTTATTTTTTTAAAGAAAGGGATTCTTATCAAAGGGTTTAAGGAAGTTAAAGGGAAACAGTGCACTACTCAGTGCTCTCCTCCCACTCCAGGCGCCAAGAGCAATGCTGGGAGTTGCATCCCAGGCCCAGAATAGAACAGCACCTGCAGAGAGAAGGCCACCTTCATTCAGCAAGACGCACTACTGAGCCCTTGTAACCTACCAGAAAGGAGCCTGAGGGATGCATGCCTGGACCGTGCTCTCTTCCCAGCTTCCTGGTCTCTCTTCCAGGCGTTTACCACCATGCCCAGTCTCCTTTGGCTGATTTCAGCTTGAAGACAGCCCTTGGCTGCCCCTTCACTGTCCTGGGAGGGAGGGATGTGACCGTGGGGCTGATCCTTGAGGATCAGGCATCTTCCTCAGCTAGGACACAAAGAGTAGCCCCAGTGCAGATTTCAACTTGTTATAGATAAAGGCAAAACCCTCCTCAGAAGCACACTGTGAAGTCCTACAGTACCTGGCTAGGACAGAAACGCTGCTGCCTTGAAAAGTGGCCATGCACATCTCAGTCATCACCAGTTGTTTAAAAGTGGAGTCTCACCTAAAAGACAGGACCAATTTCTGGTTCATCGTGCTGCATCAAGCTATCCAAGTAGACGAAAACCTGTGGGGCTGCCTTTGTGCATTTACCATCTGACTCTGTCCACTGCCATTCATAGCAGCCAGGGTGGCCTTTGCCGGATCTGACTGGGTACAAAATCTTCAGTGAATGTGTTCAGGCTGCCATCTGCAAAAGAGCTCAGAGGGAGGACAAGGGAAGGAACATCTGTGTGTCCAGCGTCTTTGGCTACCACACCCCTTCCTGCCCCCAGGGCTGGAGTCAGATGCCCTGAAGATTCTTGGGTAAGCCTCTTGAGAATGCCCATTCTCAAGTGAACTCCAAACCCAGAGGAAAGCAGAAAGAAGGACGAGGAAATGCAGCTAACCTGAGGGGCCATTCATCAACAGGTACAGCAAAGCCACTGGCTCACAGGAAAGAATTCCCCTGCTGTGTCAGGGGTCACCCCTTTAATTTCAAGATCTGAGGAAGGAGGCAGGGACATAGCACAGGGGCTGCTGTTTACTAAACCATACCAGTCTGTATGGGTTGAATGTCAGGACAACCCACTAATCCCAGCTTGTCTGGGACTTTCTGGTTTTAGCACTGTTTATCCCTTGTCCCAGAAATTTCGTAAGTCCCATGGGAGGTTTTGTTTTGTTTTGTTTGAGACAGGGTCTTCCTATGTAGTTCAGGCTGGCCTGGAACTCCCAGCAGTCCTCCTGCCTCAGCCTCCCAATTGCTGGGATTACAGGCGTTTACTACCATGCCCAGCTCCAGAGGGTTATTTTACTAGCCATGATATCTATTGGTCAAGCCACCCAGCACAGGCCTGAGGCCCTCACAGGGATGCTGCCTGTGCTGAGGCAGAGACAGAAAAGAAGCACTGGGCCCTGCAGGAATTCTTACCGCACTCCTCAGCAAGAGACTCCTCCCATTCCTGGCTGGTGCCCATAAGGTCCTCTGAATCTGGCTCTCTTCTGCCCATGCTGGTCACCATCTCAAACTCTGCTCATCTCTGCAGGCTCCTCAGAGGACTTCATTGCTGTCTTGCTGGAGAACAAAGTCACTTATTTTTCCTTCCCCTGCTACTCTTTTCTTGGCTAATATTTCTCTCCACCTAGGTCTCTCTTTGAAAGTCACCTACTCAGTGAGACCAGGTGGGCTGAGGCTAGTGTCCTGCATGTTTGCAGGGTTCGCTGTGCTACCTGTCACAAGTACTGCAGTCAACCTGCTTAATGAAAACGGAAACTAAAAACTGAAAACTCTCAGGGCACAAGTTGAAGTGTGCAGCACGCTTTTGAATGAATCAAAAGACTACACAGTAGATAAAACAGTAGGGGCCAGCTGTAAGCCCTTTCTGAGATGCTAATTAAGCCATGTATAGCTGTCCCCTTGGTCTGTGTCCCTGTGTCCTGGGTCAACAAGAAAGCCCTGCCTTCATCTGTCCATTTTGATGCCAGGCCTGTGGGGAGAGAAGCAGGCTCTTTCTGAGGCAGAGGAAAGGCCTCTGTTATTACTTTGTTCCACCTCTCTCTACCCTCTCTCTCCCTCTGACCACCCAGAGACTCTGCCTTCCCTCCTCTGCTACAGGTGTCCTTCTTTGGGACCTCCACAGACTCTGAAGTATAAAAACCAAATTTAAAAATACTACAAAAAAAGTTAAGTATTGTTTATTTTACAAGTTGTAAAACACAAGCCAGTTTTGTAACTCCAAAGTTCATAGTCTAGTTTGTTATTGTTTTTAGAACACAGCTAGAAATGAAAGCTATCTATCAGCATTAAGGATCAGCAATGCCTTTTTCGGGAATGAGCCTACAGGATGTCTGTCGAAATTGCGCCACTCTTCCCTGTGGAAGCAGCCAAAGGTAACATGTGAATGAATGGATGTGGCCACATTCCAACAAAACTTTACTTACAAAAATAGGTAGCAAGTAGGATTTGGCCTTGGGCTTTATAGTTTGCCAACCCAGATCTACTTCATAGTAAGTTCATTATGAAAAAGACAGTCTTATTATTTTAGCACTATGGGACAGCCAGGAAAATGGGGTGCCTGGGTACCAGTACTGAGCAGATATTCAGAACCAGGTATGGTAATTGTGTCCTGAGCAGGGAACACCTCAAACGTACCTCATCTGTATAAACTATTTGTGGTGCAATTCTACTAAAACTTTTCAAGATTCCAGTATTAAAGTTTGTTTAATTAAAAAATATTTTTCCAAAGGCCAAGCAAAAGCCAAAGCCAGCTTGACTTCCAGAGTTGGCTGGTCAGCTATGGGCAACCTTCCACAGTCACAGGTAAAAAAAAAAAAGAGGGTGTGGAAGGCTCTTCTGGCAATTGCTGCTGGGTGGCACATACAGGGACAGCAAGTCTCAGATGAAGGTGGGCAGAGTATGGATAAACCAGCAGACAGAGAAACAGGCAGGCAAACTCTTCTGGAAAGACTGTGTGGTCCTGCTTTGTGCCCCATAGACATCTACTAAATCATGAAAGGCATGTGAAACAGACTCACCAGAAATCTAGCAGCAGGCTTAGCTCTTCTGGTTGTGCTGGCAGCAAAATCCCCCGCTGTAAGTGTAGAGCATCTCTCAGAGCGTGTGAGCATGCGTGGCTCCCTGGGCTTCACTCCCATCATGCCAGGGCAGGTGAACCTGCAGGAGATGCATACCTGTGCCAATCCATCAAGCCATTCCTTCTACTAGGGAAAAATTAGCCAGTGACCAAAGAGAAAGTTTCATTGATTATAACAGCATCCCACAGTTTGCATTCCCAGGCAAAATTTTCAAATATTAAAATTTTATATAAAATTATTTTAAAAATCAACCTATATTAAAATATTAAAATCAACCCCACAGGCACACACAGCAGAGTGCCAGTGATAAAATATTTTAAAGAAATTTATGCATAATATGATGTACCTCTCTTCTGTTTTATTGAATTTGTGATTTTTAAAATTAATTCCAGCTGGGGATATAGCTCAGCGGCACAGCACCTGCCTGGCAAATGCAAGGTCCTGAGTTCGATTCCTGTTACCAAAAATAAATAAAATAAGATAAATTCCATTTTTACAGTTATTTACTCTGAATTTTTAAAAATGGTAGCAAATAAAATTTGTAACTTTATTTTTAATTTTGAAACTATGGCAATAAATGATAGTTATTATCATACTCATAAGTCTGAAACAATCCTTAAGCATTCTTCTTAAGAGAATTGCACTATATGGAAACACATCTATTCCAGTAGTTTTATCCCAACTGATCCCTAATTAACTGTAATTTGCAGACATGTTCAATCTAAACACAGGAGACAAGCTGATATAATAAAAGCTTTCCATGAAGAAAATTCAGGACATGGGCTTAACCAAAATGTGTGACATGTGAAAAATTACAGAAAGCAAAAGAAGACTGACATATTTCAAGACTTGTTGGCATGAACATACAATGTACATTTAAAAGTTTTGGTGAAGCATTTGTGTGGGTCAATTCACAAAGCGGTAGATGGACAACTTGTTTTTACCAAATGCACCAGTCAAGATTGTAGTATTAATCATCAGTGTTGATAGCGACACGTTTATGTTGTGTCAATAGCAATCTGAAAACATGGTACAAAGTTAGCCTTTGCTAAATGCGTTTGCCCAACATTCAGTGGCATGAAACAATAGCCATTCATTACAGTAGCTCCCTGGAGTGCAGGGTGCAGATGGGAGTCAGCTGGTCTGGATTGGGCTCAGCCAAGTTTACTCACATGAGACAGGTTGAGTGGGGACACTGCTCTACACTGGGCTTGGCTGGGTCAATTCTGCTTCACGTGGCTTCCATTTTCCTGCTGGGACTGCCTTCACCATATCCTTCTCTTACAGCAGAAACAAACAAAAAAATGCAAATAGAAACCCCCACTGATTTTGTGAGTCTTTCTTCTTGGCCAAAGCAAGTCACATGGCCAAACTCAAAATAAAGAGGCAGGAAATTTGCTCTGCTTTTTTTCTAGGAAGAAGTCATATGGCGAAGGAAGTGCTATAAGGCGGGGTGAAGAGCTGGACCTGTCATGGTTTAGATCTAACGTGGCCCCAAAGCCACATGTGTCCGGAAGGTGACTGGGTCGTGGGGCTGCATAGCTGGCTGGCTGTTGTGAACTGGGGTCTAGGCAGAGGAGACAAGTCACTAGGGGGATGGCCTACCTGGGTGTATCTCCCTCCCTAGCACCTCCCTTTTTGCTCTGCTTTCTGGTTGTCATGAGTGAGCAGCTGTCCTCTACCAGGCCCTTCTGCCATGCTGTTCTGCCTTGGAATTGGCCAACCATGGGCTGAAACACGAGCTAAAATAAACCTCACCTCCTTTAGTTTGTGGGTGTTTGGGTATCATCTCAGGAACAATAAAAGTGACTACAATAGGACCTTTAATACAATTTGCCCCACTTACTATCCTTTACCTTCTATAGAACTGGCTGAATCTGTGCTGAGATAAATAGATAAGAGAGAAGATTGTCTTGCTCAATGTTGGTATAAAGAGGAGACATCCAACAACTGACCAAGTACAGGTTTTGTTATAGTACAGGTTCAAGTTCACATTGACTTTTTTCCATATGAGGGTTGTGTGACCTTGGATGAGTTACTCTGGGGTGCAGATCCAACCCTCCTGGCCAGCCTGGCATCCCTTCTTCCTCCTGATGACAGCACCCTAATGACACTTGTTCCCAGCCCCTCTGTAAAGTGGAGGGAGGGCTAGATGAGCTCCCCCTGGGATTTCTTCCAGCCCACCATTCCAACACAAAGTTGCCCAGCTGCCAGGCCCTGACTCTGTCCTGCAACCAAAAGTCCTGAAGGCAAAGCTCTCTGGTATCACCTGCTCTTAAGTCACCATTACAAGGCTGAGTGAGATGTCTGAGGGTAAATCCTGGCTCTGCCCTCACAAATGGTGCCCTGGGCAAATTCTCAAACTTTCTGCACCTCAGCTTTCCCAGTTCTAAAACAAAGATGACAGTGTCTACTGCATGGGCTTGTGGCGGGGCTGAAATGAATGAATACATGCATGCTGCATTGCCATAAAATAGTCAAAGCCATGTTCCTATTGGACTTTATGGAATTACCATCTCAGCAACATAATTAGTATTTTCCTTTTGTCCACCCTGCTTTTCCATCTTGACAGAATTTGGATCAGTTAAATTGGCCCTGTCTGTGCCAAAGTCAAATGTCAGAAGGGTCCGCCACCTGGGTTTGGTGACCTATCCTCTGGTCTTTACACGCTACTTTACACTTGTGTCAGGAGAATGCAGATAGAGAAGTCTAGTGTGGGCATTATTTGCTACAGATGAAGTCTTCCCTGAGACTGTTGAGGGTGAAACCTGCACTGTCCCCAGCTCCAAAGGAAGCAAAGCCCTGGGCCAACGTTCCCCAGCCACAGGGCAAAGGCAAAGCCCTCTCCACCCTTCCCCCAGTTACCCAGTTACCCTGCAGCCTCCAGTGATGTTCATTAGACTTGACATTTTCCATGAGTCGTGCCTTTTTAAGATGCATTTGGCACAATTACAACTTCCCATGGATGCTACAGGGTCCTCTGAGCACTTGATCTACTCTGCCCCTACCCCTTCCTGCCTGGACTATGCTTGCTGCAGGAAAGATCTATCAGTCTCATCATCCTGAACTCTTTGTGCAGCTCCTCTAACATCTTCCATACTCAGGAACTATGTGGCAGGAGAAGTAGAAAATGAATGAATGTCCATATCCTCTGCTGTCTAGGAGAGGATGATAGAACACGTTAGGAAGGAAGACATCCTCCGCTTAGAGATATATGTGAGAATCTCTTCCAGAATCTCCACAATAACATTTAGCACAGGATGTTGGAGTTGAAATAACTCTAAAATATTTAAATTGAACCCTCTCATACTATAGATGGGGGACATAAAGCCCAAAGAGGCTACATGTGTTTATTAGGCCACCAGGTGACAAAGACTTGCAAATCCATGTCTTTTGAAAAATGCTAGAGACTAGAAATAAAACATGCATGGTGGCACATGCCTGTGATTCCAGCACCCTATAAAGCTGAGTAAGGTAGGGAGATCACAAGTTCAAGCCCAGCTTCGGCAACTTAGTGACTTAGCGAGACCCTATCTCAAAATTTTAAAATATTTTTAAAAGGACTGGGAATGTAGCTCAGTGTGAAAGCCCTGTGTTCAGTCCCCAGTAACACACATACAGAGAGAGAGAGAGAGAGAGACAGGGAGGGAGGGAGAGAGAGAGAGACAGAGAAAGAGAGACAGAGAGAGAGGCTATAAGTGTTTGTTTCTTTTCCTGGAGAAGGTGGCATTCAGAGGAAATGTGAGCATTGATTTTAAAATATCTAAAGGGCTACTATAGAAAAGAGAGCTTTCTAAGAGATCAGAAGGGTACAAAGATGAAACAGTTGCCCCTGGAAGTGCTCTGTCACTGGAGGGGTCCAAGCATAAATGCACAAACAGAAATAACTTACACAGAGAAATGAAACATCAAAATGAGGACAGGGCACCAAAAGTCAGACAATGCCCAGTGCCAAAGGGATGTGGGAGCAAGTGGAGCCGTCGGACACCTCCTGGGGGAGGGGTAATAGCACAGCCACTTTGGAAAACTAGCCATTTTCCAGAAGCTTCAACTTGCATCTTCCCTATGTCCCAGCAATCCCACTTTCAGGAGTAGACTCAAATGCACATGAATGTCTCACCAAAGGCATACTTAAGATGTTCATAGCAGATTACACATAATAGCCCCAACATGGAATCTCCCCAACTGCTCACCAAGAGGACAGTGAATAAATAAATGTCACTGTGGTCACACAGTGGAATACTACATGGGAGGGAGGAGTCAGAAGACTTTTTCTGTGAAGAGCCAGATAGTATTTTCAGCCTTACAGGCCATATGGTTTCCACCTCAACAACTCAATTCTGCCCCTGTAGGCAAAAGCAGCCACAGACATAGACATAAACAGCAGTGAATGGGAATGACTGCTTAAAAAAACTTACAAAAACAGATGGAGTGTGCAGTGTACTCAGTTTTTGAAAGTTCATTAAGGTGCATGGTTATGATGTATATACTTTCTGAGTGTATATAAAAAGATTTTCAACTTTTTAGAAAGGTCTCCCATTCAGAGCTTAAAAATAAATAAGGGCCATGCAGAGATTGGCCTGTGAACTCATGATTTAATGACTCGACCAAGCTCAAAGGTAATAGCAAAGCTGGTCCTGAAAGTTGGGCTGCCAGCTCCCAGTAAGGAAAGGGAATTCATACCTAAGGAGCATTTCCAGGGTGCAGGACACTCACAATACTCCATCCTCATCATAACTCTCCGAGGATGAATAATCATAAACATTTTTGTAGATGATGATACTTAGGGGATGGGTACCCATGATCATCAGGTAGCCGGCCGCAGCAGCAACAGCATTTGAGCCGAGGTGTGCCTGATTCAGACCCCATGTTCTTAAGGTGCTGGCACAGGTTCCTGATGTAAACATGGCCTTTCTTTCTTTCTTTCTTTCTTTCTTTCTTTCTTTCTTTCTTTCTTTCTTTCTTTCCTTCATTCTCTCTTTTTCTTAGTACTAGAGTTTAAACCCAAGGAGCAATAATCTAATCCCCAGTACTTTTTATTCTTTTTGTTTTGGGACAGTCTTGATAAGTTGCCCAGGCCTTGAACTTGCCATCCTCCTGCCTTGAATGCTCCAGCCTCCCAGAGTGCAGGGATTACAGTCATCCACCACCACACCCCACTACATGGCATTTCTTATATACTGTATGTGTATAAATTGTAACTCCCATGCTAAGAAATATTGCCCAGGTTTGCTGGCATGCAGGCACTGTGCTGCAGCTTTTCTCTCAGAAGCAAGCATAGGGTGAGGGGCTGGGTAAAAGAGGAAGAGTGAGAATAGGCAAGATGCATGTGATGCCTCCCCCAGCCAGGGAAGCACACTCAAGGGCAGGAACACAGCCCTGTGGGCCAGTCCAGAGGGGAGCCAGAAGCACACCGCTTATCTCTCTCTGCCAGCCGCATCCTGCTCCCAAAACTGGTTGTGAAAAGTACCTCCTCATCCTACTAAGAGACTGGTGGAGTGCTGTGTGAAGTTCTGCTTTCTGGTGTTTTGAGACAGTTTTGATTAGTCCTCAATGGTTAAAAATCAGGAAAGTTACACAATGTGATCAAAGTATGTGATGAAAGTTTACATTTTTTAAAATTACAGTGAAAGACACATTGCCACTGATTGCCTTCAAAATACTCTTTGCTTTAAACACATGTATCCTATCATCCTTGCCACTTTCTGGAGTTACAGAAGTTCTTTTTTGTGTCTTTAAGAAGTATGATAAAATTAAAATGAATGTGGTTGCCAGGTGCTATCCAACAGAAAGGCAGACTCACAAACACATTGCAACGTGTTCTCAATCCACCCTATTCACTGGTTCTGGAACAACATGACTTCTAGCTCTTCCCAAAGTCAAAATGACCATGAAAGATGAACATTTTGAATGGATTCTGGACATTGAGGTAGCCAGGACAGCATGAAGACATTCACGAAAGGACTTCCAGAACTGCTTCAGAAAGTGGCAAAAATGATGGGATAATTGTGTTTGAAGTTAGGGCAATTATTCTGAGGAGGGTTGATGGCAATGTGACTTTTACTACAATAAATTATTTATTTAAACACACACATTTTTGATCACACTTCATCGTTGCCCAGTGGTAGGAGTGGTACAGGCTCTTGACTCTCCCTCTGAAGTTCTCTCTATAGACGCCTCCATGTTCCACTGGTGTCTCATCTCTGCTCAGTCACACTTCCAATGCAGTGCATGGTGATTCCTGCCCCAGAACATCTCTTTCCCTTCTGTCCAGGACTGCCTGGTTTACTGGACAAACTGTCCTCCTGTCATGCCTCTTCCTCCAAGCACAGTGGCCTAACAGATAGTAGGTACTGTATGTGAGTGCACTAGGAGGATGAAATCCGACATAGACGTCTTAAACCTTCAGACTGCTCGCCCTTGTCCTTGAGTGGGGAAGGCCCCTCTGTGCTTCAGGACAGCACAGGGCATTTTCCATGAAACTGCTCTTAGTGCTCAGCCTCCAGGCTGAGAGCATCCTGATCTGCAGCAACATCCGCCCTGCTCTGCTCCTGTCACACCAGGCTCCTGTTACATCAAGCTGATCCCACCTCATCAGATCGCTCCTCCTACTTTAGTCTGCTCCACAACTGTTGTGACCACTCTTTATTTTCAGGAAGGAGTTTTATTTAAAAATTTTTTTCTAAGTCTTGGTGTCTCCCCAGAGTGCCTGTGTCCTCTATCATGCTGGTGTTTCCCTTTTAGTAAGTTGGCCACATATCACACAGTCATGAGCCCCTCCCAAAGGTTTATAAAGCAAGCACGTGCCAGATACCATGCAGGAAGCTACTCCTCAGCATCTTGGTGGAGAAGAGGATCTGTGGGACAGTGTGGTGAGCCCAGGAGGACAGAAGGAGGCATGCTGCCTGATCTGCACAGAAGGGAGCTGCAAAACACACCCCTGGAATTAGGGGTGGCAGGTCAGAGAAACTGAAACTTGAGCCCAATCCTACAGATCAAGTAGGTCCTTAACTGAAGGAGCAGGGCATCCCCAACAGAGAGCATAGCATGGGCAAAATGTGGAGGAACATCCTGTGCCCAGGGAAAGGCTAGGGGGTGCTGGCATATAGCTGTCCCCTGGACAGAGAGATGGTTTCTAACCGAGGAGCAAGCTTGTGCAGCAGTAGTTGGGGGGAGGGCAGCCATAACCCAATCCGCTTATCAGATCAGTCAGCTCTGTCCCTGCTTCCCTGTCTTTCTGCTCTGTCCTCCATTCGATCAGCAGCTCAGCAGCCAAGAATAGGGAACCACACCTGCTGTTTGTTCTGTCCTTGGCGTGTGCTGGCAGCAGTGAGGTCACGTGAGTGCAAGTGTCTGCTTGTCACCTGCTCCTACTTGATGACTGATTAGGGAAGCCTGCCTAATATGTGAGCTCTCAAATACAGTGTCATTGTGAGCTAGGTTTTTTGGGTCTTCCTGTGACAGGACTGGAAAGATTTTTAGAGAAGGGTTTTTGTTTGTTTTTAATCTGGGTCCATGGCTTTGGGCGATACATAAACATTCTGAGATTATAAACAAGGTTTTGTTGATAGGGGTGTTTTGCCTGGGGAATGTCTCCCAAGTTTTCATCAGAGCCTTTCAGGGCTGTGTGACCCTTTACCTTGGAGCGATCTCCAAACAAGCCCTCTAGAGAGTCCACAGCCTCTTCCCCATGGAAGATGAAGGCCAGTGCTGAAAACAGGGGCAGCCACAGCTGATCCATGTCTAGCTACAAGAAGATGCACTTCAAAAAACTACTTTCTACAACTCAAAATGGAACAAAACTTGTGATTTTTAGACAGAATTTGACTAGGTAGTTTTTCCATTATAATAGCCATTCTAATTGGCTTCTTCATGAGCATCTGCATGTATATTTTCATATGTTATTCACTTTTGACTTATCAATGGGTTTCTCACACTTGAATCTGGAAGTGAAATTCTGAGGAACTAGTGTAATGGGAGGGTTTTGACTGTTATAAAATGAAATCAATATATCACTATGAGGCTTCTGACAGATTATATGTGTGTGATGATGAGCTTGTACTTCACTACAACCTTGTTATGGCATTCTTGTCAAAGTAAAGCTGCCACCAGGATCTTAAGAGGTTAGAACATATGTTTCACTAATCCTAGGGTTATGCCAAATACAGCAGAAGTCAGGATCTTTAAAAAGTAAAAATAATAAAATCACATCTAACACTATTGAATATACCACCTATAAATCCATCACTAATAAATGTACTTTATATCCACTTCAGGAAGCAGGACATCAGCTCCAAACAGCTGAGCAGGCAGGGTTAAGGCCAGCCACCTGTTGTAGAAAGAAGCTGAGAACCCAAGCAACCCTAAAAAGAGCCTGAGGAGAAGGAAGCAGCAAGGCTTGGTAGATCTCAGGTCCTGGAACTGAAGGCCATTGAGAGGGTGATGGGTGTAGCTAAGGAGCCCACCACAGACCCTGGTTACTGAATGGAGCATCATAGGAGGGAGAGTAAGGGGGTGAAGAAGGGGTGAGGATGGAGAAGAAATAAAAATGTCCACATCTTACTATATATGATCTCTTACACAAGGTTTCTCCCTTCTCGTAGTTCCAGGACCTGGGAACTGCAGTGGCATCCACCCACAGGGGCTCCACCCTGATGACCTTACCTAATGAAGTCCACACCATAGTCAGATTAGGTTTCCACACGGAATACATCACAATGGGGATAAAATTTCAACACACGGACCCTCAGGGGAGACAGTTCAACCACAGCTGACATGCCAGGGAAAGCAAACACTTCCTGAGGGGACTGCGCTGGAGACAGTGTAAGGGAGGCTTCTAGTACCTCACTCTTCCAGCTGCAGACACTGCATATGTTCACCTGGCTGCTTGCTCTGGCTACTGGAGCCCACCTTGCCCTGCAGGCTGGAAGTGAGGAGGCATGATATCCCCCTGAGCAGCTGCCAAGCTATGAATGAGTGTGGCATATCAGTACCTAGCTTCTCCATGCCATGTATGGGCTAACTGGGAGCTGAGGTTCACCCTGTTTCTCAGGATCCCCCAGCAAGACAGAGGGCCAGTTGCACCCATAATGACATGCTCCCTTTTCTGGCTTCTAAATCCCTGCTCCAATTTCTTACCAATACTGTCTAGCATTTGTTGTCAATAAACTCTTAGCACTCAGATCCTTCAGGTCTTGAGGAAATGCACTATAAGACTGCAAGCCCCCAATCCCCTTGAGGAAGAATGAGTGAGACAGAATCTCTGAAAAAGGGGTGAACTGAGTACTTGAGAGCCTGACACTCTGATGGATACATGGAAGGAGTCAGAACTCCCACCAGCACTGGAAGAGGAATGAACCACAGTACTCACAGCATGGTCATATAACTAGCACAGATCCCTGAACAATTTGTTACAGGTCTACTGACAGAAAACGTCAGTAAGCATTAGTCTACAACAGATTAGAAATTAAACAACACAAACACAGCTTTATTACAGATGATTGGGAAGCATTACTGTGGAACACCTAGTTCCCTTCCTAACCACATGGTGGTTTCTGTTTGTCGTGTCCAAAAGCTAATAAGTGGAGCTTTGTCCTCAGCTTTTTCCAGGATAGGTCAACTGAGCAGGAAAACAAAGAATCAGGGCCCCCTCACATGGAATTTAGCCTCAGGCTTCCGGAACCATGGAATGTTCTTGCTTTTGGAAGGATCCCTGGCTTCAGCTCTACAAGCACACAGAGTTCACGTGCCTGCCCCTCAGGAGGGCCAGGAAGCTACCTCAGTGCTGCCGATTAATTACCCTCAGTACAGCCAACCATGAAGCTCCTGGAGGCTAATTAATAAAACAATGTCGGGGAATAAATAACATCAGATGAAAAGGGCTACGTCTTTTACTCCAACTTGTTAACATGACTTTGAATACATTCCTAAGAATAGGCTGGAAAGTCATTAAACTGGATGCGCAAACTTTCTCCTCCTATGAAAACCTACTTTGCCTGGGACCTTAAAAATGGTCAGTGCTCAAGAAATTTTTAATAAATGAAAAATGCACTATGCTGTATATTTGGAACCCAGAGCCTCTCCACCTATATTGACCATTTCCCATCAGAATTCACACATGCCCAAGATCTCATCACAAAATTCAACCCCAACTTATTCTCTTTCTTTCTCTTTTCCCCATCTCCTTTCAGTCTTCCACAGACAACGTTCCTCAAAGTACAACTGGCTACGCTTACTTCATCACGTACTTATCCCTTCAATCCTGCACTCTGGCTTCTTCCCCAGTACTCCTCTGAAACTGTTCTGGCCAAGGTCACCTACCATCATCTTGTCCAATCAAATAAGCACCTCTCAGATCCTGTATTGTACCCGCTTTCCCTGCAATGTGTGGTATTTCCTTGTGTTGCTGTAGCCTTACTCCATTCCTCGGCTCCTATGGCACCTCAGAATTCTCTTTCCTTCCTACCCTTCGACTGCTTCATCTCAGTGGGCTTTACCAGTCTGTTTTTTTCTGGCTGAAATGAAGGTATTTTGTAGGATTCTTTCCTCTATCTCATTCTCAACATACACACTCTCTTCCAAGGTGATGGAAATATTTACATCAATTACCATTTGTGTTACACAGGATTCTCCACCAGAACGGAATCAATAGATTTCATAAGGGGATGCGTTACACTGTCTTACACAATCAGGGCTAAATGATCCCACAGTGGCCAGCTGCAAGCTTGACAGGTGGGGAAACTGGTAGCTACTGAGTCTGAGAGGCTCGAATCCTTAGAACAACAGAGACCGAAGGTGCAGCCCCAGCCTCAGGCTCAATGTCACTGGTACAAGTCCACATGTAAGGCATCTGGAGTCTGCTTGTCTACAGGTGAGAGCAGAAGCAAAAATGTACCTGCCTAAGAAAGGTTAGTGGGCACATGCCTGAGTGTTTTCCCTTCTTTGTTTTCATTCTACTCAGGGCCCTGGCTGAGTGGATGGTGCTGCCTGTGTTCAGAACAGGCCTATTCTCTGACTTGTATACCAGTCTCCTCTGGAAACACCCTCACAGACACACCCAGAAGTATGCTTTGCCAAGATTCTAGGCATTCCTCAATCCAAACAAGTTGGATATAAAAATTAACCAGCACAGCATTTCTATGCCAGTAGGAAATTCTCTTGTATTTCAAATCTCCTCTTTCAGGGAGGACTAAGTCACTTTTAAAGGCTCGCCTGATTTACACAGGCCCACCCCGGATAATTTCCATCTGGTTGACTCAGAACCAACTGATGGGGGACCTGAGTTATATCTGTAAAATCTCTTCAAAATCATGGAGATGAAACCCACTGTATTCAGTTCTGCCTTCATTTAAGGGAAGGGAATGCTATAAAGCTTGTCTACCAGGGGCTCAGAATCCTGGAATTTTGCTTCCCTCATTTTCCTGTGTCAACTCCCTGTGGCATGAGTCCTCAGCTTCCTCAAGATCCTCCCACGTTTCAATCCCAGTTTTCGGGATCCTATTCTTTTCTGATCAGTGCCCTCACCTTTGCTTCAGATACCCTTCGAGACTGAGCATTAAACTTGCATTGTCTAATTATGAGGGACTGTGTTTGGGTTTCTGCAATCTCAGGCTTTCAGTTAAAAGAGAGATTTTCTTTCAGGACACATTTAGAAACTTTTAAATTTTTTATCTGTGTATGGAGCTGGGAATTTGAATCTTTGAGCTCCTTATTTTCCTTTATTAATTTGTCCTCACAGCCAGAAGATTTTCAGACTTCTATGGATGTTTTGAATTCTCCGTTTTCTTTCAGTAGGTTATCCAGGGATGCTAAGACCAACCAGTCAACATCATTATATTTCCTACTCTACCAAAGAAATTTTCAAAATTTTCATGTATGGAGTTGCTAAATTCCTGACATCTCACAAGCAGTGAATTAAGATAATTAAATGGATCAACATGGTATATTCAATTTAACAGTTCACACCAAAGATTATCAGTATACCCCACAGAATTAGAAGGAGAGATCATGGTGTCTTTAGATCTCATCAAGTTGCAGAGCCAACTCCAGGAACCCCTAAAGCCATTAAAGAATGCCATCATTATAATTCTGTTTCTCTAGAACCACTCTTGGTACCAAAATCTGTATCAGTCAGGGTTTACTAGAGAAACAGATATAATATGAGATATACAAATGTATAAGAAATTACAAGATTGGCTTACAATGGTCAGCCATAGAGTTGGATGAGGACTTGTGCACAGGATGTCTGAACACTGAAGGCTGAAGGGTCCAGTCCAAGATCTGGAGCTCACTGTAGTGTTTCTTGCAAGTCCATATCAGGAGACCGATGGGTCTGAGACAGAATGCTGAAGAATCTATGACAGAAGGCTAAAGAGTACATGGGAAGGATGCAGAGTCCATGCCAGCCCGGACGGCTAAACAGTCCCAGGTAGAAGCCCAACAGTCTGCACCAGAAGCCAGGAGAGGACAACCAAGCTGAAGGTGAACACTGGAGCTCCTTCAAAGACAGGCAGTCAGTCCTTCATTTCCCTTTTATTGTATGTAGGCTACCTGCCCTCGGATGGGTTTAGCACTCACAGTACCTCCATGCCCTCCTCTTACACAGGCTCAGGCTGTTTACAAACTAAGGACTGTGGCCCTCTGCTGTGTCACTTAGCTAAACTTCTTCAGTTGACACAATGAACACACATGTCCTTCATACCCCAGGATGTAGAACTACTAAGTTACTTAGTTAAGTTTCTGGACTTCTCAAGTTGGCACAATATATGAACCATTACAGGGGACCTGAGTTATATCTGTAAAATCTCTTCACCTTTTTACAAAATCATGGAGATGAAACCCACCACATTCAGTCCTGCCCATATTCAAGGGAAGGGAATGATACAGAGCTTGTATACCAGGGCTGAAAATCCTGGTATTCTGCTTCCCACATTTCCCATTTCCACTCCCTATGGCACGAATTGTCATACAGTGTCCTGGTAACAACTTCCCTACTCTTGATGTCTCCTGGTAGACTTTCTCATAGCTAACTCAGTCCCACACACTATACCTATGAATACAGAGAGGTTCTGCCCTGAATCTACAGCTGAGAGAATGTTCTCAGTAAGGAGAAGGAACAGGTAGGGTAAGAGTTGTGTTTGAACTTTATTACTTTCTCCATGACAGAAAAGGGAAAAATAGTGTTAAGTTTAGTTCTAAAATGTCTCCCCAAAGTTTCATGTGTATAAAAGGTACTACACTCATGAGTTCATCCACTGATGAGTTCAGTAGCTGAATGTGCTGTTAGGAGGTGGGGCCTGGTTGGATGTGATTCAACCAGGACATGGGCATGATCTGGTAAAGTATATATTTTTGTCTCTGGCTCCTCTCCTGTCTCTGTTTTCTAGTCACCATTCAGTGAGTAGCTTTCCTTCACCATGTCCTTCTACCATTTCACTGCTGCATTGGAACCAGCATACCATGAACTGAACCCACAGAAACACTGAGCCACAAATAAACATCTCCTCCTTTAAGTGGAGGGTGTTTGGTATTTTGTCCCAGTGACAAGAACACTGACTAATATAGAATATAATGCTGAAATTAAGCCACAACTTTATTTTGCCTAAATTTTCATAGGAACAATGAAACCTAAATTTTCATAGGAACAATCAACATAGGCAAATGTAATTTTCAGGCAGAAGAGAGTTTATCAAGCTTCCCATCCTTGCTGCCTTGCAGGTGTAGGATCCAAGGCTCACTGAAGAGATTTCCCTAAGGGTTACCAATAATAGCTTTCCTTTACTTAATCATTCAAAAAGTTCTGGGAAATGAGTATATTACTGTTATTGTGCACATTTTACAAATAAGGAAATGTTCAGTGAGGTGAAGTAACTTGCTCAGCACAGAGCTATCTCCTACAGAATGGGAGGACTGAGTATAGGTCTGTTGGCTCCAAGGCCTTTGTTGGTGACCACTTATGAGGTATCAGTTCATTTGTGGGGTATCAGCTCATTTTCTCACCTCAGTCACTTAAAATGTGCTCTTTCATCTCCACTGGAATCTTTTGTCTAATATAGTACATTACAAGAAGTCCCTACCAGATTTTATTGGCCATGGCTATAAAGATTGTCTTAATTTGAAATCTACCATTCTATGAATTTCATCTTATTCTGCTTTTTTGCAGCACACTGGAAGAAGTGACCAAGAAGCCAACTGATGAAAAGAAACTTCTTCTGAGAGCCATTCTAATACATAACAGCAGCTCTTGCATTCCCTCTAAGGCTATATCTCACCACATCTTCTCACCATGTCCTCATGGCTTGGTTTCCAGATTGTTCATAATCCCACTTGCCCTCTGGCCAATCTATCATTTTCCTCTCAAAATGAGAAACCAGAAATTAAAGAGTGGTCTGCTATGTGTAACAGGTACAGAAACACTGCAAGATCAATACAGTAAATATAGTGAGGTGGCTTCTATATTTATACGAGGCACCTAAAAATCATATTAGCTTTTTAAATGGCCACATCATATTGTTGCTTCATGTTTATATTGCACTTGGCTAAAACTTTGTTTCTCAATTCAACTGATGTGAAGCCAGAACCTCTTGAGAATCCTGCATCTGCTGCTGAACTTTTTAAAAATTGCTTCTTTTTCATCTTTTTTCAGCTCTTATTTGGAATATGTTTAACACTGCCTAAGTCGGAGACTGCCATGTGATACTGTATCAATTCTTCCAGCTCTGAATAACTGTACCATTGGTATGTTTTCTATCTCTGGACAGACTGAGAATAGAGTTCTTTGAGAATGACTTAAAATGTTTGATAAAATGGTAGTTTTAAAAGAAATTATTAATCCCTCAATTTACCTAGCATTTGGGATTTTGAAAATTGAGATTTGTTTATGACATCTGCTTTATTTATGACCCTAGTGACTTTCTTTTTTTTTTTTTTTTTTGGTTTTTTTCCGGTACCGGGAACCGAACTCATGACCTTGTGCTTGCCAGGCAGGCGCTTTTGCCACTGAGCTAAATCCCAAGCCCCCCTAGTGATTTTCTTAAAGTGGAAATGAGGTTAATGATAGATAATATTTTACTACAGAAGCCATCTCAATTCTTAGTCATTACTAATGACCACAAATCATCCTCTAAAAGTCATAGCCTAATGTTTTTGACAGAGATTGATGCTTGTCATGCCCTGTTTTGTGCTGCTATAACAAAATGACTGAGACTAGTTTCTTATAAGGAAAAGGTGTTTATTTAGCTCACAGTCCTAGAAGCAGTTCTAGAAGTCCAAGACATGTTAGCAGTATCTGGTGAGGGCCTCAGTGTGGACAGCATCACATGGCAGGAGTGTTTGTGAGAGTGAAAGCAAGAAAAGGGGCTGAGAAATCTAAACTTGCTTTATAATAGGAATATATGGTGCCCTTCATATCCCACTTCTTGGCCTGGGGGAATGTTGCATGGGTGTTCACTTAACAACCACTCTAAATTGTAATGCATTTATCTGCATAATATATTTTAAACTTGAAAGTACTTAAGAAACTATCATATCCCAGATATTCTGAGATGCAACAAAATGGGTAGATCTATCTGAACGAACTATACATATTTATTATCAGAAATAAGCTTTGATTCTTGTTATTCACATTTCATTAATTCCAGACTTCATTAAGAACAGGTTAGGCAGCTGTCAACCAGCACCGAAGACCAGAGGCACTTCAGATTAACTCAAATCTCCTGTGTTCTACTCAAACCTTAATGTGATTATGATGCCCTCATTATAATAAAAAATAGAAGCACAGAATTATAGGCCTTAAAAAAAGTGAGGAAAAGGTTACCTTAAAATAAGAACAAAGAAAAACAAGTGACCTAGATTCCATCACAGCTGACCTACAGGTCCCAGTTTACCGGAATTTGTGCTTCACAGTTACAAGTTTATAAATGTATTTCACAAACTTAGCATATCTGGCTATATTTTGGAAGTATGAGAGTTATAAATAATAGCAGCTACAAGTCTTTTTAACATCTTGCCTTATTTCTTATTTTCCTTATTTCACTAGTGTGGATCTCCAGTAGGACTCTGATTAGAGGTACATACTTGCTTCCAACCTCAGAGGGAAATATTTTAAAAATTTATTTATATAAATTGACAAATAAAATTGTATGTATCATGTACAATATGTTGTTTTGAAGTATGTCTATATTGTAGGATAGCTAAATTGACCTAAATTACATGTGTGGCAAAGGGAAATCTTTAAATATTTTTCCATTTAGTACAAGATTTGCTGTAGATTTAAGGTTGATATGTTTTATCGAATTAAGGAAATTTCTTACTATCTCTAGCCCCAAAGGGGATGTATATTACATTTCATCTCGAGTCTCTTCTATAACAACCAAGACTGATAAGAATAGCCAAGTTCCCATCAGGAAAGCCAAGGCAACAAACTTCTCCTGGAGACCAAGCAGTGCACTATCTTCCCCTCTGGAGTCAGGAAGTGATGCTCAAAGTGAGGACCAGAGCTCCCCCAAAGTGAACCTTAGCCATTCTCAGCAACAGTAAAGTCCTGAGTTCCTTCGAAGATGAGAGCAGCCGAGTTCATCAGGAAAGCCAGCACGACAAGCTTCTCCAGGAGAATCACCAGATCCCTACAGCTTCCCAATAGCTTCTCTTCTTCTTCTCCAGTTCTGCCTCTTGAGCTGCTGGCAACAATCCTCAGGGATGTCTCCCACACCCAGCACCACACTGGTTCAGTTCACCTGAGTATTACAAGTTGACCACCACTTGTCAATCCACTACATGTACTCATTTTGTGAGCTCTAGTCTTGAGTGGGTATGTTCTTGCTGTCATCATCTTTGGCATCAGTATCCAGGTCTCCAGTTTCTTTGGCCTTCCAGTGTAGACTCACACCAATGACTCTACAGTGAGCTTCCAGACATTGACCTTGGACTGATGCTGGATCCTTGATCCTTCTTGTTCTGTGGCTTCCATCTTCTTAATGTGCTTGGCTACTGGATCCTCCAGCTCTCCAGTGCACAGACAGCCACTGTGGACCCTTCTGTTTTGGATCCCACAGTCAGCTGTCAGCGACTCTCCCACCTCTGACCCTGCAAGCTTCCCTAATAAATCCCTTTACAAATTATATATATATATATTCTATTAAATATGTTTCTCTAGAAAACTCAAATACAGAATAGTACATTAATGTGGTTAATCATATTAGATTTTCAGAATATACCTGTTTTTATTTAACATTTGGTAGGCCCCTCCCCCATATTCTAGACATTAATGATTAACTGTGGCAGGAAAGGGCAGAATAAGAGTGGTTTGGACTGAACTAGTTCCAAAAGGACTAGACACAATATGAGAACCTCACTCCAGCTGAAAAGCTGCAAAGAGGCCCGGGGTTGGGGTAGGACTTATGTGCTCTGGAAACAGTTTTTCACCCACGCAGGTATTTGTCAATGGGGAGGGGTGGGATGAGGGGTACAAGACAACATGCTGGAGAATCACAATAGATAATGTGGAAAGCAGAGGGTCTCCGCAGGATCAGAGCCCTTGGCGGTGCAGGATCAGGACACTGGTCTGGATGTGTGGGTGGGGCGGGGCAAATGGAATTGACAAGAATGAGACAGAGACCCAGGCCAACTATGGGATAGTAGCAGGAGACTGTGGCCAAGACAGGGACTCTAGAACCACAGTGACACAGGAGTTATCAGACTGGGCAACCCAGCAGAGTCAGATAGAGAATGGCCCAGAGAAATGTGGTTAGGGCTGCTTAAATCCCTCTCGCCTCTGGTCTCAGAGGGTTGATTTTGAAGGCTAGAAGCAGGGTTGTTTGTGGAGATCAAGTGGCACCAAGTGAGGGAATGTGAAGGCAGTGGGGTGTGCAAGATGACTGGGCTGCCTGAAAAAGTGAAATTCCTAAAAGAGTGGTGGGGGGAAAGAGAGAAAGACACAGAAAGGGGAAGAGAGGGATAGCGGGGAGAGAAAGGAAGAGAGAGTAGAAGGGGAGGGAGAGAAGGACTGAGCGAGAGAGGGAGAGACAGGGAGGAGAGAGAGACAGAAAAGAAAAAGAGACTGAGTTGGCCCCAATCTTCCAGAGAAGGCCAAATCCATTCAAACCCCTATGCTAAAGAAGACCATGACCATACAGAATTTTGGATCTGGTCAGTTATACAAACATATCCAATTATAAAACTCTGCCTTATATCCCTCCTTCTCCTGATACTTACATAGCCTTATCATAACCCCTACTGTCCAGGCTTCTTCAACTAAGTAGGTTAAAAAATAACTGTCTATACAGTATCAGCCACTGTGGCTACAAAGCCAAGTCCCTAGAAAGCCCCCCTCTTCTCCCTCTAGTGATTGATTATCCTCTCTTTCCCTCTGTGAACACAGGTTTTTTTTAGGGTACCACAGTCTCCCCACTTGCAGCCAGATGTCTGCCCAGCCACTCAAGGGGCTCTTACCAGGAGTGAGCAAAGCCAGATGAACTTTCAGTGAACTTCTCCCATCAAAGCCCTCTTCAGTGAAGGCTCCTTTCCTCTTCCAAACGATGGCTTCGAGAAGAGAATCTGGGAAGTTTATAGGCAGAAGTGGGAAAATATCTGAAGTGCCCTCTGTCACTCTAAAGCATCAAAAAATCAGAGACAAGTGGGGGGGAAGGATATGTGGTTTATATTATCCATATAGCCTCTTTCATGAATCAGTGTTCCTTTGATTCTGTTTTTGATTTTCCTTTAGTGTTGGCCTTGTGACTCTTCTGAAGCAGCAGGCCACATTCATCACACAATTCCAAGCAAAGCAGAGATGCTTGGTAAATGCAGATCACCCAGAATTAGACTCCCAAATCCATATCTCAGCTCTATATCCTAATACCTGTTTGACTGTGGCTTTCTCCTCAGAACCAAAGCACCTAGCCGTAACATTTCTATAAAAATTAAACCACACACATGAAAAATGCTTTCCCTAATCTTACAGGATCATGGCAAATTTTTCTTCCCTTCTTTTTATTTCCTCCATAGGAATCTTGACTACAGGGGGTACAATGAGGACTGTGTGGTATGATTAAAACACTCACTGAAAAGGACAACTAAAGGGGACACACACACTCCAGCCCTTATCACAGCCAGAAAGTAGTATATTGGGGGAAAATTATTTTTCTTTATACCTTCAAAAATATTGTAATTAATTAAGCTACTGATGGTGGTACTTTAGTAGGAGAAATTTATATTTATTGGTACATTATTCAGCTATTTAAAAGAGCACTATTACTCATAATATCATACGTCATCAATTAACCTGTCCAATTGTATGCACAAGGGCTACAGGTGGCTGGCCTGCCCCTTGTGAGTTTCTATTCTGATGGACAAATGAGTCAACAGTGATCAGATGATCACCCACATGCCCAGAAACAAGCCAGCTGAGGCAGCCCAGGCAGGTGGTAGAAGCATGGTCTGTGGCACAGGATGCTTTGCTCCTGAGCCTTGGTCCACCAGTTAGTATGGCCTGAACCTCCCTGGGCCCCTTGTCTCTCCTCTGTAGCGCTGGAGTGTGGTTGTGCTTACTTACTTTGAAAATATCCACCTTCCTTAATAATCTATGAACCAAGAACACATCTCTTGTGCCAAGCACAGTGGGGACTCAATAGTTGTCTGTAGAGTAGATTCTTGAACTAGCTTGAATTGCTGGACAAGTTTCTCTTTTCTCTCTGTTCCTCAGTTTCTTCTAAATTAAGGGGGTTAAACAATCTGTCAGGGCCCCTGACCTTTGTCATCCTTCATCCACACGCCTGCATTCCTGCAGGCCTTTGTCACACTTGATTTCGCACATCTCCTGCTGGGATTCCTGCCCACTCCCAGGCTATCAGAGCTGTTTCTAGCATGGTGACCTCACCCTGTTGCTCCTTTGCTGAAACTTTCCCAACCCAAACCTCACTTGGCCAAAGGCCAAATGCCTGAGCCCGGCACAGAAGAGCCTTTGGGCTCTGGCCTCTGAGAGCCACTCATTTGTCCACTAACTTCCCTTGTATGGCACTCCTCACCCTGGAGACACCTTGAACTATTTACAGTTCTCTACATGTCCCTGTTGACCTTTATTGTTCTAGAACACGAGCACCTTTACAGGGCTGTCTTGAAAAGTAAATAAGAATGGTGGAAATGCAATAAATTCTAAACTACCTTCTTAGATCTGCATTGCATTATCTATTAATACTGTAAATGGTAAAATGGATGGCTCCTGAGTATATGTCACTTTAGGCTCCTATAACAAAATACCACAGTCTGGGTAGCTGTATTATAAAACAATAGGTACTGATTTCTTAGTACTAGAGTCTGTAAAGTCCAAGGTCAAGGTGCTGGCAGATTTGATATTTGATAAGAACTTACTTCTAGGATGGTAGATGGTTATATACTTGCTGTGTACTCACATGGAGAAGAGAAAAAGAGAGACAGAGAGGTAGGGAGAAAGAAAAAAAGAGACTGAGGGAGAGGGACAGCAAGCCAGTGTTCATAAGGTCTCTGGTATCTGTTTTTATACTCTCATTATGATTTATTCTAAACATAATTACCTCCCATGGCCCTCTCACCAAACACCATATACCAGGGGTTAGGATTTACCATATGAATTGGGGTTGGGCAACATAATTCAGTTTATAGCACTAAGCAAAGGAGATGATGGTTGATGATGGTCCTTTGACCATGTATGCAGCATCTGGCTCCAGTACAGAACTATGGTAGCAGGAATGTAATATCAAAACAAGGCATCCAGCACATTAAAAACTACATTTTCTTTAGGTAGAAATGGGAGAAATGGAAAGCCAGGAGTTAGAAAATTAGGAGAGAGAGATAAGCAAAACCCAGCTAATAGAGGGAGGTTAGTAGTTACTGTAAGTAAATTTATTGTGTCTCATCAGTGAAGAGGATCATGAGAAAACAGGTTCATTGATAACACTGTCACAAGGTTAGCTGTTAGCTTTAACAGCTATAAAAATGTTCATCCTAATGATTTCACTTTTGATAATTCTTCCTACGAAAATAATTTAAAGGTCAGGAGAGGTATATATACAAACACAATTATATTATTTATAATAATAAATTTGGAAATAACTCTGTCTTAGTTACTTTTTTTTCATTGCTAAGACAAAATACGCAATGCCCAAAATTAAGGAAGGAAAGGTTTATTTAGCTCACAGTCTGTGGAGGTTTCAGTCCATACTGGGCTGGCTCTAAGGCAGGACGGCACATGACAGAGGGCAACCATCCAGGGCAGCGGAAGATAGTAAAAGCAACAGAGCAAAAGGGGAGAGCAACAGGGAGAGCAGAGCCTCTTTCTCTCCTGCATTGTATGCAAACTACCCGCCCCAGGGATGGTGTAGCTCTCACACCTATAATCCCAGCATTGGTGCATGGATCAATCATAAATTCTAGAAGCCCACACCATAACCGCATGAGGCTTTGGGGGGACACCCAGACACAAACCATAACAAACTCATAGAAGAATAGTTAATAGTTATTAAATATTTATTGAATGAACAAATAGATGCTTTTGAATATGAAACAGCAATGAAAACAGTGAAGTCCTGATTAAAAAAAGGAAAAATCTTCGATGTACATAAACAAAATAAAATTACAACTATATAGTCCTACAACTATATAATACAGTGACAAAAGATAGACAAAACTAGAAGTGTAGATTAAAATGACAACAGATAATCTGTCAAAGTGACAAAATTATGTGCCACCCATGGTATGATGTTTAAAAGATACTGCCACTTAAAAATTTTACAACAACCAGTTCTGTAAAAGGTAATTTGGCTAGCTTGCCTGCAGCTACAACTTTATAAAGTAGACTTTGTTTGTAACTAGCCTGAATAAATACTTGGCTTTCAGTGCCACAGTGAATTGATGAAATATCTGGGGTCAGTATAGTATAAAGAAGTATTTGTTTTATAATAGAGCAGAGGACAATGGTAAGCAAGGTAAGCATGGTAAAGGTGGAAGAGGATTTGAACTGTTAAATTAACTACACACTTCAGGCCAAGGTATCCATTATTTTCTGAGTGCAGGATGAGAAGTAGAGCCCTAGTGTACAAATAAGCCAAAGGGATCACAGGTAGTGAGAGGAAGGCTGAACAGAAGTAGGCTTACTCTTACTTGCAGAAAATACTGCAAAGAAAGAGAACTTGATACTTAGCAACAGTAACGACATTCCTGGATTTTGCTCTTATCTAATAACAAGTTTGCTGAAGGTTAAGCATGGAATGTCAGGTCCATAGGGGACAAAGGTTAGAAGGGATAGGTGATCAGGTCAGGGTCACGCAAGGGAACATAAACACAGGCTTCAGAGCCATGCAAAGTGTCAAGCTGCACAGTGACTACATTCTAGCTATATGTCAATCACCCCTTCCCTCCAAGTAATGAGTCTGTCGTGAGCAAGTCATTCAACTTTGCCCATGACCATCAGTTCTCTCACCTCTAAAATGGATCACAGCCTTCTGACATGTTCACCTGTGGCTTTTGCTGTCCAGTATCCCCTCCCTTTGCCTTTCTTCATAACTGCAGCCCCAGGGAACCATCTAGTCACCACTCTTGGTCCATGTGCTCCACAGAGGCCCTGGCCAATTAGCACATGATAATCAAGACATGGGTACTGAGTCAAGAGGAAGGTGAGCTGCTGCTTCCATCTCAGTCAACAGGTTCAGACTGAGTGGAAGGCCAGGGGCTATGGCAGAGCTCAGAGATGGAAAGTAAAGAGGCAGGTCTTGGAGACATATAAGTCCTGGAATCAAGTTATGCCTGAATCCAGTCCTCTCCACCTTTTAGCTGTCAAGCTAATATTTATTTGGCGTAAGTTAGTTTGTGCACCAGGTTTGCTTAGGATAGATGGGTTTAACTTCACTTGCAAGCAAACTTCCTAATGAAATGTAGGAATAAGCGCCAAATGTAGCAGCCTGCATGGGGTAGTTCTTTAACAAATATTGGCTGCACTCTCTTCCTCTTTCCTGCACCAAGTTTCCTCCTTCCTTGAGGGTCTTTCCTCTAGTCCTCTTTTCCTAGAAGCACGGATGTAAGAAGCACTCTCCTTCTCCTAGTGGATTCTGCCATGGACTTGGAGCTGTGCCCTAAAACCCCTGTCCCTGGTGTGCACTTCTTTGAAACCAGGTCACATTCATGAGAAGACTTCATCTCTGTAATATCTAGGCAGTAGGACAAGGCATTCTATGACCATGCCTATTTCCCAAATAAGGAAATAAAAGCTCAGGAACATGGAATAGCTTGGACACGGCCACTTGGATGTCTAGGAACTCGGACACAAACACAGGGAGGTCCCATGCCATATTTAACTCGCTAGCATGGCACTGTTTCTTCCATTTAAATGAAGATGCTCGTATGTGCTGGATCCTGTGGTCCTCCACCCTAAACTCCTCTTCACAGCCTATGTCCTATCCCCTAGATGCCCTGCTAGCTGGTGTCAGAGCTGGGGCCTCACTAGGAACTGTTGTCAGTGACAGGGATTGCCCCTCCTGATGCTATTCTCCTTCCTCAGAGGTAGCCCATGCTGAATTACTTCAATTTGGGACAAGTAAAGGGCCAACATTGCTCAGAGCTCCCTGTAAGGTCCTAAAAAGCTTCCAGGATTGACAGAGATCCAGACAGGAGCAGGCCCTGTCTCAAATAGTGTTGCTGTGCAAGACGTACATCTATACTACAGTATGGGATCCAGCAGATCTGGAGATACATGAAGTTTCTGTGGGAGGTACAGATGTTATGTGGAGGCTCTGGGATGGCTGAGACCTCAGTTACAGTCACATCACAGATCAGCTTCTCCCTCCATGTATTCCTAACTTGCTTGTTTCTGAAAAGGTGTATCTCCTGAATGCACTTGCACACACTTCCGCAATCAACTGTGATTCACAATCTGTTTGGAAGGGTCCCTGTCTAAGGCAACAGGTGTGAGAGGTGAGCCTAGGAAGCAGACTATAAAGAGGGATTTTAGAGATGTGTTATTCCCTGGGTAGCTGGGAGTGAGGATTCTGTCACTAGTAGTGGGTGGAGTACAGCACATGTCATAGTCACCAACCTTAACATAAATGCCAGGGGTCCTCTTTTCCTAATCATAAAGGCACTGAACCCCTAGAATTCTAGTATGTGCAACACCAAACTTCTACACAGAAGTTAGCACCTTGCTAAGTCAACCTTAATATGCCCTAGTGGGTGAAACCTTCAGTGGGAGAGACAACAGGGGCATAGAAGGTGCGTGCAGTATACGACCACAGACAAGAATATGATTATTCCCTGGAGGAGAAAAATCAAGAACCAAAGGACAGTACCTAAGAAACTTCTACAGTTAAATTTATACCTGAAATTGAATTTTTCAAACAGCATCTGATATATTATAAACATGAAGAATATTTGCTCAGGTCAAGGAGTATCCCCACTGCAGCTGCCTCTCCCCTTCTCCCACCGCCTCTGCCTCTAAGCCACCAGCATCTCTCTATACGGACTAACGTAACTGCCTCCTACCTAGGTCATGTTGACTTTTGACCCCTCTCAACCTAATCAGAGAACTGTCTTAAAAATGGAAATCAGATACAGTGATGTCAACTCCCTGTTCACAAATTTCTAATACGTTGTGTTTGCCGTAAGTCACAGGCCTTATGTTGCTGATTTCATCTACTCTGTCACTTCTATCTCACTATTACACATCTCTCTTGTGCTGTCCCCTGTGAGCCTCTTCTTGGAACAGGTCAGGTTTATCACTACCTAGAAGATTGGTGTTTTGCTGTTCCTTCTCTTTAGATGATGCTCTTCCTCCAGATATTGGAATGGCTGCACCCCTCATTTCATTTAGGTGTCAGCTCAGGTCTTACCTCCTCAAAGATATACATTTGACCTTCCTCCCTAAAATATGTCCTTCTCCATAACTCTCTATTTCCTTGTCCTAGTTTTTATAGCACTCACTAACTGGTTTATCTGTATATTTATTTAGCTACTTGAACCTCATTTGCTAGAATATAAGCTCAAGTGAAGAGATTTTGATAAACCCATTATGTCCTTGTGCCTAGAACAGGGCCTGACACATAAAAGTTGCCTCCACCAATATTTGTGGAATGGATACATAAAGGCATCAATGAATGATCTTTGTAGCAACCATACAAATCTGGTATACCCAACTGGTATACCCAACCAGGTATACCCATATCCAGGTCTGGTATCCCCAACCCATTAAGGAAACTGGTGCTCAGGAATATCCAGCAACTTGTCTAAGCTGTACAGCCAGCTGTTGGTCCTACCTTTCTAGGATTTCCCAAATCTTTGTTCCAATTAAATTACATCTGGCCTACGAGTTAGGAAATTGGGTTTTCCACCTTAGGCATTTGGAAAATTTCTTGTGTGACCTTGGATAAACTGGAACATGCGAGTTGCTAACTTACCATTCAAATAAAAACAGAGTTCTTTAAAATCTTCATTATCCTTACAGCATCATTACTTCAGTGTAATTCACACTTTGAAGTTAATCATTGTTGTAGTATTTGCTTTCTGTCTGGGGACAAAGAATGCACAAAAGAATAATGAAGATACAGAGTGCAAAGACCTCACATTTACCCAGCAAGGTTCACACAGATTTTGTTTCCCCTGGCAGAGTACCAGGGAACGCTGGTGTTTGCTAGGCAGTGCTGCCCTGTCCTTGCTAGGTCTCTCATCTTTGCTATAACACTTGGGTCCTCTAAACTTCAGTCCTTTGTCTGAACATTACGTGAAATAACATACACAAAGCAGAATATCACTGTGAATGTACAGATAACTTAGCTATGATGGTTTTAACCTTTAATGACTGCTGTATGTAGTACCTATACTGGAAATACTGCTTTATTAGGGAAATACAGTAAATATGTGTTCTATGTATTTTTAAATCTGTAAAATTAATAAGATAAATGTATAAGCCTGCACAGATTTATTAGAGGCAATAGGAATTCAAGCTTGAAAGCATCTTGCTGACACAACGAAGCCCTGCCCTCCATGGGCATTCCAAGAGTACTCAAATACATCTGATCTTTTTTTTTTTTTTTTTGGTACCAGGAATCGAACTCAGGACCTTGCGCTTGTCAGGCAGGCACTTGTGCCGCTGAGCTATATCCCCACCTGCACCTTTTTATCTGAGTACCCTTGAAGAAAAAGTACATTACTTTGTATGCATTTAAATAGATAGTAGTGTGCTAGAAATCTGATTCTGCTTTTACTTTTTATCACTGTGCTATGCTGACCACTCTGTGTTCGAAGTTGGATGCTCATCTGCTGCTTCAAATGCTGCATGGTATGACAGGGTCCATTACACGTTTCCTGTCCCTCAGTGATGCCCCTGGAGCTGTAGAGAGCTCCAAGTTCTGCTGTAGGAGAGGCAGCTAGCATGGCCATCCTGGAGACGAGTCAGATGGGATACATGGTCACATGTCAGTCTCACATCCTTTGATGTGGATATGGGTCATGGAGAAATTTCCTCACTGCAGTGCTTAGGAAATCCAAGAGCTAGAGATAGGCAGCAGTGTGATGGAACTGGAATGAGGGCAAACTGTTAAATTCTCAGGGATTTTGTAAGCTGGAGTCTGTATTCCGCCATTACTTAAAATCAAATTATATCAACTTACAATTAAATAATATATATTAAAAACAAATGTAATACATAAATAAAACACACTGCTTTCTAATCATTTAGTTATTAGATTTTACTATTATCTGGCTTCTGGGGACACTGAGATCCATGCATCTGGAGGGTGGGAACAATGAAGGGTGGTGTGTGACTGCTGCCGCCCATCGCTCCCTGGCTCTGTTTTTCAGAGACGTCCTGTTGGTAGCTTGAAGTAGGCCATGGTGGGAATAATTACACCGTGGAAGCCAGCAAGCCCTACACATCACAGCTTTTTGCTAACCCTGAGAGATAATTGTTAAACATTTACCAGTTCACTGGAGACTGGTATTAACTCTCCTTTACAAATGAGAAAACAGCTCAGATAGTTTAAGAACTTGCCAAGAATCTTGTGACTAATGGAAATTGGATTCAGATCCAGGTCTGTCTCAGACCTTGTACTTTACTTTGATAAAAATTAGCAGTGAGTTATAATGTTTAAATTAGAAAATTCTCCATACCTTCCCACCAACATAGATTGTTTTTGTTTTATAAAAAAACTCTACTGGCTGCCAGCAACTGAGTATGGTGTGAAATTAAGAAACAGCCCAGTTTCAGCAACATCTGCTTGACTACTGAGTTGCATTAACTCCTCGTGGGAGAGGTTTGTCCTGAACCCCAGGTGCTGTTGCTTACAGTGCATATGAAAAATAAATGAGCTTAGCTTTCAAGTTAGTGTTGTGAGGTTATGTAAACTAATCATTAAACATGACAGCTAGGATATTTTAGCTACTGTTTAACTCAGAAAGATGTGTTAATAAATAATGCTATTTGCAGACTGGAGGCTGTGACCCTGTCTCTATCTGTGTCACAACCTCTTTGTCTATATAAGTTACTTTCTAAATTTTACTTGAAATGTAGTCACATTTTCTTATTGTCAAAAACCTTTTTTCTCACTCAGTCATTCAATTAGTCACGTAAACATTTACAATGATGATTACAACATGAGACCTGAGAGTCTGGCAAAATTACTCCTAATATGACTTCGTTCCAATATTTTATGCATCAAACGCTGTCTAAAATATGTTAATTAGCTTGACTGTAGTAATCATATCATAATGTATATGCCACTCAAAATATGATGCTGTATATATAAATATATATGATTTTGTCAACTGTGCCCAATAAAAGAAATTGATAAAAATGAACATGAGGTGAACATAACTTTATATAATTTTATCAGTTCCTAATCTCCTAGTCCAGTTAGTGATCATTTGCAAAAATGAACTGAAATGAAGACCTGCCAATATAGAACTATTGGATTTCCTAGGCCAATGTTTTCAAAAAAAGCATTTTTAGTAAGTAAAATTTCAACTTTTTACAAAAGTACAGCAACAGTAAGCAAATGTCTATGTAACTAATACCAAGCATCCACCATCATTAACTTATGGCTAGTCACGATTCATGCATACCCCCACCCATGCCTCCTGCCTGCACAATCCCAGGGCATTTCACTTGTTCAATTTATTGTTGCTAACCTAAGTGGATAATCTACTCATCTCCTCTGATCGACAAGATCATTCATGGTCTACATAATCACTTTATGGTACCTGCCACTATTCATTTTATAAATCAAACCACTTAGTCTTCCAACAATCCCATGAGGTAGAACACTACCATTTTATAGATGGAGGAATGGAAGCCCAGAGGTTACACAAGAGCTGAGGTTCAAACCTAAGCAACCTGGTTTCAGAGGCCAGGCTTTTGTCCACCACACCACAGCCTCCACCCAGGAGTCTATTTATCCAGCTTTATGCTAACTAAATAACTTATGTAAATTATTATGTAAGTTAACTAATAGAATGCCTCTCTGAGTTCCCTATACACATTAATTTCTCCATTTACTCTAATAACCACATAAAGTAGGTTGGTCAGACACCATTAACAAGACTGACAGATAAATAATCCAACGCACAAAAAGATCGTATTTCCTCAGCTGCTCTGGACATAAATGACAATAAAACCCAATCTGGTGACTTCTGAACTTGGGTTCTTTCTTTTGAAAAATAGGATCTTCTTTTCCTCTAGCTGCAAAGGAAGAACAATGGAGTGAGGTGACAAAACAAAAGCTCCTTACTTCAATGTTAGATGGAATAATAGATGTTGACCAACAAAAAAAAATTACATTCACATAGGTGTAGAAAGAAAAGCAGTTTGCAGGTGACAGCACATCAGACTCCACGGGTGGCTGCAGGTGTTCCGAAAGCAGCACTGTTCAGCCCTCTCTGGCCAGGGGACTGTCACCACGTCTGATTTGAGAATGCAGGGGCATATACCCAGAAGGCCATGTACACTGCACCGATTCTCATGCATGTCCTCTCACCGCTGCAAATACACATGGAAGATTCTCTGAAACAGAACCAGGGAGTTCAGGAAGCTCTGTTTTAGTTTTTACTGTGAGTGGTCATATTTATTTGTGTGTTCTAATAATCCCAACCACATTTATGTACTGCTTTAGAGTTTACAAAATGCTTTCATTTCCTTGAAACCTCAGTATAATATTGAGGTCATTCTAGTAAACCTACTTTAATGAGACACTAATGATCAAGGTTCAAAGAGTCAATAATGTGCTTAAGACCTATGATTTTGGAGGAAAAAAATATATAGGAAGAGAGATGAAAAGAGATTGATTTTAAAGAACTGGATCACTTAAGTACATAACTGTGGGGACTGCTCAGTGCAAAAGCCACCAAGAGTTAAGCATAGTGTTGAGTCCAAAATCCACAGGGCAGGCAAGCAGGTTGGAAACTTAGGGATTTCTATTATAATTTAGAGATAGAATTGCCTTGTCTCCAGGAAACATCAGGGTTTTTCTGTGTGTGTGTTTGGTGGTTGGTTTTTGGTTCTTCAGGCTTTAACTGATCAGATGAGTCCTTACCTACTTAGCCGGTAAGTCAACTGATTATAAATGTTAATCACATCTACAAACTACCTTCACAGTGACATCTACAATAGTCTGACTGAACCACTTAGCATTGTAGCCTCACCAAATTAACATGCTAGACATCATGGTAAAAGAGTATGATAATATTCAAATTAAAATTTGAATTTTATTTTTAACCTCAGAGTAATTGTAGTGAACTAGGAAGAGAAGGAAATTTTATCTGATAAGAATTAAAATAGCGAGCAGTGAGTATAAATTGTGATGCTTTTCATGTATTAGCTCATTTAATTTTCACATCAATCTCACAAAGTAAACATTCAAAAGAAGTTGAAATCATAGCTAGTAAGTAAGAGAGCTGAGATTTAGATCCAGCTTCAAAGCTTTGATGTGGAAGAACTGTAGACAGAAAAAGCAAAATCTTAACTAAAGTAGTTGCCAATTCCTGAAGGATGAATTGTTGCTCTCAGGTGCAAAGAGTCTAATGGAATCAACTTGCTTGTCGGGAAACTGAATGGTTCCCTCAAGGGAGTCACAGCAATGGCCCAGCACTGGATTTGCTCAGCACTGCTGCAGGCACTTTGGGATTTTGGCAGTAGCAGCAGCTAGGATTGCCCAAGTGACAGAGAGCCCAGAAGGAGTCATCATTCCTGCCATCAGGGCCTCTCTGCTAAAGATCCCACTGTAACATCACAGGTAGAAGCTGGCTGATACTTACATGAGCCATTCCATCTTCTTGGTTGTTTTGCGCATCTTTGGCAGACTTCGTGTCTAGCAGACAATAATACAAGCTAAAGTATGATGATTCTCTGACGTTGACTCACTCCTGTAAGTTGATCTCTCTGGCTCTTCCTTAAACTTTCTGGTTTCTGCTCTTTCAGTCTTGCCTTGTCCAACTACTCACCACTGTCTAAATGACTACATTTAGCCATATTTAAGCCACTTATCTCTGGATATAAAGTGGGTTGATTGTAAAATAGCCAACCAGAAAGATTTTCCTTGACCACTGTCTTTATATTACAAATAGGCTGCCGTGTGACAAGACAAATACACTGAGCCAACCTCTATTTTTGTGTTCTCTCCTGGATGGTCATGTGGAGGTAGAAGCAGATCTTCAGACAAACACATCTGGTGAGGCTCCTCCATCTGGCAGTCTTTACAGTGTCCTCAGGCAGGGGAGATGGTTCTCTCTGGAAAAGGGGCAGACCCTGCTGTTTCTGGTGTTCATAGGAATCTGGAATTCAAGGCTGTCATGTTTGTCCTTCTGAATAATCTACCCCATGTGTCAAGGTCTAGTGTTTTTTTTTTAATCTGGGTCTTGACACTGATATCAGAGATCTGCTAAGGCTGTATGTGTTCTTTGTAGTTGGACTGCATTAACCCAACTGTACTGAGTTCCCACAGCTGTCCAGAGGGCAGAAGGCAGCACTCCGTGCTTCTGTGGAAACTTGCAGCATTCCTTGGGTTTGACAGTTGGCTAAACAGAGCATGCCCTTTTCTTTTTTTTTTTTTTTTTTTTTTTTTGGGTTTTTCTCCGGTACCGGGAACCGAACTCACGACCTTGCGCTTGCCAGACAGGCGCTTTTTGCCGCTGAGCTAAATCCCCAGCCCCTGCATGCCCTTTTCTTTTCCTCCTACAAGACCAGATTTGAAGTCTGTTTGTTCTAAGTTCCTTAAAATGAATGTTGACCAGATATGTTTCTGTGTCATCACTAACACATAAGCCTCTACCATTCCAATTCAAAGCAGGGAGCATCTTAGTGTTCGTGGTTTCTACATGCCAACAGAGGACACCACCATACCATTCATCCAGCAGTAATGAGGTCCTTATTATGGTCCGGTTGGTCCAGTACCAGAATACATCGGAAAAGTCTTTTCATAGGGCCATTTGTGGCACCAAGTGTCTCAGAGAATGCAACAGGATGGAGAGCAGTGTTTACAAGCAGGGGTTTGTTTTTGAAGATGGTCTTAGGGATAAAGAATAGTGCCTGGGAAAAGAAAAGCAGGGAAAGGAGGACAACTGAATTTATGGGTGGCTTACTGAGCTGATCAGTGCTGAGAGGAATCTCTGCTGGGGACTCTCTGATTGTGTGCTGTATAATTGCAAAATTATTTATAGAAATAATTTGAGGCATAGGACAATTTTTGTTGCTTCTGCTAGACTCCTGGGGTGCTTACAAAATTTGAGATTTTCTATGTCCTTGGCCATCCATTTGATACAAAGCCTACTTAAATACATTGAGGACTGGTTTATTTCTGGTTACCTCTTATTTTTAGGATATTAACTTTTGGGTCTAGAATGGGGGAATTTACAAGGAGAGTACCCACCTTGGCAAGCCTTGAAATTCTGTCCTTTATAGCTCAGAAGGTCAGGAATATGAATGTCTAAGTTTTAGATCCCTCCTTAGCTTGGTAAATACTATCAAGACAAAAGTCTTTGTAAGTGCTGGGCTTATTCTATTTTTGTACCTTTTCTCAGATCTCAGTTAACAACTTCTATCTTATTGGCTTTAGTAATTATTTTCATAGTTGGTCCAGGTTTTTTATAGGAAGACTAATCCAAATAAATGTCTCCCATTATCAAGTTCACAAGAAAGAAAACACCCGCTATTATTATTGCCTCCCAAAGCCTATCTGTGATGGTTAAAATTATGTGGTAGACTAAAGAACTGTTCTCTATACCAAATGTTCTCTATACTGTTCTCTATACCAATAAAGGTATGATAATAACACATCAAAGCACACATGCTCAATATTCAGGGCAATACAACAAATAAATGAGTCAATATTTGAGAAGAAAGAAAGAAGATACTGGATTTCTATTCATCTTGTTACTGCCATCTTCAAAACCATGGTAAAACAGCAAAAGCTGGATCACTGAAAGCATAATGGCTAAAAGTATTTTGCAAGGTAGGGTAGTAACGTTGAGCCCTTGACAACCTTCCACTTCCTTTTTGCTATAGATGGCTCCTACTACATGAGTCCTTTCACTCAGAAACAGAAGTTCCTCTGTCTGCACATTGTTGGACTTAATATGTTGAACCACATTAAGTAGTTTTATTGTACTCATTTTAAAAAATAAGAAAAATGAGACTTAAAGGAGAACACCGGAGCCCAGCAGCTATGATCCAAGTTCACTGTTCTTCCTGTTCCGCCATTTTACTTGCTCTGTTTGGGCAAATCACTTTAAAGACACCCCTCCTCTCCCAGCTCAATTTTCTTGAAGTAAAATGAGACCAGACTGCACAACCTCTACAGTGACCCCTCCTGCTCGACACCTTCCGGAAAGTGGCTGGGCCTGGTGAGCTGATGCACTGGCAGCAGGTACGTAAGGAGTCATGCAGAGGACTATGGGTGGGTGGCTCCCTGTTGGTGGGGAGACTTCTAAGCCTTTTTTCTCTACTGTGCCAAGGACCAGCCTCCTATCACTTGGAATGAATAAAGATGTTCTAACCACCTGCATGTGTTCTCCACGCTCATTTGTGGAATCTTTCAAGATGCAAAGTGCCACCTGCACATTCAGATAATTACCACCAGATATGGAGAGGCCTGTGAGTACCCAATAAATTTCATCCCTTAGAAGAATAAGCTTTTCTCAAGAGAAGAAACAAATGGAGCTGTGGAGAGTAAAATCCTCTCCCGTCCTGAGAGTAAAATCAAAAGTTCTTACTTGAGAATGTAGTGGGAAGAACCTCTAAGGTTAAGGAATTGTAGCTTTAGTTAAAACCCTTTTGTGGCTAATTAACCCTATTCCTTTAGGTAAGTTACAAACCTGACTGGATTTTAATTTCTCCTATGTAAAAGGAGGATGAAAGAAGATGCTGCAAATTCTTTGTGAACTCTTAAATTGCTATTGAAATGTAAATTATCTTCTAATGACAGAGACCCTGCACTAAATAGATTAGTGAAGGGAGGAGGCAGAAACAGCAAGTTTGCTCATCTTCTGCAGAGGGGGAAGAACAAGAGAGCTAGAGAAGACCGCTGCTCTCTGCTTCCTGAAGCACATGTCCCTCTGTTAACAAGCCTTCTAACTACACAGGCTTTGGTAAAGAGTAACCTAGTGGAAAAACAGACTTAAGTCAGCTGCACCCATCTAAACTTGGCTGTACCACATGCTACATGGGTGGAGAAATTACCTTTTTTAAAAAAATTGATGTATGGGGGCTGAGGATTTAGCTCGGCAGCACAGCGGCTACCTGACAAGCGCAAGGTCGTGAATTCGATTCCCGGTACTGAAAAAAAGAAATTGGTGTATGTTTGTGATACATATTCACATTCATTTTGGGAAATTGATATATATCATTTTCCATTCCCTTTCACCCCTTTTTTACTTTTCCTCCTACCCCCTTCATTTTCTCCAAAAAGTCTGCTACACTGTTTCAGAACTACAATCTTTCCCTTATTTATCCTTTATTTTGTATTTCTCATCAGAGAAACCATGTGATATTTAACTTTCTGTGTCTGACTTATTTATCATTTATGATCCAAGACTGTTTATCTATAAGATGTAACTGAGAAGGCTTTCTGAGTACCTCACAAAAATGTGCTTAACAGTGTTTTGGATATGGTAGGTGCTCAATAAATGCCAGCTCTATTTTTTTTCGTTCATATAGAGAAAGTGTTACAATGATGAATTGGCTTTTCTCAAAATTTTTATTGGGACTTCACTGAGACCCATTAATGGTATTACCATGAAAAGGAATAACTTAAATAGAAAACCTCCATAGAAGTCTTTGTTCTATGATAATTATCTGAGAGCAGTAATGTGCATAAAGGAAAGGAAGCTTAAACAGTATCTAAATGTGTTGTGAGGGTTAATCTTAATTGTCAACTTGAGATGCCTAGGACATTAGTAAAGCACACTTCTGGGTGTGCTGGGTTGGTCATGAGGGCATGACCTTGAGGATTACTGCTTATTCCTGGCCCCTTGCCCTCAAGGGGTCTCTCAGTCTTTCTCCGCTTCCTGGCTCCTGTGAGGTGAGCAACACTCCTCCACCACACCTTTCTACCATGATGTTCCTGTTTTGTAGCCAGCCAACCATGGACTAAACTGTGAATCAAATTAAACCTCTCCTGTGTGTCAGGTATTCTGTCAGTGACATACAGCTGATCAGTACATGTGTTATACATGATACATATCAAGCAGTACAGCTCTACTTAATTCCATTCCTCATTCTGCGGACTCTCACCAGCTTGTAACACTCAAATGTACAACACTGTCCCTCCCAATGATATGATTTGTCCTGTATATGAAAAAAAAGGAAAAACAAGTATCACTGGTCTTCTTCCTGCCACCTCTCAAATTACCCCCAATCTAACCCCAGAAGAACAACCTAAGGAGTTGTGTCCTTACTTCAGCCTAAATGTTTCTACAACTTCCTAGCTGGGTTGTCATTTACAAGCCTTTTAAAAATTAATTATTAAAGCCTTTTCCATTAGTCTTTTGTTTGGCCTCCAAGCAACCATTTTTCTTTCTTTGTTTAACAAGTGAAAAACCACTGCATTAGCTATAAATACATGGCGGGAGATATGGGGAGAAGCCTTATGACTCATGCTTGATTCTTCCCTAGGACCAGCTTGGTGATGAATGCATTCTGGAAAATGTGTCAGGTTCACTCTAAACCCACAGGCAAACTCTAAACTAGTTGACCATATGAAGAAAATTCTCTTTATCAGCTCCTCTCATTTCCCTTCTCAGGTTAAGGTACTGAGATATCTCATTCACTTGGTTTACTGGTAAATTCTATTATCAGTCCATCCATCCATCCATCCATCCATCATTGCTGATTATCAACCATGTGCCTGACACTGGAGGTAGAATACCACATAATTACAGTGTGAGAGTCAGACAAACTAAATAGTGCAGTGACTTCTATCATTAGAGGAATAAAATGAATGCACAATAGTGTATCAGGGCAAATTTCCAGGAAAAGGTTTTATCAAAGACAATCAAATGCCGGGGGCTGTGGATTTAGCGCAGCGGCAAAGCGCCTGCCTGGCAAGCACAAGGTCGTGAGTTCGGTTCCCAGTACCGGAGAAAAACCAAAGACAATCAAATGCCATCAAGATAGTGACAGGAGGATGGTGGAGCATATATAATGGAAGAACAGCATAAGCAAAGGCACAGGATTGCAAAACAGAACACTCTAGGGAACTAAACATGGTTAAGAGGCTAGCTGGAGTCTGTCCTCAAGGATAACTAATAGGGTAACTTCATACTAGTGGTTTTCAAATTATACACCTCAGATGCTACTGGGAGAACTGGGGAGGCAATTTAGCAGATGAGTTTTACTTATGGGGCTTTGTCAAAAATTATTTTTGTTTACTCCATCACTGTAGATCGAATCCAAGGCCCCGTGCACACTAGGCACGAGCTCTACCACTGAAGCACACCCCCAGCTGTGAAATTTCTTTTTAAATAATAGATTCCAGCCAGATGTGGTGGTGCATGCCTATAATCTCAGCACTCCAGAGGCTGAGCCAGAAGAATCACTGTGAGTTCTAGGCCAGCCTGGGCTACATAGAAACACTCTGTCTTAACCCCTGTACCCCCAAAAGATCCATTATTTAAAAAAAAAAATCAGAAAGTACTGGCTTAGATAATCATCTTTACTAAGCTGAAGATTTTGAATCTGACATTCACATCAACGTATGTAACAGGTTGGGTGCCAGAAATTGTCTTTTTGCTTCACTCCTCACAGGACAAGGGGGTATATTTGAAAGTAATGGTTGGTCATTAACAATACTGATCATGAACAACCTGTGTATTGTTTTAATAATATAAGTGGAAAGAACCAAAATGCAACAAAACCGGTTGGTAGAATATGGGTTAAATTGTTTCTAAACTGACAGGCAGGTACCCGCAGTGTGGGATACACAGGAGTTGCAGGAAAACTGCTTATTTGGTAGTTTGCTTGTCCTCTGCAACCAACAGAGAATACATATGCAGCAGGAGTTCATCATCTACACTTTCTGAAAAGTGCTATCCAAAATTTGATAACTAAAGTTATAACACTTATACCTCATGAGGCCTTATGGTGAAAATGAGCTCTCTTCGGCTCATTTCCTCTCTTACTTGAAAAATCTAGTCACATGGCTCTGATTTAGTTTTCTCTAAAAATCATGCCATAAGAAGAAAAAAAAATTACATAAATATCTACTTCATAAAACTTGTGAAGCTAGAAAAAAAAGGCCTTTAAATCCATATGAGAAATCAGATGTGAAGGCACCCACCTGCTTTCTCAGCACACCGGGAGGCTGAAGCAAGAGGATATCAAGTTTGAGTCCAGTCTGGGCAGCTTGGTGACTTTGACCCTGTCTCAAAATAAAAATAAAAATAAAAAAGGGCTAGGAATGGAGCTCAGTACAAATGCCATGGCTTCAATTCCCAATACTAAACAACAACAAAAACCGAACAAAAAATTCAAACTCCCTGTGATAAATTTTTACAGTGCTGCTTAAAAGTAATACCTGGCATCTACACCAATACCCTCCAAATTAATGTCATATGTATCACTGTCCACCCACAAGCTAAATGGTGGGATAAAGGAGGTGACTAAGTGTCAACACATTCACGCATACAATCTGGAATCCCATGAAGGGAAAAGGTACAGAACCAGCTGTACTGAATTTTGTCCTGGTATCTCAAAACCCTAACCCCCAACTACCCTACGCCTATACCTAGTACTCTACAAAGGGTTTGAAAAGATGAGTTGGTATCTATAGAACATTTAAAATGTTCTCATTGGTATACTCACACAATTTGGGGTTTTATCCTGACCTTGAGGTAACACCTGTTCATGATTTCTGGAAAGGAGCAGAATCTACCATCATTTCCAGGAGCCCTCAATTTACTGTGCTGTCCCTGTAACCTTCCCATTCCCCTGTCACTATTGGTTATCTTGAGACTAACTAGTAGCCAGAAGCAGCACTACCAGTAGAGTTCTCTCATTTTCCAAGATGCACACACAGGCTCACCCAGGCAGGTAACCTAGTAAATGCTGATCATGTCTATCACCCTTCCTGTAACAATGTGCATTCTTTTTCATTACCAAACCCTATTTGTCCTCATGACATCCTTTAGTATCTACTTGTCCCCAAAAGCCTCATCACGCTGCTCCCACCCACACAAAAGTCCTCCTGCCTCCTTTCCCATGATAATTTTTTCTTTACGATGCTACTTAACTTTTGGATGCTAGGTTTGTAGGGTATTTTGCGAAACACATGTTTTGAAGCCAGAGATGTGGGTTCAAATGCTAGTTTGGATCTATTAGATTCGCAGTTATTCTGTTCTCTGAGCCTCAGGTTTTACATGACAAATAAGGTTAATACCTTTCCAGGCCAATGAGGGGACAACAATATATTTAAATAGCAGCTTCGCTCCACCTAGCACATGCTCAATGAATGGTGTTCAATAAATGCTGAACTGACAAAAAGGGTGGGAACTGTGCCCTATTCTCTTTGTTCCTGTTATAAAGTACAAAGAGTGACAAAGAAAGAAACAGCTGAACATTAGTCACTTTCCCTTGTTTGCAGCAAAGGCAACTCATGTCTGGTCTCAGGAAACTGAACAGGTAGCCTTTTATTTCCCTTCACAATTATAATTGGCCCACGAGTGTCATGACAGTCAAGGTGACAGTAATACTTTTTATAAGACTCATTTACATAACACTTAAAAGTGTTTTGTTTTTTTTTACATTATCTCATTTAGCTTCTGGAACACAATAGGAGAAAGCTTTATATATTAGAAACCTGAATTGATTGGTTAAATACTAGTAATACCACTTTTACCCTAATTTACAATATACAAGGCATATGACCATTCATTTTCTTATTGAAGATCCTACTAGTACTTAGCATTTAATACATGTAAAATCTTTCAGCTATCAGTGGACACTAAACTTGGGGTGCTCTCTATGACTGCCACAAATAACGGATCAGTTTTTAAAAGAAAATACAAATGCAGCATATTGCCACCACTGTAAGCCTGAGGTGGATTTTAATGTCTTGCCCCCAGGATAAAGGGAACTAATCCCTGGGAAGGCAATGCTTATCTGGTTTGTAAAAGCTCTGGTTTGTAGGAGCTCTTACAAAGTTTCTTACTCCTGCAATTTCTCAATGTTCTGAACTTACAGAAATTGAAAGAGAACTCAGTATGTCGCTAAAATGTACAGCATAATTGTTACATCCTTACTGTTGTGTTTCAAGAATCAACTCCTAAGTTTCTGCAGTTCTAATGAAACCTGTCCGCACTAAAATCCTTCCTATATAAAGGCCTCTAATTATACCAGAATTCAGCCTGACCTTGAGCAACTCTCCAACCAAGGCGTGTTTCTAGTTTAAGAGGGTTTCTTGGAAGCAGTTGAGGTTTTGGGTGCATTTTATAATTCTAAACAAAGTTGACCTAGGGAAATACACTGATCTCTTCATTTGCTTTCAAGGTTTGCTCTCAAGCTTGCATCTTTTACTTAAAAACAAAAAAGGTTACAAATAATCTACTTTCCAGCCCATTTCCCCTAGAACTCACAGCTGTTCTCAAACTTGTCACCTTTCTCAAACTATTGTTTTCAGTAAATGTTTCTGTATGTATATAATTTATGCTTTTTAATACATACATATTTGCTCTTATCAACTGTCTTTAGGTTCTGGGGATTGAATCCAATGCTTTAGCACTCAGCTACATCTTTAGCCCTTTTTAGTTTTTGTTCAGAGGCAAGGTCTCACTAAATTGCTCCGGTGGGACTTGAACTTCTGATCCTCTTACCTCGGCCTCCCTCACAATGCTGCGATTATAGGCATGTGCCACTGCACCAGAGAAACAGTTTCATTTGCATAAATGGATGGTATCATCCTGTACTATCCTTCACTTTTTTCTCATCTTCCCTACTAGAAGCAGTTTGGGATTTATTCATGTGGATATTCATTCTGTTATGATTTCAATGTATGAAAATAATTTTATTCATTAGATTATACTTCTGCAGGGGTTGGAGACATCTGTAAAGGACCAAAATATTTTAGGTCTTGCAGCGCATTTGTAGTCCCTATTGTGTGTGTGTGTGTGTGTGTGTGTGTGTGTGTAATTCTTTTTACTTTTTTGTCGAGGTCCCCAAGACGACTGTCAAATTCAATGAATCACAGAACTCAGAAAAGTGACTAGTTTTATAACCAAAAAGTACAAGAATAGCTTAAAGTCTGCAAAGGTAAGAAGCACATAGATGCATGCTTTAACTTGTCCTCTTTCAGAGGAACAGCATGGTCAGTGCAGTATTTAAACCTCCCCAAATGATGTGCGATGTGTATGGAATACTGTCAATCAGGAAGTGAGAGCTGGGTCCAGGATTCTTACTCGGGTCAGTCATATGAGCACGGAGAACCAACGCAGCTGCCCTGCTACTCAGTTTTCAGCTTACCTATCCATTAAGTGCATGCATTCTGCAAGGTGCAGTGCCCCCACCATAAATCATTGTTCATATAAACTTCATATACCTGGTGTGATCCAAGCCCTCAGGTAAACAAAGGCACTTTTGCCAGGCAGGATACTCCAAGGCATTAGGGCTCTCCCACGGGTTGCCTGAAAGGCAGACCTTTCTCAGAACTCCAAGGACTTGAATATGCCAGATCTGCTATATCATCCCTTTAGTACACAGGCCTCAAAATCATTCTTAGCTCAGCAGCGAGGGACTGGATTTAATTGGAGACACCAGCGCTACAGTCATTTAAGTTACATTTTCCCTTGCTGTTTTAAATACTGTTGTGAAAAATTTCTTTGTACTTATTATATATACGATATATTGTTGGAAAAAATGACAAAGATATCTTCTTTCAGAAATAAAAACAGGAAATTGGAAGTACATAAAACCTGTGATTTTTATTAAAAGAAACCAATTTATTATAAAGCTAATCACTAGAATCCCCAAATCATTTATTTATATAAAATCTCAGCCTTTCTTAATCAGGACAGTCAATTTATGATCTCGTGAAATAAATGCAATAAAGCAGAAGTCTCAAAAATAGTAAATTTGAGCCTCTCAGAATTAACAGATTACTGTTTATTTCATATGACTAGAAAGGATTTTTTAATCAAGCTGTGTTACTATGCATACTCTCTAGTCTTTGCATGGATGTCAAGCTTATGGAATAAGGTTTAGATAACTGTACAAAGTCCAATATAATCAAAATAGGCAATTGTGGTACCTCAAAAACTGCATTAATACCTTCAAATGTAGCTGCATTTAAAACAAAATACTGGAGTCTCTCCCACCTAGCTAATATTTGGTTTTACAATTAAAAATCAATGTGATTTTCCAGTTTTTGGCAAAATCAATTCAGTCTCTCTCTCCTGCTATAATCACCTACCAGAAACTTCAGGTTTTGTCTCAATTTATAAATCTACACACAATGCACTTTAGTTCTGTACAAACAGATGTTGAACTGCTGTTATAAGCAATATGTAACCCTAATTTTACTAAGGCAATGAAAAAAGTGTGAATTTTCTCAACATCTTTGCCAATCGCTATAGTATCTGAGTATGAAATAGCAGTTAATTGTACAGATTTACATTTCCTTGATTAGTAAGCTAAATTTTGTGCTAATTCATCTGTTGGCCTTCTCTCATGTTCTGCACTTTTATCTAGTCCTTAATTAACCCTTGATAAAATTTTCATTTCCTATTAGTTTCTGGTAAATACATTACAAGTACCGTGTATGGTTTGCTTTTTAAAATATCTTCTCATACTTAACTTTCTAAGTTTAATACAGATATACCAGTTTTTTCCCTTATGGGCTGAACTTTTGCCACATTCAACAAATCCTTAAAATGGATAAAAATCTCCCTGTATGTTCTCAATTGTTTTTAATATTTGCTTTTATCAAATTTCTCTTTTGACCAGGCGGCGAAAAATATGTAAAGCCCGCCCTCCCATGGATATGCAGCAGTACGAGTGCCATTTATTGAAGTCATCGCCTCCCCACTGTCGGCCATGCTCCAAGTTCTCATCATCTAATTTTGTACTGTAGCTCTATGTGCCTATCTTTCCCCACTGAGTCTCTCTAATCACTGTGATCTTTTATTTCTAGATGGGCTCTTCCTATATTGCCCAGGCTAGGCTCAAACTTTTGATCCTCCTGCCTCAGCCTATGTAGTAGTCAGTACTACAGGTATTATTTTTTGCTATTTTGAATAACGGGAGTGCCTATCCACTCGTTTTTCTTTTTAAAACACTGTCATAGCTGTTTGTCTTGCCATATTAGATTACATATCTAAAGTTCCACCAAAAATTTGTTGAGAATTTGATAACTTTCATGAATTTATGGATTGGGGTGGCTAATGCTTTAATATATTTGTTCTTCTAACATGGGATACTCCCATTTGTTTTGGTCTACTTTTACAAAATTCTTGCACATTTTTATTGGATGTATTATTTGGTCTCTTACAGCTTTTAATGTGAATGGAATTCTCTTAAATATTTCACTTTCAAATAGAATGCAGGAAGGGAACAGTATTATTCTTACAAACTGATCTTAAATGTCAAAACCCTCAACCTCCACTTGACACTTTTAGTTTCCCTTAGATTTCCAGATAAACAATTATCTTGCTCATTAACATTGCCTCTCCCTTTCCAATCCTTATGCCTATTTCCTCTTGTAGACCTACCTCACTAGTCAAAATCTCCTGCGCAATATGAAAGATATATGAAGCTATACCTGTCCTACGGGTGACTTCATTAATCCAGTCAATACCTAATATTCACCATCACATGTATTTTTTCATCTTATTCCTTTCCTGATATTAGGTTGTCTTTATTATTTTGTCAGAACAGTAACCTCTACCCCACAGTGTCACTATACTGTAAAATTTTCCTTTATGCTCCATGTTCTTTGATTAGCTGTCTGTCCCAAATTGTGAAGATCTCCTTTTATTACTTGCTTTCACAATTAGACCATATTCCACACGGGATTTTTGTGTGTGTATGGCAGTTTAATCCCCCCTCCCCAATTTATCTAATTTTACCATTCTAATAATGTTCCTTTTTCATAAATCAGGTGATCTGAATATGTAGATCTGCACAAGCCTTTCTATTCTGTTACATTAGTATGTTTGTCTTTATGCCATCACCATTATGGTTTTTTAATTACAACTACTTTTATATAATCATAATCATAGCTCACTGCTGGTATGCATTTTCAGTTTTGTTGTTCAAGTTTACTTTGGATATTCTTGGTCCCTGCATTTCTACCAGCTTGTTAATTTCTGTAACATACTATTAGAATACATATTGAAGTTGCAGGTTAAAACTGCCTTCCAAATAAGAAACACAGTATGCCTATACATTAAAATCCCTTAAGATTTTGACAGTTTTTAAAAAATTTCTCTAGATATTTGATCTTTATGTTACTGTAAGTGGAATCATTTTAACAATGTTTTTAATCTATGAATTTCTGTAGTGATTTTTATAGTCGTTTGTCAATTCTTCTGAATTTTCTATCTATATAAAGTTGTCTATATAGTACAACTCCTCATTTTTATTTCAGGCCATATCTCAAGTATAGATTTGTTTAACAGTAGTTATTTCTAGACTTCAAACAACCAACTTTTCTGGCTTTGTTGACTTTATTGTATATTACTTTTTTTCAGATTTTTACTGATTTCCTTGTTCTTTCTCTTGAAAATAGTTTAGCTTGATGATTCTCAGCCTTCCTTCCTTCCAATAATGTTGTTAAGGGTATGAATTTTGCTCCATGCACTGCTATAGGTACAGTTCACATTTTGCTATGTCAGCTCTTATTACTCACTTCTGAATATCTTAGTTTTTTAAAAAAAAAATTCTGTGACCAAGGGACTATTTTTAAATATATTCCATAATTTCCAAGCAATTTGGGTTTACCTTGTTGCTGGTGTTTTAATTATAGTCCTAGAGAATTTAGGATGAATACTTTTTATCTACTGAAATTTATTTGCTTTAGGACTCAAAATATGGTCAAATTGGGTAAATAATTCATGCTTATCTTAGAAAACATGAACTATTTCTTAAGTTATGTGTGCAATAGTCAAAATTTAACAACCACTAATATTCAGGTTGTCTACATCCTGATTTCTCCAACTATGTTTATTGTTTTACAAATTTAAATTTGTTTTGGCACACAGACTTGTGATAACTACTTTGCACAGATTTTTGTCTCTAATAATGCTGAAGTCTCTTTGGCTGATAGTGCCAGTCGCACTGTCTATTACTTGGTTATTTCCTTAGTGTATCTTTACTTTCAACCTGCGTTTCCTTATATTACAGTTTCATTTGTAATCAGTGTATACAACAGGCATTTCTCACCTAACTTTTCAACCTTGAAGTAATGAATCATTTACAAAGTGTTTGATTTTATATTTCGCATTGTTTTGGCCCATTGTGTTTTCAATTCTTTTAAGTAATTTTACCTTTATTGTTGTATTCCACACATTCTATTTTTTGTACCCTTGAGCTTATAGTCTAATAAAAAGTCGTTTTACCACCAATGCTAGAACCTGGAAGCATGAATTCCCATTTATCTTCTTGATTTTGTTACTGTACGGTAATTTCAATTACATAGGTATTTTAATCCAGTTAATACAGTCAATATTGATTCATTCACATTTTCTCACATACTATTTCCATTGCTTTTCATTTAGTCCTGCATTTCTGGGTTTCTGGTTTCATGGAGTAATTTTGCTTCTGCTGAAGAACTGTTTAACTGTCAGTGTACACTTCCATGAAACATTCATTTCACCCTGGTCTTTATTTTACCATCATGTTTACAAAGTCTGACTTGCTCTACCTTATTGTGAATGTGGACACTGCGGCTGCCGTTTTTTGTGGTAGTAAGGGCAAAAGCCACATGGAAGAGACTGGATCATGAAAAACAGAAAACATCTATGGCCCACTGACTCTGGATATATTGTATTGAGCATCTTTACGGTTTACAACTAAAAGAAAAGAAAATCTTAAAAGTTTTGGTTCCGTTTCCATTGGTAAATCTCATTTCTGATAGGTCCTTGAAGGACTGTGGAATCTTCTTAGCTATTTATGTCTCCAATGTTAACTCCAATGTCATCTATAATTTACATGTAAATACTCAGCATATATAGTGTTGTACATGTAACTTATGTAAAAACTTTACTTAAATCCTGCAAGCACTCATTAATGAAGAACAGTCCAGAATGAATCTTGCGTTCTAATCAGAGAATCTACATCCTAGCAGTACTCCTGACCAACTTACAATGCTGTAATTTACATGCTAATTATCATAAATCTTTACTGGTGAAATCAGTGCTGTTAGCTAGAATGATGAATTTAAAGATGAGTCTCCAATACTGAAACTAAAAGGTTTATCTAACAGTAATGCATCCAATCCTTGCAAGAAAAGACTAAGAATTCAGCTTGACCTATAGCCCATACCCCTTGATGTCCTAGCTACTCCCCTGAAAGGTTCTAGTCTAGCAGGGCAAAAGACTCCTGCTTCCTGAAGGAACTTTTTGATGAGGTGTTGGCAACACCCCCTCAAAGCTGAGAGCATTTTAAGGCTGCAGAACATGCTGCTAAGACATGTTTTCTTGATTAGTATCTGTTCTTAGGACAGAGGATGGTGTCAGCTTTCATTTATAACCTGGCTGTTAAGGAGTGATTTGGGGGCAAAGTATGTTGGGTGGGGGGCTAACTCAACATCTATCCCTCAAACACAAATTAACACTATTTAGTTCCTAATAATTGTAGTCAGTTCTCTTTAAACTCCTAAACTACACTTACACATCACTCTTTCACATATTTTCTCTTTTGTGCTATATTCTACTCCATTTCAAAATTTTTCCTCAACATTACAATAGAGGCCCCAAGAACAGACACTCTTATGTCTAAGTTACTGCTTTATTAAATAAGGCCAGCACTCTACGTGTGCCCGACACTTTCAGGGGCTCACAATAATTTTTAATTTAAGTATGTGTACTCTTTTAACAGCAAAACTGTGATGTAAAAGTCAACTCTTACAGAAATCCTCTTTCCACTAGAAGTCTTAGGCTCAGACAACTTTGTAGCCCCCTGGATTGCCGCGTAGAATTATGGTTATCCTCCATCCTGAGGCTGAAACATCTTTTGGGTCTCAGCTTTACGCAGAGATCCCATCCCCAGCCTCCCTGTAATGTGCCAGGTTGTATCTTTGCTGCTACAAGTCAAGTCCATTGGTGAGGGTCACTGCCATGATTATCATCCTCCACGGTCACTGTGGTTTGAGCTCTTGAGTTTATATTCTGGTTGTGTTGTCTCTTAATTTCTGGCAGCTGGAATTTCCTTTCTCGTTCTGCAGTCAGCTGTGTATATATTTATATATCTGATATCTGAGTTTGGACCTTTGGGTTGCTGGTGGTAGTATGCTATGTTGTCACCAATGCCAAGATTCCTGGAAATGAGCCCTACTGTCTCCATCCAGTCATGTCTCAAGAAAGTCATCTATACTTAAGTTCTTCACCCTTAGAGGAAATCCTTTATCACAAATAGCTATTTAAATCCCTAAAAGAAGTGTTAGTGCAATGCCCCAAATTAAACTTTAATTTTCTTCCAAGTGACAATGTGCCCAGCAAGAGAATTATGTTTCTTGGCCTCTGCTACAAATAGTGGACAGCCAGGACATAATTGGCAAATGAGACAGAAGCAGGACATTTCTGAAAAAGCTTCCTCTTTGTGATAAACATAGCTCAACTTTAGGCTTCCTTTTCCCACTTCCTGCAGTCTTTAAGGATGCTTTGTTTTTAGCTACTGTTACAGGGTTTTCAGTCACACTGCAGCTTAATTTGATCACTAACTGAGACTTTGAAAAGCAGATCAAATAAGGAAACCAAAACAAGGTTAGCAGAAAATGTTTATTTACAAAAACGTATGAAATCAGTAAACTCAGAGGAGAAATTGTAAGTGGTGGAACTTAAGAGGTTGCTTTAAGAACATGGTAAACTGGGAATGAAGTGTCCAAAACTCTCACAGGTAATAAAGTTCATATGCTATTATCATTAGCTTGAAAGGCATCTAGTAACTACTTTTGTGTCAGTAACCCTGAGGATCATTTTCTCTACACATCCAGCTTTCATAGGAAAATGACACAATTAAAGCCTTAGATGGCTCTGTTTTCAGCTCATGTCTCAAACCCTCAGTAATGCAAGACAGTAGTGTAAAGGAGAGACTTGCCTTCCTGGATTCAGAAAATAAGTCTTTACACAACTGAACTGTTAGGTGTGCCTTTGCCATTTGACCTTTATGACTTTTCCTGCAACATTAGCATAATGCAACTAAAATGAGGCAGTCACCATTTAATATCTTAGCTCTGTTTTTCAGTACATAACCAAAAGAATCAACTAAACAGTATTTCTAGCTGCAGTAAAAATTGTGTATGTGGTAAGATAACTTGGCTTCTCTCAGATTTAAAGGGTATAGTATTAACTGAAACTAACTCCATTCAAGAAATATAAGAGCATCTTCTATTTACCAGGTGTAGTACTAGTACAATATATTATCTCACATTAAACATTACTCATCAAATAACAACACACCCCATCTCTGTAAAGTCAGAGATCATATAGCTCTATCAGTGTCATACAGCTAGAAAGTAACAGGGTTACGGTATAAACCCAACTTTTAATTCCAAAATCAATATTTATAGTGCTGTTATGTTGGCTTTTACTACAATTTCTGATCGTAGTACTTTTATTCATGTTTGATGGAAAGTTTCCTTCATTTGGCAGCCACTTCCTGTTTTCTTATTGTATGGAAGTGTGGTGAGGGAAAGAATAAAAAAGTGATTCAAGAACACGGCTGGATATTTTTAAAACACTTCTACTTACTACCTTTGGTCTAGAATTATCTTCCACTGAGAAGGGAAAAGGACCTTATTTTAAAATAATAAAAATTTACCACGTTAGACAATGAACTTGAGATGAATAAAATCATCTCTGTCTTTCACGGGCTCATAATCTTAAGAAATCAGAAATGTAGATAAATTATTGATAGGCTTAGTGCCACTATGCTAGCAACTTAACATTAATGAATATAAGGCACATCGACAGCACGAAGGAAACCAGCTGAGAGAGTCAAGATTAAGACACTGTTAAGGCTCAAGATCTAAACTGAGTTTTCAAGAATGGATTATCTCCTGAGTAGTAGTGAGCTAAGTGATTCATCTGTATTATCTAATCAAATCCTCATTACAATTTGTAATTGGTAATCCTATTTTACAAGTGAGTTCAGGTGGTTTAGTTTAGAACTCATTCTGCTAAACACTGTGCTCTATTGACACACACAAATACACATGAAATGTGAAAGTATATACTGTATCTCTAGCTCAGTAAACAGATGAACCTGATGTCTCTGAATGACATAACAATTGAGCAATGTACAGTAAACAGACATAAAATGAAAAACTGGATGGAGTCACATAGGAAAAGGAATTTACAAGACTATAATTCTTTCACTTACATACAAAACATACAGGGTCAGAATGCTTTAAAAATTAGTAAAAGGTCACACAGTAAGATAGATCTCATTTATTTTGTCTGTTGTATTATCACTTTGTCCTAAAAATATGGTCTTCCTGCTTTTACCTTTAATGATTTGAAATAATCCATCAGCACTAGAAATTATTTCAAATCACATATCAATTAACTGGAGGAAGAAATCATTAAATGACACAGCACAGCTACACAATATTTAATAGGGTTAACTCAATGGTGCTAGCTAATATTTAAAACAAGGTATTTACTATAAATGTCAGTGTTATATATGCAACAGGATGGTGAGACCGAGAAACAAATAAAACAAGTTTGCCAACTTTTATGAACACTATCTCTTACGTATTCAACCTTATACAGAAATAAGCACAAACCATGAATCAAATCCTTGTGCAGCCAATACAATCTCAAGATTAATATAATATGTTCTGGTCTATCCTGAACACCATCTCTAAAATGATGTTTGAATTCTATTTTCCTTCATGTTATAACACCCCACTATGGTCTAGCCCAGTGAGATGTCCAGGCACTCTGATTAGTCTTCTGTAATGTCAATACCTTCTCTAAACTACGTGTAACAGGCTTAAAACATTTCCTTTTAAATATGCAAACACTACACACTATCTTACCTATTCGGTTTGAAGCTAAAAGTTTAAATATTTGTGTGAAACAAGTAACCTCCTTAGAGCATAATAAAAACTCATTCTTTGATTTTTTTTTACGGGCTGGGGGACACCAGGAATTGAACTCAGGACTTTGAGCTTGCCAGGCAGGTACTGTACTGTTGAGCTGTATCCCCAGCCCCAAAAACTCATTCTTATATGCAGCATTTAAAATGTATTTTACCATAAATATTCAAGGTAAATGACTTTTAAGGTTAACTAAGACACACATGATTTAGGGGTTAGACATTGAGGGAGCTCATTTGAACCAGGGAACAGAAGAAAAAAGTGAATTATTGAATACCTTTGTTGCCAGCAATGTGCTGTGTCCTTCATACAGTTTGTTGATCTAATCCTCAGTATTAACAACCTGATGTAGGTTTGCTTTGCTTGTTTTTAATCAAGAAGTATCCAGAGAAGTAGACAACTTGGACAAGGTCACACAGACGTCAGATGGCGGAGCCCAGATTAGACTGGAGGGCTGATTCTCAAGTGTATGCTCATGATACTGTTGGCACATTTGGTCTTCCCCTCTGTTTCCTGACATAGGAGCTTCTAAAACCTTTGGAATCTCTTGGCTTTCTTTATAAAGCAATACACTGACACCATCTTGTTTCCATATCACTCTCACGATACAGGTTAAGGCTTGTGTATGAACTTGTCCATGGACTCCTCTATACTCATTATTTCTCTCCATGCTCTCTTCGGTACTAAGCTGGCGGCCACGCCGCAGGGCCGGGCGGGGTTGGGGTCATCATCTAGGCCGCAGCCTGCCCCTATTTTTTATTTTTAAGAGAGTAGTAAAAAAAAAAAAAAGAACAATGGCAGCATACCTACACCGCAAACATAAACAAAACAAAGCAAGAACATTTAAAGTGATACAGAGTTTCAAAGCAAAATGATAGCAATTAACAGTGATTATTATATTACATGTTATCTTCAGCTACATTGCTCAGATTACCATACGTAAGAACGGAAGACTGTTCAAGCCATTAAAGAGAAAAAGAAAATGATTATTGGATAAAACAGTAGAGATAACGCAGAGTTTCACTAGACAAGGTGGTAGGAGTTCACCTGCATACTGTTGTCTTGAAAGCGGTTGCTCAGGTTACCAGATATAAGCGTGCAAAATGGTCAGAACATAAAAAGTACGGAACGCTTCATGAACTTGCATGTCATCCTTGCGCAGGGGCCATGCTAATCTTCTCTGTATGGTTCTAATTTTAGTATATGTGCTGCAGAAGCAAGCACTGCGCCCTAATTTAGAATCCTTCTGCCTCAGTCTCCCAGAATGCTGGGATTACGGGCGTGGGCCACCCCACCCAGGCATTTGGTTTTATTTTCTAAATAGGAGCCATCATGGCACATTTACAGGTGAGAGGATACAGGCTCAGTAGGAAAGTGAGGTGACGACCTCAGATAAGAGCATTGGATCAACTACAGCAACAAGACTGACGGAGTTCTGGGACAGACTGATGTGGTAAGTAGTAGGGGTGGGGGGCAGCTCTCCACTTGTCTGTCTCCTCAGTGGAGTAGAAAGCCTGGACCTCCACGGAGGTGGAGTGAGGGCCACAGAGGTGGAGTGAGGGAAAAGTGTAGGAGGTCTGAGGAGAGGGTTGTGATTGTGCAGGGACAGAGAACAGGGTGAAGCTTTGGACAGCATGAAGGGCCCATCTGAAGTCAGTGGCCATGACCTCACTGGGCAAGTGAATAAGATTCATGGGTTTGTCCTGCCTCTTCAGCTCTGGGGTGCAGTAAGGAGTGGGTGGAGATTAGGTAGAACCAAGATGGGGGTTTTCCCAGCTGAGTTCTAAGAAGTGAGCTGGGTGTGGGAGTTGAAGATGCACACTGGGATGTGGAATATAGGGTGGTCAAGGGGAAGGGGAAGGAAATAAACAGGGTTGAGGGTGGTGAAAGGAGAGCAGTAGGGCTGACAGATCACAGATCCATCCTCTCGTGTTGAAACATTCTGACATTTTGCCAAAGGAAGGAAGCAGCTGATTGGAGGACTTAGGGAGCAGGGAAGAACGTTAGATTATGGAAGGGTGCAGACAGCAAGAGCTGAAGAGCTCAAGGATTTTAGGGAGAGGGCAGGAACAGCATTTTGGAAGCTGCAAGGTGCACACTGACCCACCTTCCAGTTTAGTAATCCAAGAGGCAGGGGGCGAAGGCATGGATGGAAGCACCTCACAGGTATACAACTAATCTCCAGGGGGAACTTGACCCTGGTTGGTGATCTCACACTCTGCACCTGAACCTTGGATCATCTCAGATGATCTTTGGTAAAGAAATCTTCTTGTTCTTTTTCAAAATTATTTTGCTTGTCATTGATCTTTGCTTTTCCATATGAATTTGACAATCTGGAATATCCTCAACTCGTATCTCTGAGTCCATTCCCTTGAATCTCTTCTAGAACTCCCATTACATGTTTGGTTCTCTGTCTATCTCCACATCTCTTAACTCCTCTTCTGATTTTGTTCTGTTGTTTCTCTATACTGGGTTGTGAATTAATTCCTTATACTATCTTCTTAATTCCATCTCTGCTTAAGCTCCAATTTGGCCTTATCTCATTAATAAGCACTTTTGTTTCAATAAATAAAGCTATAACAATTACGATGGCAAAAAAATCAAGACCATTGAGAGAATTAATTAATAATTAGGGGAGAAAGACAAAATAGAAATAGACCAATGATAGAATTAAGAGCTGTCAGGTATGTTGGACTCAGACAAGGGCTGAGCTCCAGTAATTGTATTCATTTGTTTGACAAATATTTAGTAAGCACCAACTACATGTCAGGAAATACAGGAAAAGATATCTGGACGAAATGTTCAGTGGTGCCAGGCATGGTGGTGCATGCCTGTAATCACAGCACTTGGGAGGCTGAGGCAGGAGGATCATTCTGAGTTCAAGACCAGCCTGGTCCACAAAGTGAGCTCAAG
>NW_004955461.1:9170389-9206952 GCF_000276665.1 Chinchilla lanigera
ACCACGCCTGGCAGTAATCCTATTTTACAAATGAGTTCAGGTGGTTTAGTCTACAACTCAGTCTGCTAAATACTGTGCTCTACTGACACACACAAATGCATAAAATGTGAAAGTACATACTGTATCTCTAGCTCAGTAAACAGATGAACCTGATGTCTCTGAATGACATAACAACTGAATAGTGTACAGTAAATACATAAAATGAAAAACTGGGTGGAGTCACATAGGAAAAGGAATTTACAAGACCATAATTCTTTCACTTACATACAAAACATACAGGATCAGAATGCTTTAAAAATTAGTAAAAGGTCACACAGTAAGATAGATCTCATTTCTTCTGTCTTATTATCACTTCGTCCTGAAAATATGGTCTTCCTGCTTTTACTTTTAATGCTTTGAAATAATCCAGCAGCACTGGAAGCTATTTCAAATCACGTATCAACTGGAGGAAGAAATCATTAAATGACACAGCACAGCTACACAATATTTAATAGGGTTAACTCAATGGGGCTAGCTAATATTTAAAACAAGGTATTTACTATAAATATCAGTGTTATATGTGCAATAGGCTGGCGAGACTGAGAAACAAGTAAAACAAGTTTGCCAACTTTTATGAACACTATCTCTTACATATTCAACCTATTACATACAGAAATAAGCACAAAGCATGAATCAAATCTTTGTGTACCCAATATAACCTCAGAAAAGATTTCTCTAATATGATATGTTCTGGTCTATCCTGAACACCATCTCTAAATTGGTATTTTGAATTCTATTTTCCTTCATGTTACAACACCCCAGTATGGTCTAGCCCAGTGAGATGTCCAGGCACTCTGATTAGTCTTCTCTGATATCAATACCTTCTCTAAACTACGTTTAACAGACTTAAAACATTTTCTTTTAAATATGCCACCACTACACACTGTCTTACCTGTTCAGTTTGAAGCTAAAGGTTTGAATATTTGTGTGAAACAAGTAACCTCCTTAGTCATAATAAAAACTCATTCTTTGATTTTTTTTTAGGGGGAGCGGGGAACACCAGGAATTGAACTTAGGACTTTGCGTTTGCCAGGCAGGCACTGTACTGTTGAGCTGTATCCCCGGCCCCAAATACTCATTCTTATATGCAGCATTTAAAATGTATTTTACCATAAATATTCAAGGTAGATGACTTTTAAGGTTAACTTAAGACACACAAGATTTAGGGGTCAGACACTGAGAGAGCTCATATGAACCAGGGAACAGAAGAAAAAAGTGAATTATTGAATACCCTTGTTGACAGAAAGAACTATGCTGTGTCCTTCACATACTTTGTTGCTCTGATCCTCAGTATTAACAACCTGATGTAGGTTTGCTTTGCTTGTTTTTAATTAAGAAGTATCCAGAGAAGTAGACAACTTGGACAAAGTCACACAGATGTCAGATGGTAGAGCTCAGATTAGACTGGAGGTCTGATTCTCAAGTGTATGCTCATGATACTGTTGACACATTTGGTCTTCCTCTCTGTTTCCTGATATAAGAGCTTCTAAAACCTTTGGAATCTCTGGAATGAAAGAGTGCCATTTTCTAAACCAATCAGGTTGACTGGTGCCTGGGGTCCCCTAGAGAGCTTCAGGATGGGAACTGGTGTGTGAGAAAGATCAAGGCATAATTTCAGTTCAGACTTTCAACCTCACCCACCAATTCCCAGCATCACCAATGGCCCATGATGTAATTTATCATGCACAATGTAATGAAGTTTCCATAAAACTCATGAAGACAAGGTTCAGATGAGCTTTCAGACGGCTGAACATATAGAAGCTCCTAAAGGGCAGCAAATCCACAGAGTATAAAGCTGTGCCCCTTTCCAGTATCTTGTGCTATACATCTCTTCCACTTGTTCATCTGTATCCTTGTTTTATCCTTTATAGTAAGTGAGTAAATGTGAGTAAAGCTGATCCCCGAGCTCTGGGAGCTGTTCAGAGAATTAGTCACACCTGAGAAGGGGTCATGGGAAATTTTACAGCCCGTCAGTCAGAAGCACAGACCACAGCCCTCGGTTGCAAATGACATCTGAAGTGGAAGGCAGTCTGTGAGACTTCTCTCTCAACCTGTGAGATCTGACACTACTTTCAGGGATACTACCAGAAATGAGTCCAACTAGAGGACATACTCCCAGTATCTATAGATGAAAATTTCTTAATTGTTGGTGGGGAGAAATCCCCACACACATCTGGCAATGTGAAAGTGTGTTAAGCGGTATGTGATAATAGGAAAAAAGCACTTTTGTTTCTTTCCTCTTTTTCTTTTGTTTTTTTTCTAGACAAGGTCTCATTACCTAGTCCAGGTTGGCCTTAAATTTGCAATCCTCCAGTCTCGGCCTCCTGAGTGCTAGGATTATAGGGGTGTGCCAGCAGGCCCAGGCCTGATTTTTTTTCCTTATAATGATATCCCTTCATTATAAGGAAAACTGTCTCACAGAAAACCCCTGGGAATGAGAGAGGATCTCTGCTTTAACATGTATCACTTGACTCACTTGTGGTGATGGTGTAATAAACAGGAAAGAGAAACATTAGGAGAAAACATTTAAAACTTAGTTTGGCCTTACATAAATAGCAGTTTGACAACTAGTTCTGCCTTAAGTCTAATTATTATAAAACACAATGATACTTCCTGTATCATTAATATGTATGTATGCCAGCACGTATTTAATGTTTTAGGTTACTCTGACAGTAATTTCTGTGTATATTCAGTATATACTTATTATCCAGGTGATAATGTCTTCTAGGAATCCTAATATGAAGTTGTATCCACTTTAGAGATATAATCACTGTACTTAATATAAAAATATTAGTTTGGGGAATCTGTAACTTTTTAACCAAGAAAACCTCACAGCAGCACTTTCCCCCCCATTGGGGAATTTGAGTTCTTATAAAATTTCAGTGGAGAACAAGGAGCAAAAGAACTTTCTCAAGTTATTTTAAAAACACAACCAGCCCAAATCCTGTTTTTAACTATTTTTGATACCAAGGATAAATACGGAACATAACATAATAAACTTTAAAAATCACTCTGAAATAAAACAAGGGTTCAGTTTCTAAACCAGTTATAACTGCACCTGGCCAGTCCACAGAAGTTAAGTAGCTAAACAGGTTCTACTGCTAACATTTTGACTCATGGAAGTTTTACTCAGCCCCACAGGAATAATGTGTATTAAAGTGTAAAAATACCTTTGGGACCAGTTCTTTACTATAAAATTAAAGGACATTAAAATTAATAAGGCTAATATTAGAAAGTAATCCTGATTTATATACATATAAAATACTAAACCACAATTACCAGTACTGCAAACAAATGAAAACACAACAAAGCAAAACAAAACACCACAAAACTGCTGGTTTCATCATGTTATTTGTGGTAGGTTTGTGGAAGAAATAAATTTAAAATTAAAAATAAAAACATTTTTCACTTTAACCCCAGAATTTGAATAGTATTTTAAAAAATTCTCAATATCAAGTCATTAGCAATGAACAGAGATTACATCTTCGTCTGTTATAACTTTGCACTGAACATTGATACTTACCTATGAAAATAATTATTTTTTAAAAACAAATGTAACTAAAAGATGAACTATTATACATCAGATTCCCCCATCTTAAATAACAACTATTGAAGCTCACAGACTACCCTTAGAACCATAAAATTTTACTGGAAATCAATGAGATTAGAAAGGTATAATGAAATAGGAGAGAAACTAAGTAATTTATGCACGATGCTTAGCAATAACTTATGGAAAGAGAGATAAAACTTTCAAACTTGACAGAACAGAGTTTAGAGTTTAATTTCAGAATATATCTTAAAGTTATCGAAGGAATTCAACTGTATATTATGTTCCTATTAGTACTACTAAATAATAAATGGCAATACAGCAAACGAAAATGAAAACATTTTACATTTACTCAGATTCTGTTAACACTTAAACACGTTTATAAGGAAAAATTCTCTTACAGCTCTAATACAGTTTAAAAGGGGAACAAGAGATGGAAGGAGAAGAAAAGGGAGGAGGAAAAAAGGAGTAGAAAAAGGGACTGAAGAGAAAAAACCAATGATGAAAACAGAGCTTTTGCAAAGGAAAAAGGACTCAAGAGCTGGGAGGGGGTTTAACGGATGGAAGAAAGGAAGAACTAAGATGTCTTGTGTACATGTACTACTCCCCATGATAAATGTAATCATGTACTGAAAATATGCACCAATAAAAAGAAACTATGAAGATGAGATGTAAGGGTAGGGGTCAACTCACTATAACTAGAATGTATCATTGTATTAATGCTTACAAAAACACTATTTTTCATTTAAATATAACTACAGCTTCATGTGTAGGCTAAGTCATAAAGTGAGGCAAATCTGGCAACCTACATGATCGAAGATCCTACTATATGGTAAAGATATAAATATGACCATTAAACATGAGAATAAAGAGCAATGAACTGAACACTGGAATTAAGAATTTAACCTACAGGTCATCTGGTAGTTTAAACTACATGTACATGGTAAATACTTTTTAACACGAGATATGAGAACTTCTGTGTTTTGTGCACTGAGGTTGAAAGGTAAATTGATGGAGAACTTCTATGCTTAATATGAAAAAAATACTTTATCGCTCCCTTTTAATAAAAAATAGTAAGAAACTAGTTTACCATTTATAGAACAAATGAAAATAAAAACAACACACCTTTAAGAGCAAGGCTTCATGTCTTTATTTCACATTTTAAAAAATATGAATTTCCTTTAACATATAAGACATATTCCACAGAAGCATCAAGTGTGAATTGTAATTCTGGATTTAGGTACAGGAAAGAGTTTACAGATACTTGCCAACCTGCTAGAATAATGCTCTTTCTTTTTAGGTAATTCTGATTTTGTAGTTCCTGTTTATTTTGCTTTCTACATATACACAATGTGAATGTATTATCAAAAAGATTGATTTTATGAAACTGAAAAACAAAACTATGTAAAATTAATTTTAAAATTCAGCAGAGTACTTTCAATAAAGGCCAAATATGAAGCATTCTCTAGACCAAACAGTAATTTTTTACAGTTTGATCTGAACTGTTAGGTATATTTCATGGGCAATTTATTCATTCAAAAACCCGACTAGTTTTGTTTCAAAACTACTATCTCCTTGAAAATGGTAGAACAAGCCAAATATGCTGTGAGAAATTTCAACTTGGCAAGACTTTCTTTTGGGGGTGCTGGAGATTGAGGCCAAGGCCAGGAGCTACCTTTTAATCAACCTGCCCATGCCCAGTGCCTTCTTAAATTCCTTCTACAGGTCAATGGGCATCTAGCTAGTGAATAGCCCACTACCACTGGTTAAGGTACCTGGAGCGACAAAACAATGTGCACATCTGACTACTTCTTGGATGAGTCCAGTCTTTGATACTGGAATGGCAGACTTTTCCGTTTATATAGCTGTTTTTAAAAAAGGAGACAAATGTCATGCATGGAGCTGCATGTCTGTAGTCCCACACTCTTGGAGGCTGAGACTGAGGCAGGTGGATCACATGTTTGAGCCCAGCCTGCGTAACTTAGTGAGACCTTGAAACGGTTCTGGTAGTCCTCTTTTGTGTCCTTAGTTGCCATGTGGTGGCTACTTTGACAATCTGAATCTATTGAAAATGTTTACCTTTCATGGTCATTTTGACTTTGGGGAAGAGCAAGAATTTCCAGTGTTACATCCGGTGAATATGGTAGACAACCATGTTTCTAACAGAAATTGCTTTACCAAGTAATGCATAGCATGGACCACTGTCACAATGGAGGATGAAACCATCAGCCCATTTCTCAGGCTGTTTTCTTCACATATCATTTCTTAAATGCTCTTATAAGATCTTGTAATAGTCAGGGTTCTTGGTCACCAACTCAACTCCTACAATTCCATCAAGGTCAGAAAACACAGTATCACCTTGATGCTGGATCCTGACTGGTGCATTTCTCTCCCACAGGCCCATCTGAGTGACTTCCACTGACAGCTCTGAACCTTAGTCTCAGCATTGTAATCACAGGCCCAAGTTTCTGTCCCCAACGACATTTACTGAAATGCTGGACTCTGAAGAGGCACCAGTGCACACTCTGAAGAGAATTAGAAATGGATGTTGCTTTTGTTCAGCAGTCAGACGTGTGGAACAAATTTAGTTCTCTGCTCATATTCACGTCTGCTGAAATGCTTTGAATGGAACTGACCGTCACATCTTCCAAAATGTCTCTAGTAGTCAACTGTCTGTTTGATCCAATCATTTCACTTATTCTTTCAATTTTTTGTGGGGGGGTGATGTTGAAGGACATTCTTTTTGTCTTCAACTGATTCACAACCATTATTAAATTGCTCAGATCACTCCCAAACTGTCTCCATGGTCACTGCACCACCACCATACACTGATTTTAACATTTCACGTGTTTCTTCAGCATTTTTTTGCAGTTTGAAAGAAAATTCCACATTAATGCACTGTTCAAGATCCATTATTTGCAGCAGAGTTGAAAACAGCTTCTCTCAACTGTAGCTTACAATCTACTGACACCAAACAAGTAAAAAACTTGTCACACTGTTTCTAAGGTTCCACAAGCTCCTTCTTGCATTGAGGATCCCTCCCTTTCCCTTGGATAGCACTCCAAGCAGCATTCACTGTATCCGTGAACACCAAATCCAGTGTGTTTCTTTCTCTCGCCTAAAAAAGTTACCTGCAATCTTTAATGAATTCAAGGTGAGGAAGAAACATGACATATCCTCTGTCAAAAAGCTACACAAAACCGTATTATCAGGGATTAGCTTACCTTCAAAGATGACCTTTTACCTTTAAAGACAACTTTAAAAATGTATGTCACTATGGTATCATTTATTAAGAGCTTAGTACGTACTGGAATTTATTTTGAACACATTACTGGCATTAACTCACTTATCATATGTAAATTCATTTAGTTTCAACATTTTTTCAGGTACTATTATAACTGCAACAGAGCAAATTGAAGAAAAAATAAGGCACAGAGAAATTAGTAACTTCACCACAGTAACAGAATCAGTATATGAGTTTTAGAAGCTAGGCTTCAAAACTCTACTACTAAATAATAATGACAGCAAAGACTTAAACCATTTCTATTAAACCAAAAAGCATCATCTTTACTGCTGAAATAATAACAAGTTATGTCTACTTGAAACTACAGGAACTATTTATTGACTACCTAAATGTAACCAACATTAACAACAAATAGCATTTATTAAGTACTTAGTGTAACAGGTACTATACTAATGAGGCACTTTATATCCAGTCCATACAACTGTCATATTTCAGATGAGAAAACCACTATGGAATGAAAAAGTGCCCTTTCCTCCTCCAAATTCCCGGGGAATTTCACTGGTAAAATCCAGATGCCAAGGGAAGACTGGTCAAAGCTTGTGCTTCTTAAAACACACTGCAATGCCTATAAATGTGACCTTGACTACCAAATATGGACGTTCTTTAGTCCCAATTTCGAGAGCCTTGTGTCTGTCAGGTTAGAGATTTAATTACAAAACTTAAAAGATACAACAGTAATTCAAATTTAAAGTAATTACATTAAAAAATCAAGCCTCTGTACATTGTTCTTGCAAATCATTATTCGATGTTAACTGGTGGACATTCCAAGTCAGCTGAAGTAAACACCCACCTCCCAGCCAATTTATGTATTACAGCTGAGTGTAGGATGTTTACATGAACTGAAACTTGGCTTATAGCAGAACTTGGTAAACTCTTTAAACTCTTTCCTAGGTTTACACTGGTTCTTTACCTGAGACTCAAATTCCCATCAAGGTGCTTATGATGGTAATTTTTTCCTAAAGACAACTTAGAGTCTGTTGAAAAAAGAATATACATATGCAGTGATCCACAAATGACACAGGAGTCAACTCTTAAGATATCTTGACATTAAGTGTAGGATCCAAGCAAAAGGCAGACGTTTACTGTTTGTACTGAAGGAATTTATGGCAAAGGATGCAGACATCTTGTAGCTGTCTCACCTCAATGCAACTGATTTCACAACTGTTCATCTTCTAGATCCTTACCTTCCAAACAACAACTTGCATTTACAGGACCCAATCGATGCACAAACTCAGCAACCACTTATTCTTCCTCATTGAAGAGAACTGTTACTTTGGGTGAAAGACAAAGCTAATGAAGCATTCATTCCTGAAGCGCTCAGTCACCAGTCTTCTTCACCGCTCTGTGCCTCTTCTCACCTCCTCTGCTCACCCCTAACTCAGTTCATTTCACCTCCGGCACATCCGCCCCACACTCTTGACCTCTTCTCTTCTACTGTTCCTAGTGCTGTTTAGGTTCCTCAAAGACCTCTCTTTCTCTCTGCATTCCTCTGACTAAAAAGAAAATTACAATTACCTTCACTAAGCATTAAAAATGGCCCTACATCGCATTACGGAAGAGAAATTCTTACAAATGGAAGTAAAAATTATTATTATTGTTTTTTTTTTCCGGTACCGGCAATCGAACTCACGACCTCACGCTTGCCAGGCAGCCGCTGTGCCACTGAGCTAAATCCCCAGCCCCTGGCAGTAAAAATTAAATAACCCTAGCAAACTCTAAAACTCTTTAGCATGTTCAAGACATCCCACGATTTTCAGGAACCTTGTATGCTGCTACCTGGCCGTCTGTTCCCTACAGGCTGTTTTCTGAAGCCTCGGTTCTCAGGATTGCACATACCCTTTGTTTTCCTCCACAAGCACACTGTTTTTCTAACCACTATTACAGCAATAGCATTTTGCAAACATGCTCAATGAGGTCTTTTGAGGCTACATAATTAATACATTTATTTGGGGGGGATTAGGGGAGTCTCAAATTTCCAACAAAGATTTACATAATCGAACCTTCCAGACTACACTATGGTTTTTAAATTTGGCGTTTTCTGAATTTTATTTTAGTCTCTATTTGGGCACAGTAGTTAACTGGAAAAAGGATAGAGATAAGCTCGATGGTTGACAGTCTGGGTCCAGAGCAATAGCAGCACCACACAGGAAAACAAGCACATTGTGAAGAAGCCCCACCCTAGCCTTAGCTTTTCTTGCAAGGCCCAACAATCTGTGTTTTTAATTAAGAAGCCCTCCAACTGGACTGTTTCACCAAGTATGTTGGAAAGACAAAGCAAAGACAGCAGTAGATGCTGAATTATTAGTGTGTAACATGCTACAGATAAGAAAAAGACAAGGACAAAATGTCTACCACGTGTCCACCTATATTCAACAGCGGTGGGGAAAATACGAAAGACAATCTGAAATGGTGATTTTAACAACTGGTTAAGCTCAGACTGGTATTCAAACTAAAAAAAATTTCCTAAGCATCACACCAAATAATGGCACTATTATCTGAATGAAGCTGTAACAAGAGGAGTGGAAAAGAATCAGGTGGAACACGCTGTATGCAATGGGAAAGGCACGCTGGGGTTTCAATGCTCATGGTTCACCTCAGAGTCAGCCCAAGCCTAGGACTCTAGGGAAAGGGCTCAGGTACTAAGACCAATGAGGACTCAATCAACAATGCATTTCTGTGACCATTTTTTACACTAAGAACAGTTATACAAAAGCATCTAATTTAAAATAAACTTGAAGATGCAATTCTGTAGTTGTTAGCTTAAAATAGGAATACCCTAAGAGATGTCAAAATACATACTTAGGAATAAGTATTATTTTCAGAACAGTGTTGAGAATTTTTTTTTTTTTTTACTTTTAATATTAACTGGACTAATCTAACACCAACGTGGTTCAAACTCTTTAATGAAATCAAAAGTGAAGTAGTACTCCCAAAGTCATTGCTGGACAAGCATTGCCCTGATTCCAAAACCAGAAAAGGACCTAACTAAAAAAGAAAACAGGCCAATCCCTTTAATGAACATAGATGAAAATATCTTCAATAAAATACAGGAAAACAATGCAGCATATCATCCAAAAGATCATACATCATGACCAAGTAGGTTTCATCCCAGGGAGACAGGGATAGTTCAACACGCACAACTCAATAAAATATATCACATAAAGAGAAGCAAGGACAAAAATCACATGATCATCTAAAAAGACACAGAAAAAGCATGTGAAAATAATCCAACATCTGTTCACCATAAAAAACACTGAAGGAAATAGGAGTAAAAGATGTTTATCTCAATCTGATAAAAGCCATCTATGATAAATCAATGGCCAACATCATACTAATGGAGAGAAGCAGAAACCTTTTCCTCTAAAATCAAGAATAAGACAAGGATGTCCACTATTGCTACTTCTGTTCAATATAGTTCTCAAACATTAGCTAGAGAAATTAGAGAAGACAAAGAAATAAAAGGGATATGGGCTGGGAAGGAAGAAGTTACATTATCATTATTTGTAGAAGGTTTGATCCTCCACATAGAGGACCCCAAAAACTCCACCAAAGGACTCGGTGAACTAATATCAAAATTCAGCAGCACAGCGAGATACAAATCAACACTCAAAAATCAATAGTGTTCCTGTACAACAGTAACAAACTCACAGAGGGAGAAATTAAAGAGAAAAATATCCTTAACATGAACATCAAGAAAAACGAAATACTGTACTTAGGAATTAACCTAACCAAGGAAGAAAATGACCTGTAGAATGAAAACTACAGTACTCTGAAAAAGGAGATCAAAGAAGACATCAGAAAATTAAAAGATAACCCATGTTCCTGGATAGCCAGAACCAATATAATAAAAATAGGCATACTTCCAAAGCTGTTACACAGATTTAAGGCAATCCCAATCAAAATACCAACAGCACTCCATACAGAACTAGAGAATGCAATCCTAAAACTCACATGGAACCAGAAGACACAGAGATTAGCAAAAGCAATTCTAGACAACAATGGCAAGACAGGGGGCACCATGATCTCAGATTTCAATTTATACTACAAAGCTACATTGATTAAAAAACAGCCTACTACAAAAAAAAAAAAAAAAAAGATTTGCAGATCAATAGGACAGAAAAGAGGATGCAGAAATAACTCCAGCCACACTCAGCTACCTCATCCTTTGACAAAAGGACCAAATCCTTTCTCTGGAGGAAAGCTTCTTTAACAAATGCTACTGGAAAAACTAGCCACATGCCAAAGACTGAACCTAAACTCAAAACTCTCACCACGCACTAAACAAAATCAAAATGAATAGAAGATCTAAACATTAGAACAGAAACACTAAATCTGCTTGAAGACAAAATAGGTAAAACACTTGAGACAGAGGTATAGGCAAAGACTTTCTGAACAGAACCCCGGTTGCATAAGAAATAATATCGAGTCAACAAATGGGATTGTATCAAATTGAAAACCTTTTGCACAGCAAAGGCAGTCACCAACAGTGAAGAGACAACCTACAGAACAGAAAAATACTTTTGTTAGTGACTCCTCAAAGAACTAATATCTAGAATATAAAAAGAACTAAAAAAAAAAAAAAAAAATCTAGACCCTCAAATTTAAAGACCCAATCAAAAACTGGGCATCTGAACAGATACTTCTCAGATGAAGAAGTACAAACAGCCAATAAAAACATGAAAAAAATGTTCAGTTGCTGGCCATTTGAAAAATGCAAATTAAAGCAACACTGACATTCTATCTCACTCCAGAAAAAACGGCTATCATCAAGAAATCAAACAATAACAAATACAGGTGAGATGTAGGGGGAAAAGGGGATCCTTCTTCATTGCCGGTGGGAATGTAGACTGATATAATCACTATGGAAGTCAATATGGAGATTCCTCAAAAAACTAGAAATAGAAATTCTATTTGACCCAGCTACCTTCCAGGTTTCTTCCCAAAAGAGTTAACGACATCATACTACTGTGATAACTACATACCCATGTTTATAGCACCACAATTTGTGGTAGCTAAATCTTGGAAACAGCCCACACACCTACCAACAGATGAATGGATAAAGAAGACATGGCATTTAAACAAACGGAGTACTACTCTGCCATAAAGAAGGATAAAGTTGAGCCACCTGTAGGAAAGTGGATACACCTTGAGACCTTAATGTTAAGTGAAGTAAATCAGACACCCAAGCTTATGTATTACATTGTTTCTCTTGTATGAGAAAATCAATATATAAATGAAATACAAAATAAAAGACAGGTAAGATGAAAAACAGAAAAGAATTATTGTAATCTAGTATGGACAATGTATCTAAAAGTATATTTTGATTTAGTATAATTGTCTTATGTTTTCTGGGTTAGTACTAGTCTAACTGTTAATCTGTATGTGTGATAATTAACTTTAAGGATTTATAAGATAAATGAATGAATCTGAGGAAGGGTTGCAGGGAAGGGAAAAAAAGAATTGGGATGTGTTCTGTACATATACCAATTCCTCACAGTTAAGGTAATTTATATACTACAGACATGCACTAGGAAAAATTAAAAATTCAGAAAAATATGAACCAGACCAAGCTTTCTGAAATAGTAAAGAGTTTGTGAGCTTTCTAAGTCCTGCCATGTCAGGCCATGCATTTTTCTCTTATTAGCCAAGTTAAAGGCTTCTAAGACGTTGTTACAATTTTACTGGACAATATTGATGATTTAACATTTTAGGGCATTTGCTCTGATTAATCAACTGCTACCTTTGCAAGCCAATAGGAAGTTTGTGGTTTTTCAAAATTAAAACATAGTCATAAGCTAATAACAAGGTTACACTTAAGTACCCTGTTAAGCAAGGACATGCAGAAGGAAAACTGTCACAGTCTCTGATTCACTTCGTTAGAGCAGATACTACAGAACAAAGGTTACGTAAGACATATTGTACCATTAATCCTGCAGCATTTAGGGATAACAGGGCTGGCTGGGCAGAAGGTAACAGCTTTCTGCTAAATACTTCTCATCCTTTTAGCTTAGATTTGGCTTCTCATTTTGAAAAACCTTTCAAATTCAGCTGTGCACAATTAAATTATGCAGTTTCTACCAGTCTCGCTGAATTTTAAAGTTATGTATCATGAACTTTTTATGGGAAAAAAACAGTATCACCCAGCCAAACAAAATAATCTCATTAGAAGACACATTACATTTTACCTTTTCTCCCCTCACAGGACTCCACTCTCACTTCCAGGTGCACATACTGCTGCCCTCAACACCCTACATTTCACCTTTGGTGGGAAACACTTCTTTGGGTCCTTCCTAGCGATGGTTCTAGCCATTTGTTATTTGGAATCCAAAGCTTCCACTGTGCTACAACAGAGGGTCACAGACTATACAATAAATATTTTATTCTATTCTTTTTTGCAGAGAGGTAATAGGGATTGAATCCAGGGCACCAAGCTATAAACCCACCCCTCTTTTATTTTAGACAGAGTTCTGCTATGTTTCCTAGGGTAGGGTCAACTTGTGATCTTCTCGCTTCAAGACCCCAGAGTGCTGGGGTTACAGGTGTGCACCACCACTCCTGGTAATCAATCTGCTTTATTAACAGTTCATAGGAGAAGATGTTTGATACATACTATCACCGAGCCTAAAACCTATACTTGTAAGGTGAAAATCTACCTATGACTAAAGCAGTTAATCTTCTCCTCCCAAGTAAGTCTTGTATAGCACCTTCCTAACAAAGAAGAATTCAAAATAAACGCTGTTGCAGATACACCTGGAATAACTGCACTGTGACCAAAACAGTCATCTGCTTAACTGAATAAATAAAATGGCAGACACGACTGCAGTAAACTATTAGAGCACTATAAACAAAAATAAAATTCAGAAGAAACCTACTATGAAAGTGTTCATCATTAATTAGCCCACACAAATGTCACCTATTAGAGAAATCTTGGATTTCTCAGCAATGTGGGATTATTCAGTAATGTGAGAAAGTACATGCAGTATACTTGCTCAGAAAGCAGCTAACCTGAGAATACCTAGGAATGTGTATTTAAACACCAAGGCATACAGAAGTATTAGCAGCTGTTAGAAATAAGCTTAGTGGTTTGAAGTCTTACAAATTTTGAAAAGAGCGCTCTGACTAAGGGTGATAGCATCAGTCAGGGTGAAGAGAGCAGAAGGAGGCAGCAAGAGGAGAGAGGAAGAAAACAGTTCAAATATAGAAGACTAAAATTTCTAGGCTTCCTACTGCTATGTGGTAGTGGTAACTTCTATGGAATTTATAAAGGAACAAATCAGTCTCCTGAACTGCTGTGAAGCTAAACTACAGGCTACTTGGGAAAGTTATAAAGAATAAACATTCTCTTACATAGTAAAAACAGAAATAAGAACTCACAGTGGAAAAAACTGCTTTAAACTAAATTCTCTAAGACCCAGCAGCACATGTTCAATCAGCACCGTACATTAAACTCTACTGTAACACGTGCACCATCACAGTAGCCAAGGAAGGACCCTAACGATGCTGAATCTAAAGGAATCCGCACATCTTCCAGAGTCCTCGCTCCACTCTTCAGGTGTGATGATACCAGGAGGATGTCTGTGAGAGCCAACAGCAGCAAACATCTGACTGAAAGCTCAGCTGTGTTGTACAGCTTCCAGTCGGGGATGTTTACAGCGGCAGACTTTCTGAAGAGCAAGTTAGCAGAGGAACAGACACAACTGATGCCAGCCACCACCTTTAGATAATGATTTATCTAATTCTAGAGCTGAATGACAGGACATCTTGAACAAAAATGAGAACATTAACACGTATTAGGAAAGAGAAAGTGGCTCACTACCTGCAATATCTCCTAAATTATCTAATTAGAAAAGAAAATATGCATTACAAAGTTATTCTGGTAGTGATTAAAGATATTACCCTGATGTCTTACCTCAGGATACATCCTTCAGGTATATGTAAAAATGAGTTTTTCTTCTTTTAAACTAGTTTCAAACCCGGGCCGCCTGGGCAAAAACGAGGAATCCTAACTGCTAGACCATATGGGAAGCACTCTAAACTAGTTTCAAAATTAGCAACCATCCTAATAATCAGAGTGACCAAATATCTGTTTGCCTCAGTCCCAATTTATGCCTGGTGCCGTGATATTATTAAAAGTGACCTCGTTTATTAACAAAAGTGTCCTAATTTAGATGATAATGAATACAGCAGTTTTGCTGGCTACGGGTCTACACTAAGTAAGTCTAAGGATTTTTTCCCCTACTCCCAACAGATCCACGTTTTAGGGATGTACAGGCCATGGAAATGAGCAAGGAAAAGTGAACATTAAGAAAAACTCATTACCTTGGCTTTCTTTATAAAGCAATACATTGACACCATTTTGTTTCCATATCACTCTCCTGAAAAAGAGGAAAAAGACTAAGTGAAATAGTAAAACTGTCCTCCATCAATTGGCTTTCTCTTGAAACATGTAAAGTAACTGTGTAAGGAAAAGTCTATCAAAACCATCAAATCTACAAGTCAACAATTTCCAAGAAAACAATGTATATACATACATGAGCTTGCATACATATATTCTTACCCTACATGTACCTATTGAAAACACCCAAAATAAATTCAAGTTTGAAGGGTTACTTTTAATACCTTTTTTCTGAGAAACTATGGAGTAAAAGATTTTAGTCACTGAAATTTACCCTGTGATAATATTTAAAGGTTGTTCTCTGAAATTTTTTTCATTTAAATGTAAATATTCATTATAGAAATAATGAGAGGAGTGCATGTGGTCTCTATGGATACAAGATGACCTTCATTGTTTTTGAAGACAAAAGTAAAAAAAAATGTGGCTATTTGCAATAAAGACTATTCAAGTTGTTCTACAACTGAAACTTTCCAGATTTACATTAATGAAAAAAATAGCTATTTCATGCCTACATAGGCACATGACACTTGACTGATGAGGATGCTGCACATTAAGTTGCAATGAACCGATTACAATTCTCTCCCTTGAACAACTTGGCTCTCTGTTCTCAGTTCAATTTTTTTAAAGATTCATCAAAAGACATTTTTATGAGAGAATCTCTTCTTTACGGTCATGAGGTTCTTCAAATGTTGTATCTTTGTATGAGGTATTCATGAAGACATGAAAATTAAAACATACGGAAGCTGAATCATCAAATATGTGAGAAGAGCTACTATAGCATACCTTTCTATAATTACACAATGTCTTTCTAATATATGAAAATCCACAATGAAGACATTATCCCCACGAGTGCTGTTAGAAGGGACAGTCATGGTTTCAATGTGTCCCCCAATGTAATGTGCTAGAAACTTAATCCCCAATGAATGATGCCACAGATCATGAGGGTTTTTCCTTCACGAGTGGCTCACTGCTCTTTACAGAGGGATTAGGTCAGTTACTTGGGAAACAGATTCTTGACCAAAGGGTGAATTCAACCCCCTTCATTCTATGCAACACAGCCATTCTCGCACCATGTGTGCGTGCACTGTACGCCTCTTCCACCTCCTAGTATGGGATAAGCACCAGGGAGATGTTGGTCCTTCAACTTGGACTTCCTACCTTCCAGTACTGAGAGAAATAACTTCATTTTCTTTATACATTACAGGTCAATGCTGAAAATAAGTATTCATATAATATGGCGTAAGTATTACAGAGTAAAAGAATGCTGCATTTTGGATAGAAGGCTAAGATAACATTTAAAACCTCAGAAAACCAGGCATAGTGGTGCATGCCTGTAATCCCAGCACTCTGGGAGGCTGAAGCAGGAAGATCAAAAGTTCAAGCCCAGCCTGTGCAATTTAGTGAGATCCTGTCGCAAACTGAAATTTTAAAGAAGTCTGCAAATATAGTGCAGTGCCAAGGCTCTGGGTTCAATCCTCTGTACTGAAAAATTAAAAAAAAAAAATAGCCTATCAAATTTCACAAAATAAAATCTATTCAGATTGTTTAGAATTGTATTGAATCTATAGTTAATTTGGGAAGAAATTAAAAACACTGATTTTTTTTAAAAGTCATAAGCACAGAATAATTGTGCTTTATTTGAACATTCTCTCACATTTCTCAGTAAGCATTTTTTAACCTTTACAAGCCTTGTACATCTTTCCCTAGATTTATTCTCAAGAAATACTTTCAAAATTATACATAATTATATGTAAATGAGGATAACACAAAATTTATACTTCCTCAAGTGCAAAAGCTCATTTCTTTTAGTCATTCAAATAGTTACGTTAAAATTATATGTACTTAAATATCCAAAAACTCTTTATTTTCATTGGTAAGTAATATAAATAATTCTTGGGCTAACATGAAGAGGTAAACCTATTTGAATGTTTTCATATCAAAGTCATACCAGTATCAAATTATTTTAAAGTAATTTATAGAAGAAATAATGTACAGAACATTCATACAATGTTAGACTGGTACACTGATAGCTAACTTGAATGCCACTAAATGGGAACATTAGCCATAAATGTATCCAACCAATGTGATGACAGATTGAGACCCCTGCCTGTCACAGAGAGCCCTTCCTGTCCTCTATTGTATCCTGTCCCCAACTTCAGACTAGAAGCACTCTCAACTGTGCTGGGTCCTCAGGGACCTGGAACACAGACTCCTTAGCAGTTCCATGACCCCCCATTCACAATAGGCAGAAGAATACTATGAAACAGGCTGCCTGATGTACTTCTCCAACTGCTCTTAGTGGAGCCCTGGACCATCCCAAAGGTAGAAGACATCAATCAAAACCTTTCAACATAATTATAACCTGCTAATGGTAAATCCTTTCGGAAGCTCCTCTGCCCTGGAATATTAATGGAATGAGTAGCTATTTCAGGCACTGATCTAAGTATTGGGACAAAGTAGTGAATAAAGTAAATAAGGTATATATTTTTATGGAGTTTACATGTTTTTTAAAAGAGGCATGAGAGGTTGGATGGGGCATATCAGGTATTTAGAGATTATAAGCAATGATGAGACAATGAACAGTTTTAAGACAAGAGTAAACACCTGTTTAAGAAAGACCATATTGTTGGTGACACAGATAATGATCTGATAAAGGGGAAGGCTCAGAGGATAAGCAACTGTAGGCAATAATCCAGATCATGACAATTCACCTTATCATGATGGTGAATGCTACAGTCTGATCTGGAATGTCCCCCAAGGGTCCATGTGTTAAAGGCATGTTCTCCAGAGTTCCGTACTGGGAGGTGATGGAACCTTTAAGAGGCGGGGTCTAGTAGAAAGTCTTCGGTCATTGAGGTTGTCTCCTCAAAGGGAATAGTGGGACTCAATCCTTCTCCCCCCCACCCCACCCGTTTTCATTTCCTGGCCAGGAGAACACTTTTGCTCTGCCATTCGGTTGCGCTAGGATGCACTGCCTTACTTCAGGCCCAAAAAGGCCAAACCAAATGACCATGGACTTCTACAATGGTGGGCCAAAATAACTTTTTCTCTTTATAAACTAATTATCTCAACTATTTGTTACAGTGACAGAATGCTACTACAGTAGATAAAGTGAAAAAAAAAAAAAAGCAAAAAAGAAAACAAAAAAGAAAGAAAACAAAAACCTACAACAAATTAGAAAGACTACATTTACTTACATGTAAAATTGTTCATAATTTCTTATAGGCTATATAGCACGGCTAAATGTTGACAAATCCTGACTTTGCATTTTATTTTTAATTTTAGCTAATCTCTGATAGTAATCAGTGTCTATGTAATGTTCTTCCTTCTAAGAAGTGAAAGGAATTATTTAAACCTTGGAGAAAGATCTTAGTAAGATTATAGTTCATTTAATTCTGATTCTAGTTTTACAAAGTCTGAAGGAAAGTTAGCAGTTGAGTTACTGGATGCATCTTCTCAATAAAAGATTTTAAAATAGTACAGAAAAGTCATTAAAAACATAGGGGAAAAAACACCTGTTATCTAATTAATGGAAGGAAGCAAAAGAGAGATGGAAAAATTTTAAATCTGAATCTGAATTAGGCTGGTGAGATAGGATAGGAAAAAAGTGAGTATGAAATTACCATTCTCTCAGTTTCAAAGGAAAGATACTGTGACAAGTAGCTAGACGATGAAAGAAATAAGCAGTAACAAAATTAAGACTATCCTGATTGTTTTCTGAACAACATGAAACCATAAATGCTTGAACACTGGAGGACAGACCTGACACACCTCTGATGTGGGGAGCTGTGAAGAGTAACCAAACAGCAGTCAGTTGGGGACTAGCTCAGTGGTACAAGCACTTGCCCGGCAAGCACAAGGTCCTGAGTTTGATTCTGGGTACCAAAAAAAAGAAAAAAAAAAAGAATCACGAACAAGATAGCAGAAGTGTTTGGAAACTCTAACATCTTAAGGTACCAATAAGGATACCATTGTGCAGGGAAACTGTAATTTCTAGTAAGAAAATAAAAACTTCAATAACCAAAATACTCCTTGTTCAGAAAAACCAAGTACTTCTGTATTGAGAGAATCACAGGTAAATGACATAATCAGCAACAGCAGACCTTCATATTTCTTTTCAATCTTTCAAAATGACTACAACTGGGTGTGGTGGCATCCACCTGTAATCCCAGCACTTGGGAGGCTGAGGCAGTAGGGTCACTGCGAGTTTGAGACCCGCCTGGGCTACAAAGTGAGCTCAAGCCGAGCCTGAACTGCATAGTAAGACACTGTCTCAAAAAAGACAAAAAGAAAACCCCTCAAAATGACCAGAAAACACCGTATCCAGAGTGTCTCACAGTGACAAAGAGAACACAAGCATCCTTAATATTATAATATTTTAAATGATTTGAACTCCAATCCTGGAGCATTTGTCCTCTGAAATATTGTTTTATAATATTCTTCTAACAATCTCCTCCTAGGAAGTCATTATTAGATAATAATTAAGAACCTGGGCTTTACGTTTTGACAGAACTAGGACACAATTTAACTCTGTGACTCATGAGAAGTGGTTTTATTTTTTAGTGTCTACTTTCCTCTCTGAAAAATGATAATTCAAAATACTTATCTTGTAGGGTTATTGTCAGGATTGAAAAGATAATGGACTGTTCATCAAAGGTTGAAGTCAGGGGCACGTATATAGCTAGTATGCAATAAATAGAGAAAGGTAGGAGGAAAAGTCTTCCCTTCTTAATTTTCTCTTGACTTTTACAGTTTTCAATTCCTTACATCTCACATTTACAAATCTTGTTTATCCTTTGAGGCCCAGTTCAAATGTCAAATTCTCCATGGAAACTTCACAGTCGCTTAAAATGTATTAGAAATATGCATCACTAATAACAGTTAACACACAGGGCTTACTATGTTTGAGGTTGTTCTCTAAATGCTTTGCATGTACTAACTCACTTCCCATCACACTAGGCAGCAGATAGCACTATTACTCTTTTTTGTAAACGAAAGCAATACGCCCAAAGTTATACAGCTCCTGAAAGACTGGACTATGCACACAGCTGCCTGGCTCCAGAGCTAGCTTTCATACTTGTACTGAGCTACTACGCTGTGAACTGAGAGGATGACTAACTATTGCAAAGTGGTATTTAGAGAGCTGACAGTTTCATGTTTAGTATGGCTGGAGATGTTTTCCATATAGATGAAAATAATTCTCTTTGGATAGCTTATTTACCCTTCCACAGAAAATACTTCCGTAGTTCACTTCCCCAATCTGTACAAAATGGGGAGAGCTGCAGTTATTCATACATAATTTGGTCTTATTGTATTTTAAACTACTTACTTGAGTCTAATTTTCTCAGTTCAAACTTCCAAGACTCTAGCTCCCTTCTTCATAAGGCCCAGGAGATGGATAAAAGAAGATGATAGCTTTATCCTCATATGACCCTAGAGAAGGATAATGCCAGATCACCTGCCAATTTAGCCTGTGAAAACTGGCTGTCATCTAATATTTTGTGCAAATATAATACAGCTGTCAGGAATCAACAAATATTCTCAACAATGTATGCCATATTTACAGATTTGGATCTTACAGATATACACATTTCAAAGACAGCCTTCTGTAGGACAAAAGGTCTTATTTTTAAACAAAGGCAAGCTCAGGGATATGGAAATGAATATTAAAAAAATACAAATAAGGACATTCTTTGGGTAGAATATAAGAAGTATCTTTCCTTTTTAATCAAACTTGATAACACAGGAGCAAGAACAAAATAAAACATACCTGCCCAAGGGATAATGTTTGGGTTTTACAGAAAATTATAAGCTCTTGAAAGAAAAAGACTTAAAAGGAAAGACTCTTTCTCCCTAATTACAGCAGTGTTATTCTATCTACCTGTTCTCTGAATCCAATTTTGGTACCATAAGATTCTGAAAATGTTATAATATCAACAATAAATGTCATGTGTTAGTCCTTTTAGAAATGTGTACATCACAGGTACAAAAAAACAGTAAAAACAAAACAAGTCAAAATTAACACAAAGCCCACTGTTTTCAATTATCTTTCAAAAATTTTAGAAAACTAAGAAAATCTGCATTAAAGAGTTGGAATACTTCTACTCAAGATTATTCTTAGTTTTTAACTGGGTTTCTTTCTTCTTCTTTATAATGGTGTGGGTTTAAAGCTAGGCCTTTGCACATGCTAGGCAAGCACTCTACTACTGAGCTACACTCCCAACTCTCTAACTGGATTTCTACTTAAAATAATAAGACATGCTGTCAACTGTGATGGTTGTCAAGAGAGATATTACCGGTCACATATGGATTAACCTACTGGGTTATTAGCACATGGCCTTCAAATTGGCTTATGTTTAGCCTGGCCTATGGCTACAAGACAAGAAAGTACAGAAAAGGCTATACAGCCAAGGCAACACAATACGTACTAAGCTAAAATAACCACAACCAACTCTATATGTAAACAGACTCTAACTTACAGCCACTGAACAGACTTACGCAGCATAAACTCCCACAATGCACTAAGCTTGTTCTTTATTTTGGCATTTAACTTATATGGCAACTGTTTGTTTGCCTGTCTGTTTCCACACTAAGGGAAGAATTGTTTGACTCATCTCAGTATTCTTAGTCTAAGGAAAAATGTAAAATAAAAAGCATCAGAGAAGAATGCACAAGATATAAAGCAAGCTGATACTCCTGGGTTCCATATTTCTCAAGAATCTCTCATTCCACAACCAAGAAGATAATAAAACCAGATTTACTTTATTTTATTAATGTTCATGTATTGTAAGCCACTTAATGTCTTTGGATCTAAATTCCTTCTTCTATAAAATGAAGAAAGACTAAATTTCTTAAGATCCATTCAGCTCAAAAATTCCAATCCTATAATGGAATCATGTACTACTAATGAACATTTACTAGTATTTACTGAGTGCCTCTATATAGTCAATAATTATGCCAGCACCTGAAACCAAAGCTGTCTTCTTTATTACTATGCTAGTCAACTGCCACAGGGACTTTTAAAAGGGGAAAAAAATCCCATAAACACTATTTTGGAAAACACAAGTGTGTAACACGTCTTAGCAAAATACAGCATAAAATATATACAAAGTCTGTGGCACAGACCTGTTATCCTTGAACTCTGTGAGGCTGAGGGAGAAGGATTACAAATGTGAGCACAACCTGGGCAACTGAAATGAGTTAGTGAGACCCTGTCTTAAAATTTAAAAGGGGGGGGTGCAGTGGGGGCTGGGATTATAGCACAGTGTGAAGGTCCTGGGTTTAATCCCCAGTATCACCAAAAACAAACATAAAACTTAAGTATTTGCTCCAGATAGCCCAGATGCGGCTTTGCGAGAAAAATTCAGGGTGCTAAACAATAGAAAGCTTGCGTTTGTTCTGCTGCAAGTGTCACAGTTCTCAAAGTCCATGAAATGGGTATTACTCCATTTTACATAAGAGTAACTGAGGCTCAAAAACATCATGTGACCTGACCAAAGAAAGAAAAATGATACCTAAAACATAAATTTTTATCTTTTCTTCCAATTTTCTATATTTCCCTTTTAGATGGCAACACATCTATGTTCCTGATTATCAAGGTTTTAGGCAGGCCTGCCTGCCTGTCCTGTGAATTTTGGACTCACCAGGCACCAAAACCACATAAGCCAGTCCTTAAAATTTATATTCTCCCCCAATTCTTCACCTCTCTCTTTCCCAACATAGGCCACATATCCTACTGGTCCTAATTCTTTGGAGAACCCGATGATACCACGAGACATGTGACAATATAGAAGATTTGCATCCTAAAACCCATCGAACACTGTGGAGAGAAATTAAAGGAATCCTAAACACAATGCTATTCCCCATGTGCACAAGTCAGAAGACTCAAGACTTTTAAGATGTCACTTCTTTTCAAATTTTCTATAGATTTAATGTAATCCCAATAACAACTTCAGTATCTTTTAAAAATACTGGCAAACTTACTCTAACACTCATAAGGCAATACAAAGAATCCAGACTAGCTAAAACAATTTTGAAGATAAACAAAATTGGAAGATTAACACTTCATGATTTCAATATCAATATGAGCGTATATACAGTAAATCCCTGACTTAGGAACTTTGGAGTTACGAACTTTCACAAGTATACTATATAAGACTCACCTTGTCAGCTTAGGGTTTGGACTAGGCTTACAAATGAATCTGACTTTTGAACAATTTTCACAGAATAGAATTCCTTTGAAAGTGGCGGACTTGGTAATACTGAAGTTAACTTAGTAGTATTAAAGTTAAAAATCAACAAATACTTCAATAGAATAGACAGCTTCCAAAAACAGACATGTTCAGTATCTTGATTGTAGCAATGATTTCATAGGTCAAAGCTTATCAAATTGCAAACTTTTTGATATGTATAATTTATTTTATAATACATATCCATAAAGTTGTTTAAAAAGACATCACAAGTATTAAGGAAACTAAGGTGATTTAAACATGCATTCTCAACAAAGAAAATGAAAGGCCAGGTTATTTTTTTTTGGACAAAATTATTAACATAACCTAAACTGTTTCACTCTACCTTGGAGTGCAAAGTATAAAAGCAGTATAAAGAGGACCTTGGTACTCTATCTTAAGTCAGTCTTTTTAACCTGAGAAGGATAAATGAGTAAGGAAAAGAAAGAAAAATTGAAATCCAAGCTAGGAAGGAGATCACAAAATAAGGAATTGCTTTAAATTCATACTTAAAATCAAGAAAAATAATACTGCAAGACATTAAATGCATCAGAAAATTTGGTAATTTCCATGGAATCATAAAGAAGATAAAGATGTGCTGAGAATTTCCAGATTTTAAAATTAACAAATCAACAAACACTGAGTAGTAAGGAACTGGCTTCTCTGGCATTTTATATGCCCCTGGCCCTTAAAACCTTTCTAATTATGCCTCTGATTTCTTTCTGGACTCCTATTCCACCACGAGTCCGGTGCTCTCTAGCTCCTTATTTTACTGCTAGTCTCACTCTATGCTAGGGTGGGTAACCTCCCAGGAGAATAGGATTCTCTTTGATAATCTCATGAAAGTTAAAAGGCCTAAACACTGTATTCTTATGTAAATTTTTAAGTGTAATTATTTCAAAGGCTTCAAAACTTTCCTGAACCCCAGCCATGCACTCCTTAACTTTTCATGGTCAGGAAATGAATTACTTGAGAATCCCGGCCAAGGCTTTCTCCCTCAAAATGCATAATTGTTTGATTAATTTTGCATGCCTATATCTGGTAATCTGAGCAACTACTTTGTAGATAACAATATGCAATATAACAACCATTTTAAATTTCCTATCATCTTGTTTTAAAGTTATGTATTGTTTCTAATGCTCTTTTAGTCTCTTTAAAATAAATTTTTAAAAAAAATTCTTCACAGTGAAATGCCCACATAGATGTAGTTATGGGAAATTTGAATGCTCACAAATAAATTTCACATTAAAAAGAGGGCCTCATATATTTTGCACGTACTGGACAAACAGTTCAACTAGACAGAGTCCTAGCTTACCGAGTGAACGCTGACTTACGCAGAAAGCTAAAAACTATTCTGTAGAAGTCCATTCTCTTAAATATTTGTTTTAAAAAAGGTGATTTGAATGAGGGTACAGAAAAATGCGCCTAATAATTTTTTGATAAGAATCTGCAACAGTGAGTAGCTGGATCACAGACCCAGGCTTTAAAATATACTGACTTATTCAGCCTAGGTGTGAGATGAAGATCAAGAAAGATCCGTCAGTTCCCAGACCCTTTCATAATATACTCTCCTCTTTCTTAACTCCCAATAACTCCTGGAAATTTAAGGCATCCCAGGGATGGGGATTCAGCTCAGCGGCACAGCGCCTGCCTGGCAAGCGCAAGGTCATGAGTTCGATTCCTGGCACTGGAAGAAAAAGAAGAAACCGCTCCCCCCCCCCAAAAAAAAAAGAAATTTAAGGCATCCACTAAGGTCTTAAGTTCCTTGAAGAAATTTTTAAGTTTTAGTTACTTTCACACAGCACTTTGAACGGTGCCAGTATCAACTTGCTGAAGCTCTATTATGCTATGGAAACAAATGATGTGAAAATCACTGTGCTCTAGAATGTAAATACTGTACAGTACTCATTTCCCATATTTTTGTCTGTTGTGGACTGGTTTCAGCTCTATTCTTGCAACCTAGCCTTAACTAAGCTGGTTCCATGACGAGAGGGACAAGAGCAGAACCCATGGAAAACATCTGCTCAAACACGGGACATGGCACCTCCTCTAACACTGTTGGTCAAGGACAGCCAAGTAGCCAAACCTTATGCCAAAGGAGTCGCAAGTATATTACTACTATCATGAGGGCCCTGGTAGAGAAAGGAAGCCAATACTTTGGAACAGGAGTACAGTCTACCATTGTGCATTCCTCATGAAAAGTGCTTAGTAATTGTTAGTAATTATTTATGTGCTGGACCATAAAAACCACAAGAATAACAGACTGTAATCTGTCTTGATTACCCATGCACCAACTCCACATGGTGCCTACCATACAGTAATCAACACACGAAATGTAAACTAAGTAAATGAACAATGAGAGGATGAGCACAGAATCTGGAATCAAAGAACACAGGATAAAGTACCACATCTGTCAATTTCTGAGTCAGTGTAATTTTTTCTCTTTTGATTCTAAGATAGTTGTAAAGATTTATACACACACACACATACACACATAAACACACCAATGTGAAAGCACCAGGAAACTATACTGTTTTATACAAATGTCAGCTGTTATTGTTGAATAGTTAAATGGGATGAAATTTGCTAAAGATAGGCTCATTTGAACTTTCACAGTAATGTAATACATAAAACATTAATTTATATTCAAGTATCAACTGGCAAGTAAAGAATGAAAAAGATTAGATTAAAGCAGCTCACATAAAAAAGAGACAGTGTTTTAGTTGACCATAAGCTCAATATGATCAAAGGATAATGCTGCTGCCAAAAAAAGGTAATGCTAACTTCAGGCTGCGTTAATAGAAGTACAGTATCCAAACAATAGCTTCTTTGTATTCATCAATGGTCAGATCACATCTGAAGTAGTCAGTTCAGTTTTGGTCACTATACTTTAAGAGGTGTACTGACAAACAAGATATTGTCATAAGTTTAGAGTCAAGGAAAGGGGAAGCTCTGTAAATCGTATCATGTGCATGTTCTTTGAAATTTAGGGCTTTTTTCCCCTCAGAGTGGTGAAAAAGAAGACTCAGTAGGATACAATAATTTTCAAATACTCTAAGGTATATTGGGTATAAGAATAATAAATTTCAAATAAATAGTTCTAGACTGCTAAGGACCAGTAAGTGAAAGAGGGGAAATAGATTTAGCTCAATGAGAAGCTACTTCTAACAACTACAAGCTCTCTGAAACAAAGGAGGATGAAAATATGGTGAGAGATGCTATCAAGGAGACTAAACCAGGTTTCAATCCCATATAAATGTAACTTACTCCTCTGTGCAACCAAACATTTTTCAGGCATTTCAACATGTTTGGAGAATACTGCTCTTTGCTAATTAAATAAAAACAAACAAACAAAAAACAACAACACAGAACAAGAATTGAGGTAAAAAGTAAAACAAAAAGTTGGCCTTATAAATTCAGAAAGGCATACAGTTCAAGGGAAATGTATTTTTTCCTATTTTATTTTTAGTACCAGGGTGTTTTAAAGAGAAAAAAACAAAAACAAATTAACAAACACAAAGACATGAACAGAATAACACAAAAACAATAAAAACGATACAGAATTTTAAACAAGATGAAAGGAAATTAACAATGGTTGTTATATTACATACAGAACCTAAAAGAGTAAATAAAATCTGAAAGGTACAATAGCTATTGAGAAAGGTAAAGAAACTGCTCAAGAGGAAAGAACTGGGAAATGAAATTTTAAAGGGAGATAACATTAAACACAAACATGGTGTCTTAGATTTTACAGTGGAAATAGGCTTGGTCGAAACTATTTATTCTAGAAATTGTTTTTCCCAGTATGACCTAACTCCTTGTCAGAAGAGGCAGAAAATGGTAACTGAAGAAAAAAAAGTGTGCTAATATTAGGAACCAGTATTGCAATCATATGACAATACTAGTTTAATGATCAACCTGAACAAGCATTAAAATTTCTCAGGGTAGGCTAGCATGCAGCATGCCACTGTCATTAGAAATGACCATTTACTAAGTTCTTACTGTGTTTCCTTTACACTTTTCTAAATCTAATGCTTTTCTAGTCTCAATCCTAGCTTTCAAATTCCTATGTATTTTCTATACAGCCTGGACCTCCCAATTAGCAGTTCTCGTACATTATTAGTAGTATTATATACTGTCATGAGCAGTATACAATGAGAAATGCCTAAAATATATTTATATCCTGGTCCTTCACCTTCAACCTGTTCGCAATTAGTATAACAAATACTAAACATTACAGGCTAAATTCCTTTTTTTATTAAAATGTTTACCCAACTCCATCAATACACAATACATATCTATTCATACTGAACAATCACTCTGTACCCCATAAATACGCAAAACTGTTTCAATTAAAAATAAAAGCAACTTGAAGTTATCCAACTAACCTCTCATTACAGTGCTATACGAAAAAGACAAAGTAACTTTAAAAGCAGATTATCTGTTACAATGAGAAGTGAATGATCACTTTATAAAATACCTCAGAAGACAAATTTCTTCTTCCCTTAAACTTTGCTTCCTGATATACATTACTAAAGCCTTCCCTACTCCTGTTTAAAAAATAAACTCACTTTAAAAAAACAGGTTCATTGACATAAAAATGAATATGCCCATGCCTTTTGAGAAATAAAAATTCCACCCCACTAAAAGGCACACCTAAGAAATACAAAGCTGAGTATCTATCCTCTCTTAAAGAATATGAAAGTTTAGGACTTACATGATACAGGTTAAGGCTTGTTTATGAACTTGTCACTGGACTCTTATATACTCACTATTTCTCTCCATCCTCTCTTCTGGGGAACACAGTGCTAAGCTGCAGAAAACAGAAAAACATAGTTTCCAACTTCCCATGTTAATTTATCCAAAAGAAATAGTCTCTCGTCCACTAAAAAGGGGAGGAGTCAGTTTAAAGGTATGGTAATAATGATAGGGCAACACTTCATCCTTAGGACATGGGTTCTAAGACCCCCAGAGGCCTACTGAAATCAAAGATAGTACTGAACCTAATAGATACTGCATTGTTCCTACACATACATACCTATGATAAAGTTTAAAGTATAAACCAGGCATAGGAAAAGATTAACAACAGCAAAAGAGAATAACTATAATAACCTACTGTAATAGAAGTTATATGAAGGAGGCCTCTCAAAATATCTTTTTCTTTTCTTTTTTTTGGAAACAAGGTTTCACTATGCAGTTCAGGTTGGTCTTTTTTTTTGTTTGTTTTGTTTTGTTTTTTTTCCAGTACCGGGAATCGAATGTCGTGCTTACCAGGCAGGCGCTGTGCCACTGAGCTAAATCCCCAGCCCCTCAGGCTGGTCTTGAACTTGCTTTGTAGCCCAGACTGGCCTAGCACATGCAGAAATCCTCCTGCATCAGCCTCCCTAGTGCTGTGATTACAGGTGTGCGCCACAACACCAGGCCCTCAAAACATCTTATTATACTGTTACTTGTCCCTCATGTTTTGTGACGTCAAATGATACTATGTCTTCAAGATAAGATGAAGTGAGTGACATAGTGCCCAGGACTGTGTAAGGGTTAAATACAAGTACTGCAATACTGCAGTAGCTGATCTGAAACCCTTACTCTACTAAGTGATTGATGAGCAGGTAGATGTAGAGCTTGTATATGCTGGACAAAAGGATAATTTATGTACTGGGAGGGATGAACCGTATTTTATTATGCTACTCAGAATGCCAGAAAACTTCAGGCGTATGAGTTATTTACTTCTGGAATTTTCCATTTAATATTTTCACACTATGGTTGACTATGGGTAAATGAAACCAAAGAAAGCAAAACCTTAGATAAGGGAATACTACTTTAACAGAAAATGTCATTTCTTTTAAATTACATAGCCATGCATCCCAGCAGCTATCTTTGGGGATCAGGGATATAGCTAAGCAGTTACAGCGCCTGCTGGCCAAGTACAAGGTTCTGAGTTTGATTCCCGGCACCAAAAAAAAAACCCATCAGCAGCTATCTTTAAAAGATGGAAATGATACATAATAAGTATCTGTTTAAATAAGAAATCACTTAAATTAATGATAGCTGATATATATGGAGCACTTTCATTGTTAAGCACTTCTAAGTATAGTACTTAAAATCTATTAACTCACGTACACTGTTCACCACAACCAAAGAAAGTACTATTATCATTATCCTCATTTTGCACATGAGAAAAAGGGGGTACAGAATGATTACACAGGTTGTCCAAAATCACACAACTATGGACAGGCAGTGTAGTAGTATCAATTCAACAGGAGAGCTTCCTGGCCCATCTCTTAATCTTTATGGGTGGCTGTATTATTCTGCATCTTGACACTTGAAGGCTCTTTTGACTAACAGCTTGAATCATATATAAATATCTTCACAGGCAGTCAAGATTGTATAGAATTACTATTAAAATGCTTTCACAATTTTTAGGATTAGATGATGGAATGTGATGTATGTTGTAAGGCACTGGCATCTAATTTTTCCAAATATATCTCTTGGCTTTATTATTCATAAGTACAACTGAGTGCCTTTCATAGATTTAGCACAACACTTGATACTTCCTAAAAATCCTTTGCACAGACTACATGTAGGCTGTTTTAGTCATATGAGGGTACACTCAAGTAATTCTACTACTTCTAAACACAATCATTCAAAAGACACGTGAACACTAAAGGAACACCACGTACTATGGAGACAAAGTGGATGATCTCCAATCTCAAGAAAATAGTTATAAAACAGTGTAAGGGCTTTTATGGTGATATGATCAAGAGAGATACCCAACTGAAAATGTGGCAATTCCATGGGTAAAGACTCGTAAGTCCCTTTCTTTCCTCTCATGAAATATCAAACAATTTGAGGAAGACTAAAATGCAGGGTTTACAAGGAAAGGAAACGAAAATAATTAAGAGATGAAGAATGAAGCTGTTGTTAGGTAAAGAAGTCTTATCAATCATCAAAATAAACATAACTGGTTAGATAAAATACACTAACAATACAAATGCTCACATTTTAAAAACAATAAAATTCTGTTCTCAAATTAAATTTCATGCAGACATCCACACTTACACTACATGGGATGAAACTGGGAGAAAACTGCGTGACCTGCAAAATACTTTACAGAACACAATTTCAAAACTACTGTTTCAGAAAGAAAAACCAGTATTTAAATATGTTCTATCAACCTCATGTCCCTCACAACATGAGTCTTACTTCACAGGTACAAAGATTCAGTCTAGTAGCTTTTCATCAGTTATAGAACTCATCATATGTAGAACTAAGCATGTAATACATTTCTGTAAATTAATGACTCAAGTTTATGATAAAGAAAAAGGAAAATAAAGACCAGTTATCAGCTTTTTCACTGTTTAGTTAAAACTACAACTCGGCCGCACTTTTCTAACCCCAAAATGAGAAGTCATGGTTGGGCAAATGATAATGTATTTATGACAACAGAATACTGAAAACTAATAAAGTGATGAGAAATACAGACTATTACCTGGTGTTTTTCAAGATTAGTAAACTTGAATAATTTTAATAATGACTTTGTGTCTGAATATTCTTCCCTAATTATAGCTGGAACATTTGTAACTCTAAATTTGACTAAAAATGATCATCATTGCCAAAACTGCTTTCCATCTTCCTTACACCTATAAGGTCCCTAGCAATACAATGTAAATCTGGTTAAAGATATACATATGCTTCTGTTAAAATTTTGCTCATCTGGACTCTTTATAGTAACCAGGCAGAGGTTTTAATTCCAGGGAAAAGGTATACAATGACATATTTAACATGTTTTACATCAAAAGAACTATATGCACTGACACACTCCTCACGAACTTTCCATCTTTATCCTCGCGCCTCCACTAACATTAATGGGGGGCCGGGGATATAGCCTAGCGACATAAGCACCTGCCTGGCAAGTACAAGGTCCTGAGTTTGATTCCCGGTACCAAAAAATAAAGAAATTACATAACATTAGTGGGAAACATATTCAGTCTCAGGAATATCTGAAGTATCACCCATTTCATACCTAGTAGATTAAAAACAAATGTTCAAAACAATGTTTAACACATACTAAGAATTACAGAACAATTAACAGTTACCATTTCTTTTCTCAATCATAAAAAACATTGGAAAACAACAGCCACCCTGGAACACTATACAGTATTATGTTTGAATTCCCTTGCAGTATGTGGCTAAAATCCACTACTGATAATTCTAAAGAGAAAAAGGAGAGAGAGGCACAGGATATAAATTAAATCCTTGAATACATCATGGCCAACATGTACAATATCTGTATGCATTTACAAGCACACTTAAGAAATGGTTTTAATTAGAAATACTATAAATGGTGTTATAAGAAAAATACCATTTCCATATGATTTTTATTTAGTTCAAAATTTAGTTTCCAATAAGAAATTTCTGGGCACATTGCAGACTCCCTAAATTTGCAAAAAGAGCGAAGGATTCCACTATAAATTTGTTTGGGATAAAGATAACTCTCTACATTCTAGTAAAAATAAATTACATCACATGTTCCAAGTAAATTAGTCATTTTAGGTAAACAGCTTAATAAATTACTCATTTCTATGTCTTTCAAATAAAAAAGTGTGAGGACTACCATATAATCATTAAAAACAAAATAACTTTCTTTTAGAGAAGCTTCCGTTTAAAATCAAAAACATTTTTAAAGTAGTTCCACAGAAACATACAACACAAAAATCTCACATGTAAAGTAAAAATACTCATAAAATTTCCATCTCCTGTTCCATTTAAGGTCAAGTTTTTGGGTCCTTTTGAAAACTATTCTATAGAAGAATAGATTTTCTTTTAACAACTATACACCTACTGTACTGATTTTAACACATCAACATTCAGAACAGAGGTTAATTACAGAAATAAGAAATTATACATTTATACGTAATCATCTCCCAGGAGTACAAAAATGTTCATAAATTATCTGAAGATAAATTTTTACTTTCCCCTAGTTTATGAAAATTGCAATAACCTTTCTATTTAAAATAAGTTCTGATTAAACTGTATTTAATAACTAAAATTCAATCTCCTAGAAAAAACGAAGAGGACAGTTTTTTCAAATGAACTTTCTACTGATGTTATAGACAAGGAGACTCAACACTTAATAACTACCGTTTTTCATATAAACATGAAATGGTGAAAAAAGCTCTATAGAAAAAGAAAATGTAATTTACAAGACCACCTATGACAACTAATACTTTCTAATACTTAAAAACTGTTACACTTCTGCAGGTTTCAAGGTCTAAATTTTTAGAAAATTACATATGGTAGAATTACACGTACATGTTAGTATTAGCTAATATTTTATACTTAAGAAGTCTAGTAAGTATTATTTAAAAACCCTAGTTTATATAAAGTATGTGGAACACCAACAACAGAAAAATTATGTGACATTTTTAAAGTGACACTGGATTAAGTAATGAAATTGAGAAATCAGCCTTAACTTCCAATTACAATTTCTAATCATTACATCTACTATATCCTGGCACAAATATTTTAAAAATGCTAAGCATACAAAAATATGCCTATTTTGCGTATGTTTTAGAGAGAGAGTGAAAGGGAGAGAGATTTTTTTGGTACCAGGAATCCAGCTCAGAGCCTTGTGCTTGCCATTTGCATATATTTTTATTTTTTAATTTCACACCTTCATTAATCATAAACTCAGTGTGATGTGTTTAACTGAGCTATGCTCTGAAATTATTAATCCTCTGAGATAGTCTCCTGAGGTTAAAAAAAATTTTGTTTAATATCAATCTTCATTTTTATTCATTTCTTCAATTGAAATACTGAGTCTACACTAAAAGAAAAAAAGGTATCACCCAAGCTGTTCCTTCAATTTTTACAATATTCAATTTTGCTAAGAAGAATAAAGCTATGCCCAGTATCCCAAAATTGTGTTCTTAAGTCAATTTCAGCATTAAAATAATTTCTTACTTTGCCTTATGTACAAAAACAAAATACTATTAAGCACACTAAGGATACTTTTAATACTTATATACCCACATACTTAGCTCTTATCCTTCAAATCTCTTTTCTAAAACAAGATTTTCCTAAAAACTCAGGAGAGCAAGGGTGTCATTTACTCAAGCCAGGATTTACAGTTTAAAGCAAACTAAACGGGGGCTGGGGATTCAGTTCAGCGGCACAGCATCTGCCTGGCAAGCGCAAGGTAGCGGGTGTGACTCTGGGTACCAGAAAAAAAACCCAAAAAACTAAAGCAAACTAAACGAATAGTTTTCTTTACTAAAGTCTGTGGCCACTTCCTCTTTTCTCTTTATCCCAACATAAAAGCTCAGTCAACCTGTAAGTTCTACTTAATTCCTTTTAACATAATCAAAGCAAAATAATATCGGAATTAAATCCCCCATGTACTTCATCCAGTATTTATGTACTTCATCCAGTATTTATTTCATCCTGCAATTCCAAGGAAATGCAATACACTAACACAAAGGGGAAAAAACAGCTCTCTTGAAAGTATAAAATGAAGGTATTTGTCGTTCTTTATCGAAATAGCATTATCTCCAAGTGACCCAAATGTGAATTAGTTACCACTTAGGAAAATCAAGAAAACTGTGAAGAATTTGTACCTAGAGAAAATTTCAATATAACAGTTCTGATGGCTTGTGGACTTTAGATCGAATCTATTTATTTTCATTTTGCTGAAGTTTGGGTGTGACCCCTTGCTGGCCACTGCTGCAGAAAGGGACCCCAAAGAGTATCAGACAAGGAAGTGCCACTGATATCAAACTCCCTGCGACAGGTTTCTGACCAACCTGACCATAAGACTGTACTCAGTGATGACAAGCATTTTAATTAGGGTTCAAGGTGCTCCTTAAATGGTCCAGCAGAAATCAGACCGCAAATTCTACTCAGTTAAGACATTAATAGGTGGCATAGAAGAGTGGGTCAACACTGAGTTTAACCCCTTCTCCAGATGACTTTGGAAAAGGGACAATTCAAGGGACACATAGGTAAACCCCTTTTACAAAAAAGACAAAAGTCTTTCCCTAAACTATGTCAACTGATCTTCCATAAATCAAATTACACTCATATAGCTTATGTAAAGGTAACTTTTAGGGAATCCCTTTTGTAAAATCTCAAGTAACCACTATGTAGTTAATTTCTTCTGCAGTCTTAAACTTTTAAACATCAAGTTTCGCAAAGCAGAGCACAACTAGCTGCTTTAATAAACAGAAACATTCATTCCAGCATTACTATCCTTCACTATCTCCCTTCAAGCAAGTTCTAAAAATATTACCGCTCAAAACCAACTATTCATCTGAGTCAGGACACACAAGCAATACTAGAAAAGCTGAAGAAACAGTGACTTCTAAATGTAAAACAAATGTAAGTATTTCCATAAAAGGACGAGATATTCTATTTTTGGCAATGCTCAATAAGGAAACGATTTATAAAATCAAGACATCCATCGATATCTCAAATCACTTTCCCACATGTCTTTATCTCCAGCCTGGAGTAAACTGCTCAAGAAGTGCTTATCTACTTGAACACATGACCTCCAGGATGCCACCAAGGTCAACAAGACCTACAAGAGGGGGATAGGTGGAATAAACGCCAATTCTGCAGTTCTCTTTAAGAGAAAAGAAGGAAAAACAAAAACATTTATATTTTAAGAAAATAACGATTTCAGGTCGCAAATACTAAGTATCCCTTATAAGACTGTACACAGATTACACATCGGCAATGGCCACTGGCAGCAAGAAGGAAAAGAGACCTAACAGAACTGAACCAGGTACAAAACTAGCTGAACAAAAAGAATTAACAAGATCCCCAACTAATCTTCCCTTACATCTTGTACTAAAAATCTTCCATATCCTGGCTACATGCCACAGGACTCAATTTCAAATTGAGGATTCTCGGTTCACAGAACTTTTTAAAGTGACAACCGACCAAAGATCCATAATCAACAGAAAAGATTTAGGAGACAGCAAGTTTGAGTAGGCTGTGTGTGCCAGCTGACACCAAATTCACAGGTTGCTCGCTTGTCCCCCAGACATTTCCTCCTCTATTAAGATCTGCACCTTCCACAAACCAGAAGTTTGCCTGGATGAGATTTAAATTTTAAAACACACTACCCACTTGGCATCTGTTTAACGCTAGCTTTACAGTGAAAAAGATCACTATTAATGTAAAACCATCACGTTGGAAATTTCCAAACAACTTGCAAATAGCCAGAACAGGTCGGAACTAGTGCCTGATAATCTCACAGCGATTTCACGGAGAGTAGCTCAACTCTTCAAGCTAACGTTTGGTAAACAGGTAGCATACATGCCACATTATGACCGTGCGATATTAAAAAAGGGGAGAAAACCAGCAAAACCATGGATTTCTTCCCAATCAGCAAACCACTGGGCTGGTAAAGTCTTCAGAATTACTTTCAGGGAAGTTCTAAACTGGTAGGTGGCACTGGGTCAACGTGATTACTTAACCCTGGCAGTTACAACTAAACTCCACTCTGACTGGCTCCAAAGCTTTAACAAAAAGATGACTGCTCGGGCGTATCAAGTGCTTTGGTGTCCTCCTTCTATTTCTCTCCCATAAACACTGTCTCTGACATCTGAAACTCATCACACAAGCGTTACCTTGTTTCGGAGCTCTGGCGTTTTGTATTTATTTTTGAAGTCCGCTAGGTACTAATTCAGTGTGTGCGTGTATGTGTGTGAGAAAGATTAACCTATTTCTTGCACACACAGGGAAAAAGAACTGATGACAATCAAAGCAGTTCCCTTTCTCGCAACTAACTTTTACAAAATCCTTTAGTCCTAAAATAACCATAAGCAACAAACATTAAACACGGGCATGGCAACGCGCACACACCATACCCTCCTACTGCCCCTACCCACAGGCGGATCTGCTCATCTCTGGTCCCAATCCAGACCTTCCCCGCGGCCCCTCTCTTCCGTCCGGTCGCGCCCGGCCCCCCCGCCCCCCAGCCCCGAGTCCTGCGGTGAAATCAGCCACTTTGGCCGGCCGGGGCAGAGTTCCTCCCGCCGCCCAAGA
>NW_004955461.1:9207417-9287377 GCF_000276665.1 Chinchilla lanigera
CGGCGAGAGCGGGCGGGCGGCGGCGGCAGAGAGAAAGACACCTCGGCCGCGTCCGTCATGGCGCGCGGCGGCAGCGACAGCTCCCTCTGGTCTCTCCGCTCCCTCGCCTTTAGTTTGACCTTTCCCTCCAGTGTGTCTGAGGGAGAGCGGCCGTGCGCGCTCGTGTGCATGTCTCTCTGTGTGTGTGCGCGCGCGCGCGCGCGCGCGGGGAAGAGGCCGAGCTCGTTCCCCGACACCTGACGTCACTGCCATGGCAACGGCGGCCCCAGCCCCTCTCTTCCCGTTTCCTGTCCCCGCCTACTCGGTGCGTCCTGGGGCTTCACGTGCTTACTCACATGCGCGCGCACGCTGGACGCACGGTCGCATTGCGCGCGCCCAGAGCGCGGGGCGAGGGGGCTGGGATGTAATCTGGGCCGGCTGTTTACCCGCTCCTCGCCTCCTCCCTGAATTTGACCAATCCGGTGAGGAGGAGCCGACGGGCGGGGCGCGCAGGGATGGCGAGGGCAGCGCGAAAAACTTCCCGAGGCAGAGCTAAAAGCTTCCTGAGCGACTGAGCATGCCCTGTGGCGGAAGGGGCGTGTTCGACTCTAGTTTAGGGAGGAGCAAGAGGAAGAGGTGTTAAATAGTAGGGGAAAAGAAGCTGGGGTCCCATCTTAGGGGAGGTTTGTAGATTTCAAACTGGAAGCGCGTAGTGTGAGCGTCCAGCCGCCCTGGGTTGAACTCTGGCCCCACCGCTCTCCCTCTGTGCGACCTTGGGCACGGAACTTAAACCCTGAACTGAATGTCTGGGGTCGAATAAGGTTAAAAATCCACGGTGGTTGTGAGGATTAAAAGCGATCACGGAAAACGTCCCTGTGATGCAGAGTAGTTCGCCAATACTTTAGCTATCCTTGCGGAGCCCATGCTTTGGTATTTTGCAAGTGGGGTTGCGGGACTCTGGTTAAAATATTAAATGATTCTTCCGAGGTCAGGTAGTATCAGAGACCAGGCTTGAGGTTCAGCGCTCTTTGTCCCAAGCAGCCTGCCTATAAGGCAGGGAAAAGAAAGCATTGCAGGGAAACTACTTTCAGGGCTTCCTTTGTAATCCTCACCGCCTACCCTCATCTCGGGACCTAAGAACTGATAAACCAGGCTATGACATCTGGGCGTCAGTTACTTAGCTTCCAAATTCGCACCTGCCCAAGCAAGAGAAGGAAAGCTGTCCTCGGTGTCATTCAGACGCCTACAATTTCCTCTGAAGTTGTAATGGAAGGGTAAACACGGTAGCAAAAAACTCCAGGTCTTCCATAATGTCTAGGTAGCTGAGGAAAAGTTCAATTAGCTTCCATTTACCTAATGTCTACTGAGTAGGCCGAAAAGCCTTGCCAGGCAGACATAGTGGCCAGTGCTTGTAATCCCTGCTCTCTGGGAGGCTGAGGTAAGAGAATCTAAAGCTCAAACCCCGCCCTGGACAACTTTGCGACATAGTAAAACTGTATCAGAATGATTAAAGGGGGAGGGGCTGGGGAAGTAGCTCAGTGTGAAAGTCTTGGGTTCAACCCAAGCACTGCAAATAAATGAATAAACAAATGTCTTCCTGGCCGGCAAGGAACCTGTGAGACCAAGTCTGTTTAGGCAGGTACCGCAGGGTTCAACATTCGGGTGACCTACTCATTACCCCAGCAGAGTTGCCCGCGCTGTCCTCTAATGGAGCTCCTAATCGCTTACTGCTTCGTGGTACTTTTGAAGATAATTTTGCTATTTAGCTCTCTCTCTCTGTGTGTCTCTCTGTCTCTCTGTCTCTCTGTCTCTCTCTGTTTCTTTAAGGCAGGGTCTTGCTATATAGGTCAGGCTGGACTTGAACTCACTATGTAGCCAAGGCTGGCTCAAACTCAGCGATCCTCTTGCCACAGCCTCCCAAGCGCTGGGATTACAGGTGTGTGCCACTACACCTGGTTTCTACTTACCTTTGCTATTAATTTTTTTTTTTAAAGTATATTCCTGTCTTACAGTCTCAAACCTAAGTCTGATCTTGGTAAAGAACACCAGCCAGTTGCTCAAATATGCCTGGATGCTTCCCATTTTCTTTGCAGGTCTGATTCATGTGACCCTGCCAAGTACCAATTTGAATGCAGTCTCTTCCAACATAGGTTGCTGGAGGCACTCTATAGGAATGAGTTCCTTTTGCAGAGCGTTTGGTATACATCATTCCTCACAGACTTTATGATCTGCTATAGGTATGTGCACATCTCATGTACAGAAAACTACTATGAACAGAGGGCTCAGTGGAGTTCAGTATATCACTTATTACTTATTCCCTTAAGGCCTGATTTATTTGCCTTCCCCAAGAGAGTAAGCAACTCTTTGATGGAAGGAACTTTGTCTAGTTCTACTTGGCATGTCCAGCCTCTTCTTTGGTACCATACCACCACTCAGCAACTAGCTAGTGAATGGCTGAATGGGTTCCCTGCTGATTTTATAAGGTTCTCATGGGCAGGCTTTGCCTTGGTATATTTGTATTTTATAACAAGGATGTATGGGAAGTTAAGAGTTCCTACTAAACTTTGGACTACTTTAAAATGCACCAGAGATTACATAATTTTTAGCAGTAGTTCAATATACTGCCCAGGCCAGGAAGTCTGCCATCCAGGGAGGAATGAATGGCTGCCACTGTGAACCTAGGAACAGAAGTCTTTGGATATTGCTAAACATGAAATCATAGGCAATTTACCCAAGGTGTCCCTATGATGTTGCTCTCAGCAAAGTAGACAAATTTTATGGACATCCAGCAATGTTTGCTTACTCTGAATTGGCAGCATGTTCCTTTGTCCGATTTAGCACAGTTATCTAAGCCCAGTGATATTTTGTGTCTAGTGTTGTTTTCTTGATATGCTGTTTAACTCTATGTGTGTGTAAGAAAATCTCACCAAACCAAGTCTTTTTTTGTTTTGTTTTTTGAGACAGAGTCTCACTATGGAGTTCAGCCTGGCCTTGAACTGAAAGCAATCCTCCTGTCTCAGCCTTCCAGGGGCTGGAATCACAGATGCATGCCACGATGCCCGACCAAAACAAAGTTTCTTACTCCTCCTTGTGCCAGTAGCATTCCCAGTTTCCAGCTGTACAACCTCAGAGTCAGTCTGTTTTTCCTGTCTCTATTCTGACAGTCTCCCAGTCCCACACTGTCTACCTCATCCATGGCAGAGGTAACCACACACTGGTCTCTAGCCCCTTGGTCACTGTTCCAGGGGGAACCCCCGTCTCTCCACTAAGCCCTTCCCAAGCCTCCTGACTGGACAGGGAAAAAAGCCTGTCCAGCCAAGTCCCTCAATACCCGGCACTCCAGAGGAGTCTTTTGAAAGGCAGAGAAGGGAGCATGTTGCTATCCAGCTTCCAAGTCCTCCTGATCCTCCTTGACTCTTCTGGAAAAGGCCAGACTTCTTCTTCAGTGGCTTCTTATGATCTGTCCCTGGCCCATTTCTTCAGCTGTGGCTCCCACTATTTTGGCAAGGGCTGTTTTACTCCCTAGATGGTGAAAGTGTGCCCCAGTCAGCCTCTGTATCAACCATAGCTTATTAGAGAAACAGATTTAATGCAAAATATACACATATATAGGAATATACTAGAGTAGCTTACAATGGCCACCCACAGAGTCAGATGTGTATACCTGCAAAAGGGCTATCTATGTGCTGGAGATCGGAAGGATCCAGTCAAAGGCCTAGGGCTACTGTTATGTCCTGGACAAGTTTGTATCAAGATGCTCAGGGGTCTGTGCTGGAGGCTGAAGCGGTTGCACTGGAAGCCAGGAGATGATGCCCAAGGTGAAGGTCAAGACTGGAGCGCCTCCAAAGAAACAAGTGAGCCTTCCTTCTTTGTTTCTCTTTTATTCCATTCAGGTGGCAAGCCTATTTTCTGCTGTTACTCACACCCAGGCTGAGTCTTCAGTATTCAGTAAATCCCTTCAGCAATACCCAGAACTATGCTGATCCAGTTTAGTTGGGTGTTTCTTACTCAAATTGACTATCATAGTCTCTGAATTGTGACTCTCTCACGTCAGCCTCCCAAGTAGATGAGATTACAGTTGTGCGCCACCAAGCCTGGCCCTTCTCTTACGTATCCTGTTCTTTGCTAGTACAGGTCCACCCACCTCAAATTCTCTGCCATGGCCTCTCTACCATCTACCAGAACAATCTTACCTCTACATTCTAGGTCTATGACAGCAGGCCACATTACATATCTCCTCTTATTCTGTGTTGTATTTACATGTCTTTTTCTGCTCCTTGGAATATGAGCTTCTGGAGACAAAGGGTTTGGGCTTATATCATTCATGTATGTAACTCTGGCACTGCCACAGTATCTGGTACACAAAAAAGACTCCATAAGTGCTTATTGAGTGAGTTAGTGTAAGCCCCACAAAGGGAAAAAGCTATTGCATTTCTTTGATTCTTCATGAAGCTATGCCTAGTGTTGTACAAGAATAATTAGATACTCAAAATAACAAATGAATGAAGGGTAGTGTTGCGATGTTACAAACCTGCCATATATTAGAGACTAAATTTAATCCTTTCTGTTGAGGAACTCAGTTAATCCCCAGCAACTTTATAGAGTAGGCATTTCTATCCATATTCTGCAGATAAGGAAATCAAAGCTCAAGGAGAAGTGACAGGGCCATAGTCACACTGACGGTGATAATGAAGCCAGGATTTGCTTACCCGTTCACCTAATTTGGAAATAGCCTATTTTGTAAGAGATTCTTGGGTTACTGAGGGGATGGTGGCAGTGGTGATGCTCATGACCACTGTTACACTGTTATGTTTTCTCTTCTCCTTGTCTGCTTCATCATAACCAAAGGCTGCTGCACTTGATCAGAGCAATCTTTGTGCCAACATGAAGAAATGTGATTGCATAACATGCAGTGAATATGTACAAGTCAGGCTACATGGAGATCATGATTCTCTGTCTCACACTCGCTTTTGCTCTCTCTGCAGCAAACTCATATATCCATAATTGAAATCAGAATTACTATGCTCACAGTTAAATGTTGAGCATGTATGGATAAGATATTTAAAACTGGCCTTTGGGATCTGAAGAACCCAGGGGAGGGGAAGGGAATGGAAGAAAAAGTTGGATGTGTTATGTACATGGACCAACTCCCCACAAGGAATGCAGTCATTATGTGCTGCGAACATGTGCTAATAAAAATAAAAACCCAAACAAGATAAAGTCGGGTCTACAGCCATTGCTCGTGTGTTCATTTGAGTACTTCTGTAAGAGAAGAGAAAGAACATTCAGTTCCTGTTCTGAGGAATTCTGCTCCCGGATTCCTGAAGGACCCTGAGTTTTGCTTGGGCCTCGGACAGTTATGAGCACACCCTTGATTGGAGAGCATGCTTCCCTATGGAGAAGGTCAACATCTTCCCCAGAACAGCTACCTGAAGGGGAAGGTGGCAAATGAGGAAGAAGTGGACACACAGGAAAGTGAGAACCCAAATCTACACAGTTAGCAGGACTGGCTCAGTCAGTCCTGGTTATGAACAACATGAATTAGCTCTTTTGCCCTCGTAGGCTCTTAAGACTGGTGCATTAAAAGAAGGCTTGATGCATGCACTGTATGCAGCACAACCTGGGGGGTGCTATTTGCAGGAAATTTATGTGAATGGCATCCTTGAGCTGTATGGCGCTCATCCTCCATGCATTTCTCTGTCTGATTTGGCAATTTAAATGATCCCAGTTGTACCTTTACTGATGCAGATGTTTATGAAATACCTACCAGTTGTCACCTCAGAAATGGTAAATGAACTTTACTGTATCAAATTATATTTAAAGATGTGTGCCTATATGAAAGTGCTTAACAAACTGCTCACTACCATATATTGTAAAGAAGATCGGTTAAGCATCTGCTAAGTTTTAGCCATGACTCAAAAACCTGGATTCAACAAATGCACTGAGCACCAACTACAAATCTTAGAAAAGCTATTAACTAATTCTTTTAAAAAGAAAAAGCTGGGCTGGGGATTTAGCTCAGCGGCAAAAGCGCTTGCCTGGCAAGTGCAAGGTCGTGAGTTCGGTTCCTGGTACCGGAGAAAAACCAAAAAAAAAAAAAGAAAAAGCTTATGCTTTTTGCAGTTTATTCCATTTGAAAATATGGAGGTGTTCTCCAAATCCTCTTTGTTTCATTTTATCTACTAAGACCCCAGAAATGACATCTGGTTCATCCACTTAAATCAAATAAAGTATACTTTATGTAATGTTTTTCTTTTTCTTTTCTTCCAACCTCCCTTCAAAAGAGGTGCCAGAAAGTCAAATTGGCATGTTTAGACTCCCGGCAGCACTGGGGAAAGCTACCCTTAGCAGAGTCAGCCTTACATCCCATCTCTGGGAAAAAGTGCAACAGAAAAAGTGCAACAGTCCCTTGGTGGTCCTTGGATCTGTGAAGGAAAGCTATCCTCCTCCCAGAAACCTTGTATTTGGATTTTATAAGACCGAGAATTAACTGAAAATTTGTGGGAGTTTATTTTTGCTTTTGTTCTAGTAATAAGCTTTCCTCAATGAATTCACTGGAAAAGTAAATAAATGACTATATTTGCACTCCAAATTTGTGGAGTGTCTCATACTAATAAGTTCTTAATTTTGTAACCCCGCTTAGTGAGTGTCTCTAGTACTCTAGTATAATGCTTCCAAGTCTTTGATGGTGTTAGTACATACAAGCATCGCTGCTGGAAAGTTGTCTTGTGCAGTTGCAGAAGCTAAGGCTTAGTTTTTAAAAAGAGCTCCCCCCAGGAGGAACCAGCACAAACATACCTCCATAGAGTCACATACACCCCTATACAGCAGAATAGTTGGATACAGAGTCCTAGGCAGCTTTTATCATTTTTACTATTATCATTAGCAGTGTTAACATCTTCGTCACCATTCTTTTCCAAGTCAAGATGGTTAAAGAGGTCTGAAGTCATAATTTTGACTTTTCCCAGTAACTCAAGAAGAATGAAATTGCTGTCTCCAGAGAGACAGTGATCTCTGCTTTGTGAGTGGTCAGTGGTCAGCATGTCTCTCTGTGATGTCTGTCCCATGACCCCATTATGGGCAGAGATCTGTGTTCCAATGGCCCTCTAACTCCTCCACAAGCACCATGGAGCCAGAAGTGGAGTTTCCTGATATTTTATGTCAGCATCAGCATTAAAGAATGTAGCATGGTGGAGTCAGCTTTCCCTTTTTCCTGGGGATAGGATCCAGGGTCCAGCCCCTGTGGGCCACAGTGTTGACCTGAGGCAAAGTATTCTGTCTTTCTACTGGTCTGACCGTTCTGTCCTGCTAGAGGCAAGTAGTCATAAAGCACTAACAACTAGAGGGGTAACTTTTGTTACTTTACAGTAAAACCTATGCATCCAGGGAGCTGTAAAGATTATCCTTGTCAAATTACTCCTGCCAAGTACTTGGAGTCTACTGAATAAAGCTTTGCACTATTTTATTTTTATTTTTTTGGTACTGGGAATTGAACTCACGACCTTGCACTTGCCAGGCAGGTGCTTATGCCACTGAGCTATATCCCTGGTCCACTATTTTAAATAGTAACTCAAAAAACTCTAATCTCGGGGCTGGAGATTTAGCTCAGCGGCAAAGCGCCTGCCTGGCAAGCGCAAGGTCGTGAGTTCGGTTCCCGGTACTGGAGAAAAAACAAAACAAAACAAAAACTCTAGTCTTATGCTCTGGTAATAATCACGATAATGTTAATCAGCATCTTCAGTAATGAATTGTAATACTTATGCATGGAGTGACCACCATGTACTTTGCAGGCTTCTTTATGTACACCAAATATTTAAGTTTCACAACAGCTTTGTAAGGTGGAATTATCCCATCCAATAGTTGGGGAAACAGAAATTCAGAGTCTATAAGCAGCTTTCCCAGTGTCACTACAAGGACAAGGTCAATATACTTCACAATTATTCTTTGAAGTAACAAATGCTGGAGGGGATGTGTGGAAAAAGGAACCTTTCTCCCTTATTGGTGGGAGTGCACACTGGTACAACCACTGTGGAAATCAGTGTGGAGATTCCCAAAAAAACTAAGATTAGAGGTACCATTTGGCCGAGGTATTCCCCTTCTGGGTATCTTCCTAGAAGAATTAAAAGTATCATACCACAGCAATATATGCACACCCATGTTTATAGCAGCACAATTTGTAATAGCTAAATCCTGCAAACAGCCCAAATGCCCATCGGCTAAGGAACAGATGAGAAAGGTCTGGTGTTTTTATACAACGGAGTACTACTCAGCCATAAAGAAGGATAAACTTGAGATTTTCGTAGGTAAATGGATGCAATCTGAGGTCATACTCATAAGTAAAATAAAGCAGACTCACATGTAAATATTGTATGGCCTCCCTGGTATGAGAAATTGAAAAAGTAAGTAAGGTCTAAAATGTGCAATAGATATTATGAAATGGGAAGAAATTGTTTAAAAGGAAAAAGGAACTAGGAAGGGGAAAAGGGGAAAAGAAGGAAGGGAAAATGGAGAAAAGAGCAAGCTAGTTATACTATTAGTGTCTCTTGGTTCATAGAAAAAGATTTGTTCTAATATCAGTTGGAGAATTTTTTATGCCATATCTTGTATTCTGAGTAAATACTTTAAAGATAATAATATGCAATGCATTAACTATTATTACTCTCCTATTATCTTGTTCTGAAATTTTACGTTTTTACTTTTAATAGAAGAAAAAAGTATTCTTTGAGAAAATAATCTTCATCTTAAGTATGTAAGAGCTAATTCCAACCTTAGAGAATTTAAAACATGGTCTTTATTGGAAAATTGTAAATATGAAACAATAGAGAGGTATACTCATCCAAGAGTATACCTCTCAAGAATAATTTGGAATTAAAGGGCTTTGAATGATTTCTGCCTTACTTTTCTTGGAGGAGAGCCAAATTCTTAATAAGAATCTGTGCAAAAGAGGAACCTGGGGCCTAATCTTATTTATAGAGGCAAAAGATTATTTTTATTTCAATCTCACATTCTTTCTCTTCACTTGAATTTGCCAATTAATGCAGGAATAGCAAAGAATGTAAATACTTAATTTTGAGTTGTCTAGCCCTCATCCCTACTGCAAATGCTTAGTTAAGGTTTAAGATAGGTTTATGCTGAATCATATAGTAGTTGTCTCCCTTGCTATAAACTGCAATAAGACTTCTTAAGATTGTGAGACAGGCACAGGTCAATTTATATTTAGGAAATGAATGATTTTAAATGGGGCTGGTTTAGTAATGGTGTGTTATCACTTGCTCAGACTGCTCACAAGAACTGGCTGTTCAGGTTTCTTCTTAATGTTGAATTTGATAAAATCACATTGGCAGCTTGAAAATGGCCATGGTGGGAGTAAATAAACCATGGACATTGGTGCGTGCTATAGATCAGGGCTTTTATTCCCCAAAGAGGCAGCTGTTGAATGTTCACCAGCACCCTAGTGGATAGATTATTTTATCTGCTCAAAAATATCTGCTATCCTTTACCATGTGTCTAATCCCCATTTCCCTTTCTTTAGAGAGGAGTGTATTTTTTCACCATTTGAAGTCACTCTTAATGATGTGATGGACTTGAGTCAGTAGAACGTGATCAGAAATATATGTGCCATTTTCAAGTTGAATATAGCATTGGCTTCATGTTACTGTAACAAAGCATCTGAGAAAGTTAACTTACACAGAGAAAAAGCTTTCCATTACCTCACAGCAGCCCAAGATTGGGGGTCCCATTGCTTTGGGCCTCTGATAAGGGAACTAATACTATGATGGGAGTGAACAGTGGAACAAGCCCACTCATGTCATGAACCATTAACAAAAGATGAAAAGAAACACACTGAGGTCCTCTAATCCCCTTCAAGAATAGGCTCCCTATGACCTAAGGACCTCCCACTAGGCCCCACCTCCTAAAGGTCCACAGCACCTCCAGTTAGCAGCAGCCAGAGGGATGAGGCATTAACACATGTACCTTTGGGAGACAGTCAGTATCCGAACTATAGGTGGAAGAACATGGATCTGCTCTTTCTTTTAGTTTTCTGCAATTTGGCTTTTTCCAAATAGTGTCTGCTTTTTCAATCTTAAATCCTAGAATAAAAAAGACCTGTGGCAAAATGATAGCCAAACTGTAAAGGGCATGGAGATAAGCAAGGAGTAAATCTTTCTTGTTGCAAAGATTTTGAAATTGCTTGTTGGTTTTCCAGTATTACATGGGCCAAACTGATCGTACAGTAGTTGGGATTTAAAATTGAGATCCTGCCATAGCAGAAAATCTACATTATGTGACATTAACATTGGGGCTTAGAAATGGTAAAAAAAAGAGTTATTGAAGCGAGGAAAAATGGTGATCCATGTTATCTAGTGGCAATGCACTTGGTATAACTGTCACCTGTGACCACTAGGAAGATGATAATGTACTCAATGAACTGGTAGCTTTAGATACAAAGGTTATGAAACACAGTGTTATTTTCCTGCTATGGGCTACATACAATGAGGTACTAAAAGAGAGGGCTGAGCTCTAGAAAAAATTGTCCATTTTGATGAGATCAAAAGGAGTAGAAAGAGTCCAGAAAATGGAGGACTAGAGAATGTCATGGAACAATAAAAGATAAATCTGGGAAGTTTTTAAGGACAGAGACTGGTTAAAAGTCAGCCTTGTGACAAGGACCGAAAGAAGGTATGGTCCCTTTGAACTGATTAAAAGGGTACCAATTTCTAGTTGGACAAAATGGTTCAATTAAAAGGAGACTGTAAGTGTAATTCTTCCACTGAAGACTATAAATATGTTACCTGCAATTAAGTCTATAGAGAAATTCACAACAAGAAAAGAATTATGGATGAGGCCATTGGCCCATGAGACTGTTTGGAATCAAATGATAAAGATGTGAGAAACTCATACTGCCAAAAGTCACTGGCTCATCACAAAATAGATTATAATTACTTGAGACTTGAACTGATCTTTGTTTCCCCAGCCTTCTTGGGAAGAAGAACGTCCACTGCATAGTTGCCGTTCTCTGCTTGGTGGCCATAACTGCTGCTCTTGTTCACTGAGCTTCGTGGCAGAGGTATCCCAACATGCTTTCTGCCTGCAGCTGACTCTAGGGATCATGACCCCATCAGAAGGTACTTTGCATATTCACTCACATGGCCCTCCTTCCTGCTTCCATGGCCCCTGATGATACCATTGCTACCCAAATAGTCTTTTTGCAGCCCTTCAACACTATGGCCAAAAACCAGCTGGTAATTCCCTTCTTGGAAGTCTTGGGCATTTCCACCTGAGGGGCCTATTGTTCTCCTTATTATGTCTCCATGCCATCTTCTTATCTAGGATCCTCAAATCTTTCAAATTCCTTCTGTGAGTTTATAGAAGAAGTCTGTCAAGCAGTGCCTAGCACTCCTTCACAGAGCTCCGACCTGGAGTAATTATCTTACACCCTGCCGTGCCTACTCTCGTTTTGTCTGCAAGGGAAGGGTGCTGCTTTTATTGAAATGACTGCACCGCAAGGCTTTGGGAGCAATGAGCAAAGGCAGAAGGAGAAGCAACTGGTCCTCTGCTGTCTGTTCTCTGAGCCTAGAGGGTGGGGTACTAAGAACCTGTTCTTTCCAGGTATGGGCCTCACTTGGTGAGGATTCACTTCGTACCTGACATCCTATGTATTAGTCCTTTTCCAAAATACCTCACTCAAATTAAAAGAGGACAGGTTTATTTTGCCTCACAGTTTCAGGGGTCTCAGTCTATGGTCACCTGGCACCAAGGCAGGAATATCATGGCAGGATGTGGTGGAGTGAAGCTGGTGACCAAGAAGCAAAGCAGGGGACCAGCTGGCACAGGGGACCAGTGCCAGAAAGGAAGCAGCCAGGGAACAGCTACGGTTCCCAAAGTCACATCTCCATGACCTACTGCCTCCATTTATGTCCTATCTCCTATTTCTACCAGCTCCCAATACTGCCATCACATTATGACCTCATCAGTGGATTAATCTAATGATGAAGTGAGAGATTTCATGATCTGCTTACCTTCCAAAAGTCTACCAGCTACCAAGCCTTCACTATAAAGAGCCCTTTGGGGGACATATTGGATACCCCCACAACCAGCCATCTGAGTTCATGTCCAGCTTTCATGTTGCATTAGCCATGTGACTTTGGGAAACTCGCTCAGGTCACTGCCCGTCTCATTGTTTCTGTATCTGGAAGACAATTGTAATAATAGAGTTCCCAAGAAGATACGTTGTGTGACACAAAATATAGGGCCTGGCACATCATAAATCTCTAAAATCTGACTTATAATTACAATCATTTCTAGATGTGAAAAACAATCTCAGAACCCACAGACTGATTCTGAACTGGATTCTCTACTTTTTATCTCTTTTTCTCTTTCTCTTTTTCTTTCATCATCATCATTATTATTATTTTTATTTTTATTATTTTGAAACAAGTTCTCATTAAGTAGTCCAGGCTGACCTTGAGTTTACAAACCTCCTGCCTTTACCTACTGAGTAATGAGATTACAGGCATGAGCTACCAGGCCCGCCTTTAACTTTCTTTCTTTCTGTCCTTGGCTCTATTACCTGATTTTTCTTCTCTTTCCCTCTCCTGAGCCTCTCTCCTCTCATTCCTTTAGCTAGAATTGAGATTGATTTATAGCTTTATTTGCTGTAGTTTAAGATATGTAACTTTAAATTTCCTCTTTTTAATTTAAGAAGTCAAAGAGTAGAACCTTTTATATTTCCTTCAATAAAGAAATCACGTTTTGATTTGCTTTTTGTATGTTTCCATTAACTTTCATCTGCTTGGCTGTGGTCCAGTGTTCCACCCTGTCAAAATCATTCCAAATCTTGACATTGTCAGTTATTGGCTTTGCCTTCTCTCCTGGCTTTATTGCATCTATCTTTTAAGCTTTCAGTAAGTCCTTGACAAACCCTGCAATTTAGGACTACACTAGTTATCAGATTAGGTGAACGTGCTGGAAAACCCTAAATCAGTGTTTCTCAAACTTCAGTGAGTGCAAGTATCACCTAGAGAGCTCGTTTAGACAGAGCCCTGGGCTCTACACGTGAGAGTCTAATTCAGTAGCTCTGGAGTAGGGAACAAGTATTTCCATTTCTAACAAGTCCCAAGAGATGCTGAGTAGGGTTGCCCTAAATAACAGTGGCCCAATGATGTTACAAGTTCAATTTTTTTCTTATGTTAAGAGAAAGTGATCCAGGGCTGATTCCAGTGTTTTAGAAATTAGGCTTCTTCTGTCTTCTTTCTGCCATACATGGTATTTGGGTTCCTACTTATGGCCACAAATGGTTGTGTGAGCACTAATTCTATGTCCATATTCAAATAATAGGGAGGTAAATGTCTTTTCTCTTTTAAGACTATGTCCCAGAAGTTGTATATGGCACTTCTATTTTCATTTTCTTAGCTGAGACTTTCTCACAAGTAAGACTAGCAACAAAGAAATCTAGGGAATATAGTTTTTATTTTCTGTGTCATGTGCCCAGCTAAAAGTTCAGATTTTCTGACCAAGGAAGTGGATTGATTTTCAGTGTTGTTATAAGTGACACTTTCCCAACTCTCTGGCTGAGGGTTTGCAATCAATACCCTACTATGTTATGTGTTAGGTAGTTAATATAAAACTCTGGATTTCTAATTTTGAGCTTTTCCATATGGGAAATATTATTCTTTTTCATTTCACTATTCAGAAAATTGAGTTTTAGAGGGTTTTAGTGTCTTTTCTGAGACTCTGCAATAACTGCATGCCCAAATCAAGATTTAAACTCCTCTCTGCTGAAGCCCAGACTCTTTCCAATGCATCACTCTGCAGCACAGCAATTAGACATTTGTTTGCAAGATGAGCCTTGAATTGATCAATTACTGCTACATAATATGGACCCACAACAGTAAGAATGACTTAAACATGTGCCTCACTCCTATGTCTGCATCCTCTGGAGATATCTGTCCTAAACAGGCCCCTGGGATCTGTGGGCCCATCTGGGTCCAGCCTTCTAGTGCCCCAGGCAGAAGTACATTTCACCACTGCCTGCAGTATGTCTACTTCCATTCCTTTGCTCAAAGGATGCCACAAGGGCAAGATCACAGCTAGGCAGTGCGCTCTTCCTGGGGGGAATAAATATTTGGAATGTATGCTAATCTACCCAAGGCCCCAGACAAATGCCCTGAAGCAGAGAGAGCAGAGAATAGCTGAGAATCAGGAGTCCTCCAGATTTGCCATTAATTCCTTGTATAACTAGTACAAAATTGCTAGTTCTTTCTGGGCCTTTGGTCTGCTCTGTGGTTCTATTCCTGCTTTATTTTTTTTTGTTTTTGTTTTTGTTTTTCTCCGGTACCGGGAACCGAACTCACGACCTTGCGCTTGCCAGGCAGGCGCTTTTGCCGCTGAGCTAAATCCCCAGCCCCTCCTGCTTTATTTTTAAAAGCTATGCTTAAAAAACAAATCAGTGCCTCTCAAACTTGTAATCTCTAAATCTAGCTTAGTCTTTATTTATTTTGAGCAAAAATGTACACACACACACACACACACACACACACACACACACACAGCCTCATTGTCCCTTCAAAGGCATTGAGCTAAGCTCACGGCTCTGTTAATGCTCCAGCAGGGACACACTGCAGCTGGTCCACTGATCTCAGGAAGGTGCTGGTAACCAGTGTGGACTTTGAGAAGCCCTCATGCTGCAAACTTGCACTCAGGGGGACTGAATGCAGGCTGCTTCTCTGCTTAAACAGGTGAGCCTTAATTCTGATGATTTATAGTAATGCCTCCAAGTGTGCAAGTAAACATGCCATGGTTTATTTTGCAGAATTAATGAAATCTGATTAATCCCTCAGTCCCCTGCAGATTCTGTTCTGAGAAATGGGGCAAGACTGCCAGACTTTTGTGTGAATTACAGCAAGAGGATTAATGGCATGGAAATCATCTGGAATCCTCCCAGCCCAATCTCTTGAATCCCCTGGATCCTTCGGGTGGATTGTGTGCCATTAGATCAGATGACTGCTGATCTGGAGAGACCTTTCTGACAACACAGTGCATGATACAATAATAGTAGTTGAAGGGAACTGGGCTTTAGCAGTCAACTTTCTCTGCTACGCACAGTGGTCTCCATAATTGGGCAGAGCACAGACTCTCTACTTGGACAGATACCAGTTCAAATGTTGGTCTCATAATTAGAAGCTGTGTGGTACTGATTATGTTGAGCAGACATATTTGGCATCCCTCTCTGTTTATCCAACTCTGTATCTTCTCTTCCCATCCAAATTCTACATCACAGACAGTTGTAGCATGTTGTTATCTCACATTGTGGTAGGAGGAATAAATATATAACCAAGGAATTATATTGAAAATAGTGCCCATGGGCAGTGCTGAGCGATAGACTGAGAAACACAATCTTCAGATGAACAGTGGGTGGGGGTTAACTCTCTCTTAGAAAGAAATGGAGTTCTATTCATGAAATCTTTGCCTACACTTCTGTCTTCAAGAATTCTGCTTATTTTCTCTTCCAGCAGATTTAGGGTTTTAATATTTAGATCTTTTCTGTTTTAATATTTAGATCTTTGATCCATTTTGATTTTAGTTTAGTGCATGGTGACAGATTTGGGTCTAGTTTTAGTCTTCAAGATGTGGAAAGCCCTTTTTTCCAGCACATTTATTAAAGAGGCTATTTTTCTTCCAGTGAATATGTTTGTCCCCTTTGTCAAAGGTAAAGTGGCTGAGTGTGTTTGGTGTTGTTTCTGCATCTTCTAATCAGTTCCACTGATCCTCAGGTCTTTTTTTTTTTGCCAGTATCATACTCCTTTTGTCACAGTAGCTTTGTAGTATAATTGCAAGTCAGGAATTGTAATACCCCCATGTCTTATTGTTGTTGCCAAGAATTGTTTTTGCTGTTCTAGGTCTCTTCCTGTTCCAAATGAATTTTAAAAACATTTTTCTAGTTCTGTGAGGTATCCTAATGGTATTTTTTTTCATTGAGATTGCGTTAAATCTGTGTGTCAATTTTGGGAGTATGGCCATTTTTACTATGTTGGTTCTTCCTATCCATGAGCAAGAGATATTTTCCCATTTTCTGTCATCCTCTTAGATCTCCTTTTTCAGAGTAACTAAAACAGTAAATGTGGGCCAAAATGTAGAATAGATATTGTGAAATGGGAAGAAATTGTTCAAAAGAAAAGAGGACCTAGGGTGGGGAAAAGGGAAGGGAAGAGGAGAAAAAGATTATAGAAGAAATAACTGGAAACAAAGCTTTGTAAATAGGGAAAGGAAGAGGAGTTGAAGGGTGGAGAGGGGATGGGGAGAAAGAGAGGAATCAAAATATATCATGTACAGGTACAAATTCCCTATAATAAGTATGATCATTATGTATATCTAAAATACACCAATAAACTTAGTTAAAAAAATAAAATGAAAGACCTGGAGATTAGAAGGCTCACTGCAGAATTCAGGGCAGCCCCATGTGTTGAAATACACAAATGAAACACAAAGCATTTTGGTGTTGTGGAAAGAGCATTTTAAGAGCCATCAGGAGACTAGACTGTGAGTCCTGATTACACTGACGATGAAAGGTATGACTAGGGGCAAATTTACTAAACTTTGGAGTCTCAGTCTCCTCATCTGTAAAGTAGGAATGATAACCTCCATCCTGCCTATTGCACTACTTTCTTGCAGAGATCTCAGGACATAAAAGTTATCAATGATACGTAAGTCAGCTTTACAGATGGAGAAACTGAAGACAAAAGTGTGGGCAGCTCATCTCCAACCTCATCTTTACCATTCTTTCCCCTGGCCTCTCCAAACCCACCACCTGGCTTTTGGTCCTCCCCTGGAATGAACCCACACTTATCCCCAATTTAGGGCCTTTGCTCTTGCCATCTCCTCTCCCTGGGATGTTCCTCCTCTACTACATCTTTATGTTCTTCAAGAAGGGATTGACCTTCCTCACCATGCAGTCTCCTGCAGACACTACTGTTTCAGTGAGGCCTTCCCCAGACACCCACTAGAGGTGGTCCCTCTCCCAGGCTTCCCTTAGTGTGCTGTGTTCTGTCACATTTTTGCATGACATTTATCACTTCCTGAGATCATCACATTTATTTTTGACATTTTTTTGGAATTAGGGATTGAACCCAGGGCATTTACATGGAGCTTCATCCCCAGCCTTTTTCAAAAAATTTGAGAGAGAATCTTTCTGAGTGATTAATTGCCCAGACTGGGCTTGAACATGTCATCCTCCTGCTAAGGAGTTCTGGAAGTTCTGGGATTATAGGTGTGTGGCACCATACTTGGCTTTATTTGTTGACTGGTTAGTTGTCTCCCATTGCTCTCTCTTTCTAAGATAATAAGACCCTGTATATCTCCCTTTCTGCTCCATTACTCTCACAGAGAACAGAACGTGGCATTGGGTAGGCACACAGTAAATATTTTCTTGAATGAATGAATTAGCATGGATAGACTTCACTTATTTTTGGAATAGCTTTATAATATGCTGTATGTATGTGCCATAATTCACTTTTTCAGAGACAGATAATCAGCCATATCAGCTGAATTCTAGCTATCATGTGAGTATATAAGCTTCTTATCACATGACAAGGAGATTTTTGTTCATGTATGTTATGCAGCAAGAGCAGACCAATACAAAATGCAAGATGATAATAGAGCTCCCATTTTCTAGCACTTGGCACTTCCTATGTGAAATATTAAATATGTCATGGGGCAACAGTAACAGAGGAATATTTGAATCTATTTGCATTCATTTTTGTGTGATCTTCATTGAGCCTTAAGTGCAGATGAACTGAGGACTAAATGGGGCATAGGAGAGATGAAAAAACAATTGTACTGCTGGAACAGCAAGAACAAAAGTGCAGAACAAGGAACTTGCAAGGCCTGTTCAAAGGCTGATGAACAAAGTAGGATGTATAGCACAGGTTGAAGAGTACTGAGATGAAGCAAGATTTGAGCTAGGATAGAGCAATTGAGGAAGTTAGAGTTAGTTTTATTCTTTAGCTGCTTTAGCTACTTAGCAATATAACCTGAGAGCACTCAGAGTGCCAATGGTGCCAATTATAGATTGCAAGTCATTGACATGCAGAGGTCAACTACTTAATGAAGACAGGCAAGAGCCTTAGACGAGCCTGGCTGTGCCAAGTAGAAAAGGCTGGCAAATTACTGCAGTCTTGATTTTATTGTTTCCATTTAGAACATCATTATTAATTAGGCTGCATTTAATGTAGTGCCAGGGCACATGTTTTGCTGGTTAAATATATTGTCTTTGCAGAAAACAGATATCAACAGCAGGACTCAAAAGTCCTTCTGAATATGGCCACATTTTTATGTAATTTTAAGTAAAATGTAATTTTAAACAATTTTATGTTTTGTTATTTCATCTAATCTACTATGCCAACATTCACTGATCATAAGCATCCCAAAAGCATTAGCAGCATAAGAAGTCATGGATAGGAGTGTGAATTCCAGGTGTACTCCTTGCTGGTTGTGTGGTCTAAAGGAAGTTCTTTTATTGGCTGAGATTCAATTTCTCCATCTGAAGAACAGCGTGAATACAATCCACCATATAAGGGTACTGTGATGATTGCACTATTTAACATAAAGAACATGTAGCTTTGTCTCTGGCCCAAGGTAGGGTTTAATAAGTGCTATCTACTATCATTCAGTCAAACATTGATTGAGAAGTAATGGATGCCGAGGAGGCAGGTGCCGGGTAGCCACAGCAAAGGAAACAGGATCCTCGCCCTTAAAAATCTCAAAGCTTAGATTGGCTAAGCACAGTAAGAAGTGTAGTGAGAGATATAGCTGTAGTGTAGTGGCCCTGCCTGTGTCTGTCTGTGGTCATGAGACAACCATGTGTAATCATGGTCCCATCATGTGGTCACACCCTTGGCTGCCTGTTTTTCACAAATCCCACTAAAGGGACTGATCCGAGGGTTTTACCTGACCCTAACTGCGTCAGTCAGTCTTTTTCTGGAATTTCACACATTCTGGGTGGAAGTGGACTTACTCCACATTGACAATGATTCCTTTTCTAAAAAGTTTGTTTTGATGAATAAGAATTTCATGTGTACACCTTGAAAACAGAAGCGGTCCTTTGGCTCTTGGCCCACTCTGCTCCTCCCTGAGGGAGGATGTGTTTTATAGGTCAGGCCATGAAATATGCAGCGGCTGACTGTGTTGTCACTGTGCAGTTCATTGTGTGACGGGCGTAGACCAGTTTACAAGTCCCTCATTTCCCTTCCCTTTTGCAATGGAAGGTAGTTGGGTAAACAGAGGCCTCTGGACCTTCTAAAAGATTCTCTCTCTCTCTCTCTCTCTCACACACACACACACACACATACCTTTTTGCTTCCTCTATTGGCAGCATGATGCGATGGACCCTTCCTTTTTTTTCAAAAAAAGTTTTCTACTTTTACTTGTTTGCCTTTAGCTTCAATAAATGTTATTTATATTCCACATTATTCCAACATAATTTAAAGTGGCTTATAGAACTATGCCTAGTAGAACAGAGTTCCTTAGAATATGAATGAATATCAACAAAAGAAAAACAATAGCAAGTGAGAAAATGAAACACAAGGTAAAGGTGAATACAGGGAGGAGCGGGAAAGGGAACTTTCTGCTGAGATGGGACTTACCTATATTTGTGCTGTCCTCTCTGGTGGCCACTAGTTGTGGGTGGCTATTGGGCGCTTGAAGTGTAGATGACACGACTGAAGATCTGCATCATTTTTGTTGTTTCTGGGTTGTCTTTTTGTCTTCATTGTTGTTGTTTTGTTAGGCTTTTTTCTCTCTAAAATAAAAAACAAAACAAAATGAAACAAAACTTGTTTCCATTAGACAGTCAGTATTAATTAAGGTGTGTCTTTCATTAGTAATAGATGCTCACCTGTCTGTCATCCCTCATTTAATTGTCAACATCTTTGAGGGCATATTTTTTTTCTTTTGGGATCATTCTTTGTTTCTTCCATCCATACACATTAAGTATCAAACCTGAGGCAGGGAGATGATTTGTAAACACTTGCTGGGTTGGCCAGGTGTGGTGGCGCATGCTGTAAACCCAGCACTCAGAAGCTGAGGCAGGAGGATCATTGCAAATTTGAGACTAGCCTGGGCTACAAAGTGAATTCAAAGCCAGCCTGAACTGCATAGTGAGACCCTGTCTCAAAAAGACAAAAAACAAAAGCAAAGACAAAAAACAAAAGCAAAGATAAAAACACTTACTGTGTTGAAGGGACACATGCCACAGATGCTGTATTGGCTAGAGAGTGGACAATTCAGAGGATGAGGTAGAACAATCTAGTGACAATTAGAAGGTCTCTTTAGAAAAGCTTAACTATACACTGCATTCTTTGAAGTACATGTAAATGTACTTAAAAGCCCTACATTCCCTACAGGGGACTATTTCAAACACCAGACTGTCTCTTCTAAAGAAAATGTTTATTTAATCTGAGAGACAGGAGGGAGGAAAGCGGTAAGAGCTTGAAGGCAGGGCTGCCAAGGATTCTATTCTGTGCTCATGAGGTATAGCTCTTTCTTTGACGCATGGAATTGTATTTCAGGTAGGGTACTGTGTCTTTTTCAAACTTGCACACTTGAGCTGGGTGTGGTGGTGCATACCTGTAATCCTAGCACTTGAGTGGCTGAGGCAGGAGGATCACCATGAGTGCTAGACCAGTCTGGACTACACAATGAGTTCAAGGCCAGTCTGAACTACATAGGAAACTTTGTCCTCCTGCCAAAAAAATTTAAAAATCAAATTTGCAAGTATCATTTAGTGTTTATTTCTCTGTCATACACTCTCTGTGATTGCTGTATGCAACCCCCACCAGAGGCCTAAAAGCAATGGAGTTACTTGATTGGGCCCCAAATAAACCTTTCTCTTGATAAGCTGATTATCTCAGGTATTTGTTATAATTATAGAAAATGGACTAACACAGAAATCTTACTTTGAAGATTAGGCATTTGTGGAATCCCTATGGCTGTAGGCTGAAAACCTCTAGGCTCATCAACCCTGAAATCTCTCTCTAAAAATCTACCATGATAGATAAGCACGGTGCTCTTATTAAACCTAATGTATGCATATACATAGACATAGACATATAACTTGGTTCAAGAGCTTAATTCTTCTAGGATTTTAGAAAAGATGGCCACATTTGCGTTTGTGTAGGAAAGATGGCTGCAGTTGTATTTGTCACCCAGTGCAGAATTTGCAAACAAAAACAAAATTTTGCTAAATGCTTCTGCTTGCGAACCAAATTGTTTACAACCAAAAGCATTCATGAACAGGGACCAATATATATATATATATATATATACATATATATATATATATAAATTTATATGTAAGGAAGGCCACTGATTTTCCTTCTATGTTTAGTTTTATATTCAAATTGCTTTTGCAGTGCTAGTAGTGTACTAGATCTCTTAGGCTTATTTGATTGGTAGCAATAATGAAGCATTGGGAAACTTGGGTACTTGTAAAACAAAACTAAACAAAATAAAATGAAACAAAGCCCTGCTGAAAAAGCTCTAGGGGTGAATTCAAACACAGACCTCCTGGTTCTATGCATAATGCTGTTTCCATGAAAATATTGCCTAATGTCTCACCATATATAAAAATACATTTTATTTTGAGATACTTACCCCATTAAATACTCTTTAACTTGAAGACAAGGGTCCTCCTTGATTGTTTAGGTAGAATCTCTCTCCTAAGTGTCAGTGGGCCTCATATATATTCCATCTGATGAAACAGGGTAGTTTATGTCTGTTTAAAAATTGATCCTTTTATTTCAGGAAAATAGTACACCTAGTGATTTCTGCCTACCTCTGGAGTCTATACTTATGTGGTTCACATTACCCCCTGTTATCTAGGAAGTGAGCCTCACAGTTAGAGGACTGTCTGAAGTCTCGGCGAGACAATTATGGTTGTGTCCAGAAATCCACAGGGATTAGTGGAAGGGGAATTGTTTGTGTGGTGCCTGGAGCATCTGAGGTTCCTGAAATGCTAAGGCTAGGATAAATGGTCTGTCTTTGTAAAAGAACATAATCTCAAAGGTAGTAGTCCAGGCCATAGAAAATGGACATGATTTTTGTCTCAACTCTCAAGTAATTTAGCTATTTAATCTAAGACTATGCTGGTGATTAGTGGGATAAATGAAAAGATTTTCTGCTTTAAGTACCAAAGATTTACTGCCTAACTTCCACAGACACTTGTAGGATTCATTTGAAGGATGAGCAGAACATGCCTTCTAATGTGTGAAGAAATATAGCAGAAGGAAAAGAATAGAATGACTATCCTGGAAATGCATTAACTAACTTTATTTGATTATTATTCATGGTAAAGTACATGGACACATTATGACAATGACCTCTCTGCATAGGCTATCTTGGCCTGTGTCCCAATTCCACTACGCGTTTGTCTTTGGAGTCCTCAACTATTTGGGAATTTATTATCACATGCAATTTCTCTAACAATTCATTCATATTCTCTCTGCCCAGGGGCCTTAGTTTGAGTCCTTCCTGTAATACTTAGTACCTATGCAGAGTCAATTGACCTCTATTAACATCTTATGTTAATAACATCTTATGTTAATCACAATTTGTAATTGTGAAGATGCTAAAGCCATAATTATATATCCTGCCTTTCTCACCTAAGTTCTTCATCTCTGATATCACTCAAGTTCCTCTTTATAAATTATTTTATTTAAAATTTCTATTAGTACATATTTGCAGTACATAAAGATTGCATTCATCATGGGAAGTCAGTACATGTACATAACAGATCTTAATGTTTTTCTTCATTCCTTTTCCCTCCCCTCCCTTTCCATTCCCTCCGTTTTTGGATCCCTTCATTTTGCAAAAGATCTAGCTCCCTGGTACCCATTATCTATTTTTAATTTGTGCTCTTCAATTTATTTATGTTTTGTGTTTCTCATGTAAAAGAAGTCATGAGGTATTTAGGCTTGGGTGTCTGATTTGTTTCACTTAACATTATGGTCTCAAGATGCATCCCCTTTCCTTCAAATGATTGAAATTATCTTTATGACACAGCAGTGCTCCACTGTGCATAAATACTACATTTTTTCTCATTTTTAAACATTAATTGTGTTAGTGCATTTTAGATATACATAATGATAACATTTAACATAGGGAATTTGTACCTGTATATGATAGAACTTTCCTTCCCCTCCCTTCAACTCCTCTTCATTTAAAAAAGCTTTGTTTCTATTTTCCTTTCTATTCTCTTTTTTCCTTTTCCCTTCCCTCCTTTCCCTCTCCCTAGTTCCCTTTCCCATTGGAACATTTTTTCCTATTTCACAATGTCTAATATATACTGTGGTCCTTATTTACATTTTTGGTTTCAAATATCACAGAGAAACCATGTGATATTTGAATGCATGTGTTTGATTTATTTCACTTAAGAGTATGGTATCAAGGTGAGTCTTTTTACTAGAAATATCTCATTTATTCTTGTTTATAGCAGTACTCTACTGTGTAAAAAAACCCCAAATCTTTACCATCCATTGGTTGATGGGCATTCGGGCTGTTTCCAAGATTTAGCTATTACAAATTGGGCTGCCAAAAACATAGATGTGGATATATCACTGAGGTATGATGCTTGTAATTCTCTCACAATGATTCCAAGAAGGGGAATAACTGGGTCAAATAAAATTTCTACTTTTAGTTTTTTGAGGAATCTCCACATTGACTCCCACAGTGATTGTGCCAGTCTATACTTCCATCAACTGTGGAGAATAGTTCCTTTTCCCTAACAGCCCCACCAGCATTTGTTAGTAGTTGATTTCTTGATGATAACCATTTTTTATGGAGTGAGATGAAATATCAGTTGTTTTAATTTGTGTTTCTTGAATGACTGGTGATGTTGGACTTTTTTTCATGTATTTGCCATTTGTACTTCTTCATCTGAGAAGTATTTGTTCACTTCAGATGCCCATTTTTGGATTGGGTCTTTAAATTTCCCTTTTTTTTGAGTTTTTAAAGAATAGATTCTAGATATTAGTTCTTTGTCTCAGGAACAGCTTTACCACCATTTTTTATTCATTCACTTGTTGATGGACATATAGGCTGCTTTCAAGGGTTTGCTATTATGAATTGTGCTGCTATAAACATAGATATGTGTGTATCACTGTAATATGGTGCCTTTAACTCTTTGAGAAAAATACCTAAAAGAGGAATAGCTGGGTCACATGGAATTTCCTTTTTTAGTGGTTTTTTTTTTTTTTCAATTTTTTATTATTGTGTATTTGCAGTGCATGATGATTACATTTCTCATGGGGAGTAGGTGCATGTACATAACACATCTTAATTTTCTTTAATCCCTTACTGTCCCCTCCCTCCCCCTTTCCCCATTTCTTGGTCCTCTTTCCATTCACAAAAGACCTATCTCCCTATTTCCTGTTATCTTTTGTTTTGCCCTTTATTTATATTTTGAATATTTTTAAGTTTTCAAGGAATCTCCATACTGATTTCTATAGTGGATGTGTGATACTGGGATTAAGAGTTGTAGTACTGGATTAGCCCACTAACTGGTTTAGCATAGTTCTGGGTTTGGACAATGAGAAGGCCACCCTGGGTATAGGTGGTGCCACCAAAAAGACTTGTAGCCTGGATGGGATAAAAGGGAAAAGGAGTCTTGCTGCTTCCAACATGCCATCCTGTCTTGGAGCCTGCTGACTATGGGCTGAAATCTCTACAAACTGTGAGCTAAAATAAACCTTTCCTTCTTGAACTAGTGGATGCTGAATACTTTGTCTCAGCAATGAGAAAAGTAATTAAGACAGTAGGATAGCTACTCAAACTTGTTTTTGGATTTCCATTGCATGCAATATTGTTTTCTATCCTTTGATTTTTAGTTTATAAATTTCTTTTTTAATTAAATGTGCATGTATGGTGCATACTCTTCATTCTCCCCCCGTTCATTGTGCCAATCCATGTGTTTTGACTGGGGAATGAGAATATTCACACTGAGAGTTATTACTAGAAGATATTTACTTACTCTTGTCAATGTAACTTTTCCTGTTGCTGATTCCTTTTATTTCCACTTCTGTATAGTAGCTCACTCTGCCTGGTGTATTCATCCCATTAATAGTTTAGCATTTTTGGCTTCATTTTTCCTTTCTAAGAGGTCCTTGAGGATTTTTGAAGTGCTAGTTTTGTGACCCTGAAAGGTGCTCTTTTTCACAGAAAGTCCTTAGTTCTCCATCAATTTAGAAGGAGAGTTTTGTAGGATATACCAGTCTTCTTTGGAAGCTGTTTTCTGCTGGAGCTTGAAACACTTTACTTAAGGTTCTCCTGGACTTTAAGGTTTGTGTTGAGAAGTCTGCTGTAATTTTAATGTGTCTACCATTTTAAATTATTTGTTCCATTTCTATAAAAGCTTTTGAGGGTCTTCTGCTGACTACTGGGATTTCACTGTTGTTTTGGGGAGAAGTTCTTTCCTGATCATGGGTATCTGAGGTTCTATCTGCCTCACTTATCTGTATGTTAAATTCTCTTCCTATGTTTGGAAAACCTTCTGCTATTATTTCTATAAATGTTTCTTTTTCTGATTTTTCACTAATTCCAACTAATTTTTTTATTTCTTGTAATTAATTAAGTTTATTAGATTTGCAGGTGATATGATACTCTATATAGAAGGCCCTAAAAACTCCACCAGAAGACTCCTAGAATAAGTCAACAAATTCAGTAGCATAGCTGGGTACAAAGTCAACACTCAAAAATCAATAGTATTCAATACACAAGCAACAAGCATACCAAGAGCGAAATAAGGGAAACCATACCTTTCACAATAGCATCCAAAAAATTGAAATATTTAGGGATCAGTCTAACAAAAGAAGTAAAAGATCCATATGGTGAAAATTACAGTACTCTGAAAAAAGAGATTGAAGAGGATTTCCAAAAATGGAAAGATATTTCTTGCTCATGGATAGGAAGAACCAACATTTTGAAAATAGCCATACTCCCCAAACTATTATACAGATTAAATGCAATTCTGATTAAAATACTATTGGTATACCACACAGAGATAGAGAACATATTCCTAAAATTCATCTGGAACCAGAAGGGACCCAGAATAGCAAAAGCAATCCTGGGCAACAAAGGCAAGGCAGGAGGTATCACAATCCCCAATTTGAAATTATGCTACAAAGCTCTGTGATAAAATGAGCATGGTATTGGCAAAAAAATAGACCTGGAGATCAGTGGAACATACTAGAAGATGCAGACATAATCACAGAGACACTCAGCCACCTTATCTTTGACAAAGGAGCCAAACATGTTCACTGGAAGAAAGATAGTCTCTTCAATAAATGGTGCTGGAAAAACTGGCTTTCCACATGCTGAAGACTAAAACTAGACTCAAACCTATCACCATGCACCAAAATAAAGTAAAAATGGCTTAAAGATTTAAATATTAAAACAGAAACACTAAATTTATTCAAAGAATAAATAGGTGGAAGTCTTGAAGACATAGGTGTAAGCAGAGAGTTTATGAATGAAAACAAAATACATGGGAAATACTAGACAGAGTCAACAAATGGGATCTCATCTTATTGAAAAGTTTTTGCACATCCAAGGAAATCACAACAAAGTGAAAAGAAAACCCACAAATTGGGAAAAAATTTTAACTAAATGTCTCTCAGGCAAAGGACTCCAGTCTAGAACATAAAAAGAATTTGAAAAATCAGGCCCCCCAAATTCAATGACCCAATCCAAAAGTGGGCATCTGAGATGATTACATACTTCTCACATTAAGAAATACAAGTGGCAAATAAATATATGAAAAATTGTTCAACATCATTAGTCATTCTAGAAATGCAAATTAAAACACCAAGATTCCATCACACCCCAGAATGAATGACTATCATTGAGAAATCAGCTGATAACAAATGCTGGAGGGAGTGTGGGGGAAAATGAACTTTTCTTCACTGTTGGTGGGAGTGTGGGCTGGTGCAACCACTGTGGAAATCAGTCTGGAGATTCCTCAGTAAACTAGGATTAGAGGGCCCATTCAACCCAGCTGTTCCCTTTCTGGGTATTTTTCCAGAAGAACTGATAACATCATACTGCAGCAATATATGTGCAACCATGTTTATAGCAGCAGAATTGGTAATAGCTAACTCTTGGAAACAATCCAAATGTCCATCAACTGAGGAATGGATAAAAGGAAGTGATATTTTTATACAATGGAATGTTACTCACTTATAAAGAAAGATAAACTTGAGGCTTTTATAACTAAATGGATGCAACTAGAGACCATACTCATAAGTGAAATAAATCAGACTCACAATAAACATTGTATTTCCTTCCTACTATAAGAACCTGAAAGAGTAAATAAAATCTGAAGGGTACAATAGATGTTGTGAAAGGGAAAAGAAACTACTCAAATAGGAAGGAGCAACTGTGATGAAGGAAGGGAGGGGAAAAAGACAGAAGAGAAAAAAATATGTATATGTATATACAAGATAGCTAGGATAATTGTACTACTGATATCTGTTTGTTCACTGAAAGGAACTGTTAATGTGTAATTGTTTGATCAATCATATATGCCTATATCTGGTTATCTGTGCAACCATTTTGAAGATAACATTATATAATATAACAACCATTGTTAATATCCCATTACCTTGCTTTGAAATTCTGTACTATTTTTATGGTTTTCTATGCTGTTTTGTTTATGTATTTGTTTTTGTTATTTTGTTTTTTTTCTTTTCTCTTTAAAATGATAAAGAAAATTTATATGTGTATATAAGGGTAGCTGGGATAGGTGTATGGCTAATGTCTGTGGTTTATTGAAAGAAACAGTTAATACTTAAAATTTTCTTTTTTCTTCACCAATTTTGCACACTTGTATCTGGTACTCAGAACAACTGATCTGAAGACAACAATACGCAGTATAACAACCATTTTTGAATTCCTACCATCTTATATGTTGATGCTGTGCATCATTTCCAATTTTTTTTTATTACTTGCTACTTTTGATTGCTTGATGAATCTTACATTCTTATGTCTGGTGGACTGAGCAACTTCGTTGAGGATAACAGTATGTAATGTAGCAACCATTGTTAATTCCTATCATTTTGTTCTGAAGTCATGTATCATTTTTATTGTTTTTGTGTTGTTTGTTTTTGTCTTCATTGTTGTTTTGTTAGTTTTTTTCTATTTAAAATAAAAAATAAATTTGTTGCTTTTGTATTATAAAAAATTTATTGGCACATTTTAGGTATACATAATGATCACATTCATTAAGGGAATTTGTACCTATATATGATATAACTTGATTCTTTTCTTCCTATTCCCATCCCCGCCCTTCACACTCTCTTCCCTTCCCTATTTACAAAAGCTTTGTTTCCATTTTTCCTTCTTTTCTCATCATTTGTTTCCTTTTCCTTCCTTTCTTTCTCCGTCTCCTCTCCCTAGTTCCTCTTCCCATTTGAACATTTTCTTCCTATTTCACAATATCTATTATACATTTTGATCTTTGTTTATACTTTCAGTTTCTCACACCAGAGAAACAATGTGGTATTTACACACCTGTGTCCAATTTATTTCACTTAAGAGTATGGCCTCAAGGTGCGTCCATTTAGCTAGAAATGTCTCAAGCTTCTCCTTTATGGCAGAGAAGTACTCCATTGTATATAAAAAAGCACATCTTTTTTATCCACTCATCAGTTGATGGGCATTTGGGCTGTTTATAACACTCAGCTACTACAAACTGTGCCACCGCAAATATAGGTGTGCATATATCACTGTGGTATGATGCTTGTAATTCTTTCAGGAAGATACCAAGAAGAGGAATAGCTGGGTCTAATGGAACTCACAAGCCATAAAGCTAGGCAGAGAAAACCATGGCTTTGGATGTACTGAGGAACCAAGAAAGTGGGACATATGAGAGTGACTACAGACATGGTGGACACTCTCTACAGACCATGCCCAGTGGGAAAGTTGGGGCAGGATCCAGCATTCACACACAAAAATGTGAGTGTGGAAACAAAGTAAGTCTTAACAGTAACTCATCATCCCTCCCTGCTATCTGCTGGATTCCAAGACTGCAGATCTTGAAAAGAAGGCTCATTCAATGGCACAAAGACATTTTTTGAACTTATTTTTTAAAAAAATATTTTTAGGGCTTGATTTTTTTCACCTTTTTTTCTGGTGATTTTTTCTACCTTTTTTTCTGGTGATTTTTTCTATTCTTTATTTTCCCCACTCTCTTCCTTTTTAAACTTTACTTTCCGTTTCTTTCCTGTTTCTTTGTTTCTTTTTTTTCTTCTGTTACTGCTTTGTTCTTTCCTGTTACTTTTATCCAATTCTGTTAATTTTGTTTTACTCCTTTTTTATAATGAAGTTTATTGATACAATTTAGATATGCATAGTGATTACATTGATCATGGGGAATTTGTACCTGTACATGATATATCTTAGTTCCTCTTTGTTTCCCATTCCCTTCCCCTCTCTTCAACCCCTCTTCCCCTCATTTTTTACAAAGATTTGTTAACATTTTATTCTTCTTCCTCTCATTTTTTTCTTTTCCCTTTCCAGGACCTGCAGTCTTGGAAAACAGCAGATAGTGGGGAGGGATACCTTGTGTTTCCTGTGCTGACGTATGCAGTGGTGTGTGTGTTTGTGTGTTTGTGTATGTGTGTGTGTGTGTGTGTGTATCAAGCAATCTGCTGGACTAATGCCAGCACTTTTAGACACAGCCCACCTTAGAAGCCATACACACGCAACCTGGCTTCTCACCATGGAGAGCAGGGCCCCTGTGTTCTCACAGCCCAAGCTTAAACTTCTCAGGGTGTCTCTGTCCAGCCTGCACTGTCTCTGTGACTCTCTCCTGTGACCTCCATCTTCCATCCAGTCACTGTGGGAGGGTAACTCCAGAAACCCTAGAGTACAACTGCTCTTCAATTGCTCTGAGGCTCAATCCCAAATAATTAACCCTTTCCCCAAATGGTTCCTGATTAAATATGGTGGGCCCTGCACTGGACTTCCTCCCTCACTACAGCCTGCCTTGTGGAAGATGTCAGTTTCAGAGTAAAATGTCATACTATTTTTGTAGTTCCAGTAGCCATGGACTTCTCTTGGGGCCAGCATTGGTGCCTAGTCCATTGTCTCTCCTTGGAGCAGCTGTTCCTCTCTGGCTTATCCTCCATTAGCGGAGACATGTCAGGGTGAGTCTTCCAGACTACTTTGCTCCTTTCTCTGTGCTCTGCTCCATCTTTCCTGTTTCTCTGAAGTTTCCAGGCTTTCTGTCAGCTCCCTCCCAATCCCTAGATCTCTTTCCTTCTCCTTACCATGTTATTGTCTTCTATGTGTCTTGACTTCAGGTTCTGGGGAGGTGGCACCTTGTTGCCTGTCTCTACTCTGCCACCTTGGTCCCCCTTTATAAATCATTTTAAATGGCTGTATATTATATCTTTGTAGAGACAAGCCATATTTCTTATGTCCCTTCTCTGCTGTCATGAGAATTTCAACCAGGGAATGATATGGTGAGAACTGTACTGGTAGCTATCTAGATGGTGACTGGACAGGGTAAAAGTTCAGAGGGGCCAGGGTGGCTGAGAACCAGTTGTATGAAGGGATTATTGTAGGCTGATCTGAGCAGTGTCACTGAAGAGGACCCGAATATCTAGTAGTCCAACTTGCTTAAATTTGGTTAAGGAAATAAAAACTTCAACGGCTCAAAGGACTTCACTAACATCTCCCAGATCACCTGGGACTCTCCACCTCTTAGTCTATGGGACACTTACTATTCTAGGCAATCCCCAACTCCCTTCTCCACTCAGTGGTAGGATGCCTGAGCATAGCTAACACACTCTCCCAGGCAAATGTTTCCTGCATAAACAGAGATTTAGTTTTGAAATGCATTTGGCAGTTCTTTTTTTTTTCTACAAATTGTCATTGTGATGAGTGATTAGTCGCTGCTGGCTGCAAATCATTACCTGCCTACCCAAACAAAGTGAATTAAGGGGAACAAATGATGTAACTCTGATTTAAAAAAAGCCATTAAAATTTTCCCCAAAGAGAAAAAAAAAAGCTATTATTATCTCATGCATATAAATGGGAAGATGGAAATAGAGAGGTCGGACAACTTGTCCAAAATAATCAGCCAGAATTAGAAATCAGCAATGCTGATGGCCGCCCAAGGGCAAGGACTCGCTGGTGCTCAGTGTTGCTGGCTGGAAGGAGGGCCAAGTTAAACAGGGCATAATTAGGAAGAGAATTCCCATGCTTTCTTCAGTTCCATCATCTCTGACCGGGAAGTTCTTGCCAAGGTTCTTGGCAGCTGTCTAAACTTTCTGATGCTGCAGTCAGTATGATCGAGGCAGAAATATTTGAGAGCAGCAACTCTCCCACTGCTCCTTAGCGGTGTCCCCTGGGCAAGTGGCTTCACCTCTAGGACCCTAAGTGTCCCATCTGGAATTGGATATGAGAACAAATTGCTTGCCCAGTTCTATGATCCTAGATGATAAGTGAGAAATACACTTCTAGAAGGCGTCTTCCAGGGCTCTTTTGGTGGCAAGTGACAGAAGGCCAATTTATTACCAATTAGAACTGGGAAACTGACAACAAGACTTTGTTATTGGTAGTCTAGTGACCACTTTTCCCTGAAAAAAAAAAGTAGAATAATAATAATACAGGTTTATGACCTTTAGGAGGCCCAGGCCTTGGATGATTTATTTCATTAAATCTTTACCAACAATGAGGCACTTATGGTATATTTACTAACCTTGGTTTACATGAGGGAAAACAGCTTGTTATCATTTAGATCTAAATTATTCCCCCAAAGTTCCACGTGTGTAGAAGGTGACTGAATCATGAGGATACTATACTCATCAGTGGGAGTTCATAGCTCATACCACTGAGGAGCTAATAGCTGGATGTGCTGTCTGGAGGTGGTCACGTGGGGCATGACCTGGAAGGGTGTATTCTTGTTCTTGGCTCCTTCCTCCTTTTTCTGCTTCCTGGCTGCCATGTGTTGAACAGCCTTCTTCTGCCATGTCCTTCCACCATGCCGTTTCTGCCTTAGAGCCAGCTGATTTGACCAAACTGTGAGCCAAAATAAACCTTTCCTTGTTTAAGTTGTAAGCATCGGGTATTTTGTCCCAGGGACTTGAAAGTGGCTAAGACACAGCCTGAAGGCCAAGATGTTGTCAGGCTGACCTGAAATGCAAGGCTCTTTATGAACCAGACCTGAAGCTGCCACTCTGTTTTGAATTTCTGGTTTGAGGAAGGAGAGACACAAGCATGTGCATCCTAGCACTGTGACATTTTTTTGAGGGAGGTATGATTATCTCCCCTTGACAGACAAGAATAGTGAAATATTTGGTTTAAATTAAAAGGAACAGATGGATGATGTCTCTCCCTTAGGTTTCGGGAACAAACTCAGTCAAGGGACCAGGATGACTAAGGAGAGAGCAACTTGATCCTGGTTGGATCTGCAGTCCTGGGAGCTGAGGATAGTGGCTCCCCAGAGCACACACACACCTGTGAGCAAGTAGACATTTCTGTGCATCTTTGTTGGTTAGCGTAACATCTGCCAACTCATTGAAGGTTCTCTCAGTTCTGTGGGGGTAATGTTACACTTTTCATTGTATATATTACACTCTCTGAGGCCCAGAGAGTGTAAGGGATATTTTGGGCTCATTTAGTTGGTGAATGGCAGAAATAGAGTTTGTACCCACAAATGCTGGATACTGGCATCAGGATTCATTTTACCTTTTCTTGGTGCCTTTGTTTTGGAATGAACACTAAAGACTCTCTAGGCCCCTGAGTGATGAGTGCAAAACAAACCATGGAGATGCTTTTAGTCTCACTGAATTACAAAATACAAGAGCTGGAAGGGCTGTCCCATAGTAGGAAATTTAGGGGTCCTTGAGGTTTTTTATTGCTTTTCACAATTGGATTAAACCCAGGACCTTCACACTGAGTTACAGTTCCAGACTCTTTTACTTTTAATTTTGAGGCAGGATCTCACTGAGTTGCCCAAGATGGCCTTGAACTTGCAATCCTCCTGCCTCAGACTCCCAGAGTGCTAGGATTACAGGTGTGAACCACCACTCTAGGCTGGTTGTTCAGTTATTTTGGTGTTCTAAAATTCCTTGTCACTTTTCTTTGCACAGATATGCAAAGTTTTATTTACAAATTTGGGAGGTGGAGACTTGTCCTTTTTCTCATTTTCCGATATTTTCGTATCATACATGAATTTAGTATGATAAAAAGAAGTCAGTACATTTCCTGCTAGGCTATAAACTCCTGTATTTAGTCAGAGTGCTACAGAGCAACTGAGACTAATGTGTGTGGGTTGGGGATGGGTGTGTATGTTTGTGTGTGTTTATAATACAGAGAGAAAGAAAGGAAGGAGAGAGAGAGAGAGAGAGAGAGAGAGAGAGAGAGAGAGAGAGAAAGAGATTTTATGAAATTGCTCCTGTGATTGCGAGGCCTGGCAAGTCAGAAATCTGCAGGGTAGGATGACAGACTGGAGACCCAGGGAGGAGTTCACATTGCTACCTGAGAATAAAGACTCTCTGAAGTTAGAATTTCCTCTCTCTGATGACCTCAATCTTTTTCTCTAAAGGCCTTCAGTTGATTGAATGTGACCCACCCCCATTATGGAGGGTCATCTGCTTTACTCAGAGTCAACTTATTTGAACATAAACCTTATCCAAAGAAGACTTTCACAGCAACATCAAGACCAATATTGGACCAAACATCTAGGCTGACATAAAATTAACCATAACAACTCAAAGCAGAGCCTAGGTCTGATACTCTGTGTCCCTAAGGTTGAACACTATGCCTGGAAGGTAGTGGTTGCTTCCATAATGTTAGCAAATGAATGAGTCAAATTCTAAAGCTCCAAGAACAACCTTGGAAGAAGCATGGTGGAAGAAAAGAAACAGTATGATCAGTCCAGAAGCTCAGATGTGAGTCTGGGAGCAAATGGAACTTATCCAAGGCCATGGGTTGGAGAGATACTGCCTCCAGAAATAGACCTTGCATATCTATTTTATCAGAGCACCTGGAGGATGCTGAGGAGCAGAGGTTAGCATGGGAGATGTCCTGGCCTGGTTGCCTGGAGGTCCAGCCCACATCCTGTCTGTGATCACTACAAGCCATGTGCCCTTGCCAGATTGCCTTACTTCTGAACTCAGTTTTTCCTTCTGTGGAATGGTTACCTGCATACACAATCCAGGTCAGGTTCACATTTGTTTGATTCAGGCAACACTGTAAAATCAGTGTAAATAAATTGCCAATATTTAAGCATTGGTTAATTGATTCAGGCAACACTGTAAAATCAGTGTAAATAAATTGCCAATATTTAAGCATTGGTGGGCGTTAAACACACACACACACACACACACACACACACACCAGAGGATTCATGATCTTGAACAGTTGGAAAGGGCTAACAACTGTGGATCCAACCTCTTCTGTAAGAAGCAAGGAGCAGAACTGCTGAGTCCTTGGCTAAGCAAAGCTCTCATGATGCTGGGCTAACACTGCCCTGGTTTTCTTTCTGATAATGAGGGTAATATCAACAACCAGACACAGAACTGCATGGCTATTCTTCACTCTTTTTCATTACTCATCAGGCCTCTATAGACCTTGGGGCTTAGGAACATTGCTTTAGATGCCCTCAGAGTGTTTTTATACTAATCATAATATGCATCTCTAGCTGGACTCCACTATGTGTGAGGCATGGTGCCGAGTAGTATATGTACATCTCAGAAGTCACATTCCATGATGCTTAACTAAAATGCAGGGCAGCCTCTGTATGGAAGAGGCACAGTGTGGGACTGGCCCAGAAAAGGATGGAGCAACAGAAAAACAATGGCCTCTGGATAACTGGATGGGCTCACAGCTGGAATAGCACTAAAATCATGTTCTGTCATGGTTCCTCATTGTCCTGTTGCCCTAGGGGATCTTGCACAATATGCTTTCTAAATGTACATCTTGATACCATTACCTAAGAGAATTGGGGAAAGTTTTTTCCCCCTGAATCACTCAAATGCTTGGCTGGGACCTTTGCACAGACAGACACAGCATTCCTGTATATGAGTGTACTCAAGTGCAGCCTTATGACCAGCTCCAGGTGATCTTTGTGGTCACCCTTCCTCAAGGACCTATACTTACACAGTGATAAATAAGACACTACATTGTATTTGTTAGAACTCTTGCTACAAGTGACAGAAACTCAATTTGAAATAGATCAGGAACAAGGGAAATTTCTAGGATGAAATTGTAATTACACTTTATTCTCAGCACTTTAGGGGATATAGTACTAGATTTCAAGGAGTTTTGTTCTTTCCAAAGGGCAGGGGAAGATCATAAGAAAAAAAAATTATGTGTGACTGTTTTGCATAGAAAAAGCATTGGCTATGGAGCCAGGAAGGCCTGGATTTGGCATGTACCAGCTTAGAAAATAAAGTCTCACTTTCCTTGTCATTGAAGTGGGGACACTCAATCCTTCATTGTGTATTTATTTAGAGGATTACACCCTGTGTATAAAGTACCCTCCATATTACGTGGCACATAGTCAGCTTATGATTATTATTGTCACAGTGCCCAGTAGATTACTGGAGTTGCAGAGATCTCTCTGGTTTCAAAAAGTAGCAGGATTTTCTCTGGGCCTTGGAAGATGAGGAGGACGTAAGTGATCTGTTGGCATTACAGGTAGGGGAACAACATATGCAAAAGTTTAGGCAGAAGTCTGGTGTGTTGAGGAGTCTGGGCAGGCTGGCTGGAGAGAGGCTTCATGTGGAGCAAAGGGCCTCTTGTGACAGCAGGTTGCAATTGCCCCATAGCTGTTCGGAAGTACTGGCCACCTTGCCATGCAGAAACTGACACCCTCTGCTTTGGCTACAGTTCTTTTCTCCCTTGCCTATCTATATGTAGGCTTGGGCAGTGGAGCCAATGAACCCTGCATTCTCTGCCAAGTATCCAATTAAGAAATTGCAGACCTGACATTTTTGCAGAATTGGCCCTAGGTGTGGGTCCTCATTGTGGGTCAGCCAGGCTACAGGAGCCCTTGGTGGGCAAGGTCCAATGACAGTGAAGCAGTCAAGACTAGAGACCTTCCAATTTGGGACTGCTGCTTTGCAGGCTCTTTTCCCCTCTTTCTAGTAGACATGAGCCCTGGTATATAGAAGACTGTTGGGAAAATCCCAGTGAAGCCTTCCAGCACTTACCCAACTTCCCATCTGACTTGGATTGTAGCAAACACTGCTGAGCCTTCCCCACAGTTGGCTGTGCCTCTGATGCAGGGAACTCACTACCTCCCACAGTGGCCCTTTCTTCTAGAAGCTGAAGACTTCAGCCATTTTCGGGTTTCTCCTCATATTGAACCATGTACCCATACTCGGGCTTTCTTGTACTGATTTTTGTTTTATTTTTGTGTATAGCAGAATTACAAGGATGGGTAATATTATCTTGGCAGCTCTTAATAGAGCCTAAAACCTAGGAAGGGAAAAGTATAAATAAACAATGGAATGAAGAAAACTAAGAGAAGGGTGTGGGAGAAATCTCAGCTGAGCATAGAGCCAGAACAGTGTCTATCAACAGAGGCAAAGGTTAAAAGATGTGGTGTATGCATACAGTGGAATGTTACGCAGCCTTCAAGAAGGGAAGAAATTCTGATCCAGGTTACAGCATGGGCAAATCTTGAGGACATTATGCTACATGAAAATAAGGCAATCTCTATGGACACAGACTGTCCTTGATTCCATGCGTAGGAGGTATCTAGAGTAGTCAAATTTATAGAAATAGAAAATAGAATGCTGGTTGTCAAGGGCTAGATGGGAGGGGATAGGGAGTCAGGGCTGAATGGGTAATGAAAGTTTTGCAAAGTGGAAGGAATGCAGAATCTGGATGGTGGTGACAGCTGCACAACAATGTGGATTTACCCAGCGTGACTGAACTGTGCACTGAAGAACGGTTAAGGAGGTAATTTTTATGCTATACACATTTTAACTACAGTTTAAAAAATTATGATTATATCTTTTCTGATAGAGGTACACATCTTCCTATCAAAATCTGAGGTCAGATGAGACTGGGCGTGTTTAGGGTGGCATGGCCATAGACCTATCAAAATTCTACTATTTTTTAAACCTCTTCTTCCAGAAGTCATCCTTGCTGGTGAGTCTTTTAAAACGTATTGTAGTTTATTTTTGTCAGTAAGACCTTTATCTAGGAGTAAAGGATGCACAAATGCTGCAAGGTCCTTAGCTCATAGCTCTGATGTCAAGACTACCTGGGTTCACACTAGACTCTCGGGAGAGTTACTTAATTTCTACGAGTATCACTTGCCTCCTATGCAAAATCAAGGTCACACAGGTACCCACCTCTTAGCAATGCTGTAAGGACTGAGTGATGGGAGGCACAGTGCCTGGCAAAAAGTAAGAACCTGGCAAATGTCAGCTGTTGTTGGTACCTGATAAAACATAACACCTACCCAGTGATCCTAAAATAATCACAATAGATCCTCATCATTATTCAGAACATAAAGAACATAATTATGAATCTTGGCAACCGAAAAACATAGCATATGGCTTCCTACCTATTGTGTGAGTTTAATAAGAACACACTACTTTTTTCTTTTCCTTTTGGTTAGTGTTCAAAATTAAGGGAAAATTGCCACAATCAAAGTCTGAGCATGATAAAAATGGGTCACAATACAAACTCTTCCACAGTCAAATGATCCCATCAATGTCACAGTGCCAGCTCCTCTGCCTGCATCTCCTGGCTCACATACATCTCTCCCCATCTTTTCCAAGCCCCCCTCAAAGGTGCTGGCTTGTGAAGTTTTGTATCCTCAGGGCTGCACAGGTCCCATCTATCTCAATATAGGGTGAAGTTTGAATGTAGGGCCCATCTCCTACCCCCTCCAGTATACTTCTCTGCTTGACACCAAGAAGTCATGGGTTTGAATCAACAATGTTCTGAGCACCTGGGGGATATATTTAGACATTCTTTGGGAATGTAGAAATAAACTCACACTTTGAGAATTCAATTTTAAATCCTACACATAGTGGGTCCGAAAAGAGACTTTCAAAAATGGGTCCATTTAAACACGATGACACTCAGGCTACTTGTCTCTGTTGGCTTCAGCTGTCCTATCTCCTTACCGTAGATGGATGGCCTAAACATAGGTGGTTATTTCTCACAGGCCTGAAGCTTGAAGAGTGAGATCAGGGTGCCAGCATGGTCAAGTCGTGGTGAGGGCCCTCTGCCTGATGTGCAGGTGGTTATCTTCTTGCTGTGTCCTGACACTGGTGGAAAACAAAGAGAAGCAGTTGGATATCTACTGTTTCTTCTTATAAGGAGACCATAATCTTGACCTGACCGCCTCCCAAAGGCCTTACCTCTAAACACCATCATGCCGGGCATTAGGGTTACAATGTGTGAAGTTGGGAGGGGAGCACATTCAGTCCACTGGACCGCCTATTACCTCAATAATAACCTATAAAGAAGAGGTAGGAAAGAAGGAGGCAGCACTTGCTGGTGGAGTTGGTAGTGGCTTTCTTGCAAGAAAGGAAAAACATCACAGAAGCAAACACTGGCAGGATCCAGCCTCACTATCACCTGGGCAGAAGTCCTGTCTGGATCCATTGGTCCATTCATGCCTGGGACACCTTGAATATGTCTTCAGCTCCATGCCCACCAAGCCCGGTGTGTAGGCCAGTTCACAGGAGAATGATGCATTAGCTATATGGACTTAGTTATTCTTGTTTTCAGGGGTGGTGGGTAGAATCACAGATACCCACATCCTCACCCTTGGAATCTGGAAACCTGGTATGACACATGCCAAGGCAACTTAGGTTGCAAATGCCATTACCGTCTTTAACCAGCTGATTTTATCTGGATGAGCTCAATGTGATCACAAGAGCCTTTAAAAGTAGTAGCAGGAGGCAGAAGAAGAGAGAGGTCAGGGTGATGTGACATGAGAAGGATCCAACCATTGTTACTGACTTTGAAGACAGAAGAAGAGTCCACAAGCCAACGAGTACATAACCCTCTAGAAGTTGGAAAATATAAGGTAGCAGACTTTCCCCAGAGCCTCTAGTAAGAACATAGTTCTGTCCACAACAGGGGCCCAATGAGATTCATGCCACACTTCTTATTTACTGAACTGTAAGGTTTTCTAATCAGTGATATAACCCACTATGTTTGTGTAATTTGTTACAGCAGCAACAGAACACTAACACACCTTGACCATGCTCCCTCTGTGTAAGTAAACAAATAGGCATTTTGATTTGTATTACAGTATCAGGGCATGGTGTTAAGCTCTCCATTGGCTGATAAAATCGGAAGTCTGACTTCAACAGGGTGTCTAGACTTTGGCCTTTGCAACAGATTGCTTGTGTTCTGCTCTCCCCCAATTTATATCCTCCCCAAATTGTAGGAGGTGAGGCCTTTGGGAAACAGATTATGAGGGTTGAACCCTCGCTGATGGGATTAGGGTCCACATAAAAAGAATCCCAGAGACGTCTCTCACCTTATTTCCACCAAGGGAGTGTCGAGGGAGAAGGTAGCATCTATGAAGCAGGAAGCCAGCCCTCACCAGACATGGACTCTGCCAGTACCTTAATCTTGGGTTCCTTGGTCTTGACAGCTGTGAGAAGCAAATGTGTATTGCTCAGGCCACCTCAATTATTTTTGTTATAGCAGCCTGAATGGACTAAGAGTCCTTTCCACTAAGAAGCTATGGGGATAATTATCACATATTGAGAAAGCCTATGTGTTGAGTGCTTTAGTTGTATTGCCCAGAACTCACTCCAGTCCTCCAACCTAGGCACAGTCATGTCTATTTTGTAGAGGGGGAAATTGGTTCCAGTCGAACTGAGTGACTCAGAGGATGCGATGTGGGTTTAACCCTGCTCTGGGTGTGTCTAACACTCAAGCCTCTTTGCATTCCCCTAGCTGCAGCCCGTGGTGCTGCGTCAGAGAAGACTCCCACCCACAGAGCAATCCATCTAGTCAGGATGGCGAAGAAAGGCATCCGGGCAGTGGTGGGACAGAGGGTCTCCTATCTCCCCACTGAGTGGAGGCACCGCCGTGCATGAATCCCAGAGACAGTCTCCACTATTGGAAGAATGTTAGCAATTTACTTCTGCAAATTCTGCTTTTTAAGTGCTTTGCAAACTGTTCATGATTTGTTCCAGCATGTGTTCTATCACCCTCAATGATTTCTTTATTATTTCCAGGACTTCTGAATGAAAGCACTCTCATACTTAACCTTCACCAGGTGTAATTTAATCTGACCTGAGCATTGTTAATCTGAAAACAGGAGAAGGCCACTGACACATGGTCAGAGAAAGCAGACCTTAAAACCAACACCCTATAAACAGAGTTTCTTCATTTTTTGTGCATAAAATTTTTGGTGGAATGCAACTATATAAAATGGGAACCAGCAAACCAGCTTGGCTTCATCTAAGAGTTATCCAAGAATGCAATTGATCTGTGAACAGAGTTGAGAACAGGTGTCATTTGACCATAGCCTCTTGCAATGTCATGACTTCCAATCATAAAGTGCATGGTACGTGGCCATCACTCCATGAATCCCCCAACCTCTGTTTGCCAAAGTGTGAAAAAAGCCTGTGGGCTGGAGTGACTCTCAACAGAGGGTGGTGGGGCTAGAATTTAAACCCAGACTCCAGGCTCCCGTGCATGTTCTTCCAGCTGTATCCCAGCTGCCTGTATCCCACAGTGCTTATTCTAGTGCCCTGAATGTACTGGGGTCCCTGTAAGTACTTCCCAAGTGGAGCTGAGGATATACATGTGAGAACTTGTGAATACACCTTGTCTTCCTGGTCTCTTGCTGGATGACTGCTGGAAGCACTTGACTTTTACCATCTGCCAGTTGGTGATATTCATCTCTGGAAGTCATTCGATTACTTAAGTTTGAAGCTCACTCAAGAGGTGGCCTTCAAGGGCCTCGAAGCTTTGATCCAAATTTTCCAGACAAACAAGCATGAAGGTGGAAAGGCTCCTCATTCCAGCCAAACCCCAAACTGCTGCCCTCTTTTCCAAAGCAAAGAAAGAAAACATGTCCTCCACTATGGCTAATTGACTGGAACAGGGCAAGAGCTGGAACACACTGACTGCTCTGAGGAGCAGGATTCTTTTTTGGCTTTGTTTTTCATTTGTCTGCCGACCTTAAGGAGACTCAGATTTATTGCTCATTATAAGTCTCCTGGAGGATACGCTGTTCTCGTCACCTCCCCTGTTCATGGCAGGTTCAGTGAATTTTGTTCTGTCCAGGGACACTAATTATGTACTCATCACCTCTTAGCCCTGCGTCAGGCAGCAGGGATGCAGAAGATAGTGAGACAGCATCTTCTCCCAGAGAGGGCCCAGTAACTGCCCCAGGCAGAGGACAGGGCCACAAGACAGAGCTGTCTGTACTCTACTGTGTCTGGGAAGCCTGTCCTGGGCAGGAAAGACAGTTTTTTCCCCCTAAACAAACACTGTGTGAGGTCTGTCAACTCCCAGATGCTTTTCTCACATGATCTGAATCATCTTCAGAAAACCCTAGGACAAAGTAATGTTCTTCCCATTGTACAAATAAACAAAGCTCAGAGTGAGGAACCAGAGCACTGGAGCAAAGAGGACCCTAGCTCTGGAGGACCCTAGTTCAAACGCCAGCCCTTGATCCTGTGCCTTTGGACCCTTTTCTTAGCTGCTCTGGCCTCAGGTTAACCATTAGTAAATGTAAATGGCTGTGGGGCTCAACTCAGTTGTAGAGTTGGTAGCTCAGAGGGGCAGGGCAGAGATTCCTGTGGGTGACAGAGACCCAGGCGCATCTCTCCCAGCCCAGTCTCTAAGCTGTGGGTCTCTGACTTGGAGGAAGCACTGTGTGGATTCCTGCAGAAATGCATCCACTGGCCATGTTCATCTTTCATCTCTGGTGGGATATCTGTTTTGCTACTCCCTGGCAGGCTTGGAATTGATGATGAGAGGGAGGAAGAGCAGCCAGATGGGTGCGTCTCCCTGCAGGAGCTCTGCCCAGGAAGCTGGACGGGGGCAGCCCCTCACACAAATGAGGTCCTGCATCCTTCCAACCCCTCTCCTCACTATCATTTCCTGTATGGGAGGAAGTCACCAAAAAGCTCACTTGCCTGTGCTCTGAAACATGGCCCCACCCTGCTTCTGTTGCAGGGGACAAAGGGCTGCCTGGGAAATACTGACTGATTTGGGAAGGTTCTTTTTCTGCCTCATTTCCCCATTTTTCTCTTGTTCAAGCGGTGAGCTTTCTTCTCACTGCCTTGGAGAAGACCTTTGGGAGAGGCTAGCTGAGTCTTCCTCATTAAGGCATATTGGCTCAGGGCAGCTGTGATGGATACAGGCAATTTTCCTCGGAAATCGACTGCAATATTGGCTGTGTCATAGGACATAATTTCACTCCTCTCAGAGGGGGCTTTTCCAGGGGGCCTGGAGATGGAGGGATGCAGTTTGAAAAGGGGTTGGGGGAAGCAGAAATAACCTGTAAAAAGACAGCTGTTTTAATTTTTTCATAGCTGGATCTCCTAATGCATGGGTACCACCACTCATGTGAAGTAACTGCTCTTGGAAAAGAAGGGAATTTGCATACATTTTTTTTTTTTTAGAGGTAGAGAAATTAAAAGGAGAGGAAACTGAAACAGGTCTAGTTGGAAGAGAGCACCTGTGAGGTAGAAGACAGACTATGGGCCCCTGAATCACACAGTGCTTAGTTTCTAGCTGAGATCAGAAAGACCCCACTGACCATAGGATGTACCAGGTACCAGGTACGAGGTAAGGTGCTGGGCACCGGAGAAGCATGAGAGATACTCATGATTGCTGTCTTCTGAGAGCTGCCACTGGGACACAGGGACACACACACACACACACACACACACACACACACACACACACACACATAGCCTGCTTAATATAAAAGCACAAGTATTAATAATAGCAACTAACACTTGTTGTGGGCCTACTGTATGCCAGCAATTTAAACTATTAAGTAATATAGATTCGCCCAAACCTGCTGGGCTAGCGATTGTGACTATCATCATGTTTTACAGACGAGGAACCTGAGACGTGGGGCGGTAAAGCAGCTCATCCCAGGTCACCTAGGAAGTGGAGAGGGACTCAGCCTTAAGCGGTCTGGGTCCCATACCCGCACTCAGGACCACTACTCACTGCTGCCTCTGGGTGGCGCTGTAAATATGGAGAACTCTGAGGGCTTCAGGCGGTGCCTCTGCTGGCTCTAAAGTCCTAGACCCCTGTTTGGATAGCCCGGCACACTCCCCCAGCCTCCTTTCTTCCTGGAATCCAGGACATGGCTGAAAGGTCTGAAGTCAGTACGGTGAGGACTGGGAATGAGAGTCCTTGGTACAGAGGAAGCAGTCTTCTTTGTCCTGGGACCATCTGCTCAGCAAAAATGGGCTTCTCTGGGCCAGGCTCTGTGCTGGATGTCGGAGAGACATCAGTGAATACTTACAACAATGTTCCTCCTCTTATGGATCCTGTGTCTAGTTGGGGCATCAGGAAAAACCAACCAACCAGCATCCAACAAGCACTATGCAGAACACTGAAACCAATGATGTGGCCGGGAGTGACAGTGTCTGCCTGGGTGGGACAATCAGGTAAAGCCTCACAGAGCAGTGATGTTAAAGCTGAGATCTGAATATCAAAGCGGACCCAGCCATGGGATGATGGGCAGGAAGGGTGTTTGAGGAGGTGAGACTTCGTGTGCCGAGGCCCCATAGGAGGGCAGGATGCGTGCGTTTGACGTCAGAGGCTGCTTGGTTGGAGCATGGTTGGTGGGGAGCTGGGGTGGAGCTTGTGGAAGAGGCGGCTGGGATGATCATGCAGGTGGGGTTTTGTTTTAAGTGCACTCATGGAGGTTGGAAGTGTGGTAGGGACACGATCCGATGAGAGGCCATCACCGCACAGATGGTAGCGCTCCGTTCTGGTACTAGGTGCCCAGCATGTGCAAACCTCAAACCAGCCACTTTGCTAGGCACTGCGGATACTGAGTAGTCTAGGGTACATCCTTGGCCTGAAGAAGGTCCCAGTCTCTGTGATCTGGGAAACAGAGAAGCAGATGGGCTAGCAGGGACGTGAAAGTCAGGGTAAAGATGTGGGAAAAGCTGAGTCCCCTGACTTTTTGTGAGATGCACCTGAGACAAGTAGAAAATATGAGTAATCTTCTGACCATTAGGAAATCTTACTTAAAGTAAGACAAATAATTACAAGGCTGTGGAATAAATATTAATGGAACAATTAAATTTGTCTATTTAGGAAGATTCACAGGGAAGGTAGTCCTGGATAGTGAGTAGAAGCCAGTCAGGGGGAGCAGCGGGCTGGAGGAGGTACTCTTGGCAGAAGGAACAGAAGGTTACTTGTCTTGTGACCAGGACGCTCTTACTGGGAGTGTGGGGTGAGGGAGATGAGAGGAATCAAGTCATGCGTGGAAAAAAAACAAAAACCCTTGTCATTCTTTTATACAAATGTTAAAGCCCAAACTTCTGGCCAAGCCCTTGTGAGCAGGTGTGTTAGGAATTTTCAGAGCTATTGAAGGTCTTAGAAGCTAGAAACTTAAAAGACCTTGCACAAAGTTGAGTTTGGTGGAGAAAAAATAGGACTACAGTCCCACCAAACAAAAACAGCTTTCTCCTCCTAAATGCCAACATGTGTTAGAGTTCCCTCTAGTGGGCAAATGCAAAATGACAGGCATACACGTCCCAAGCAAATGGTCCTGCTCACTGATTACCTAAGCACGTTTATGGCGCTTCTCTTGGTGTATCTACAGTTTGGACAGCTAGCAAACAACACTTTTCCAGTATTTCCATCCACAAGTAACTCTTGAGTTATTACTTATCCATCAGCTTTCACTTACCTACTGAAAATCTGCTACCCTCCGGACTTTGCAGCGCCTGGCTTGCATTTGAGGTGTCTGTGGGGATATATCTCTCTGCCTGGGCATGCTGTGAGCTTTTGGAAGGAGAGAATCTGATTTATCACTCTCTGTGTTTACTAGAGGAGAAAGAATATTAATTAGAACCAAGTAAAAGTGGCCAGCTACTAATGCCTGGTGTGCCTCACAACTCTCGGGACAGAGGAATAAGAAATCATGATGAGCAAGGTTGCTGCCCCTGTTGATAGCTAACATTCACTGCGTGTTTAATAGACCTGAGTGCTTGACCTTTTGTGTCTCAATGTATTCATATGTCAAGTGTAGATAATAGTTCTCATTGCACAGAGAACCAGAAGACTTAGCTGAGTTGCAATATGCATGGCATGACTGAAAAAAATGCCATAAATGTATAAATTTAAAAAACTTAAAAGAGACAGTGCCATTAATGCCTCTATAATACTTGTCTTTGCATTGAAAACACCTATCCCATCATTCTTGCCACTTTCTGAAGCAGTTCTGTGTATAGATCCGTTGGCTTCTTCCTGTACCCTGGGAAGGAATGATGGTGAGAATGAGGAAATAATAGACAAGAGGCAAAAAGCTGGGATCATGTGGAGGTCTGCTCTCTCTTGAGTGGAGAAGGGGAACTGCTCCAGAACAGTAAAGCATTTATTTTATACCCTCTAGAGGTTGATTAATTTCAGCCTCGCTGCCCAGCAATTAGTTAACAAGCTACAATGGCTTGTTTACATGCTTCGAGGAGCTTCTGTATTCTCGGGCTGGCTTGGTCCTGCAGGAGTAATTACTTTCCAGCTTCAGCCGCTCCCAACAGTTCTGGAAGCCCTCTTTTGTGAGTGTCTTTAGTTGTGCTGTCATGCCCGCCTTGATGTCTTGAATCAGTTCAAAATGTTTACCTTTCATAGTCATTCTGACTTTGAGGAAGAACCAGAAGTTGCACAGCAGAGCTGGTAAATAAGATGGCTGAGATTGCACTGTAAAGTTTTGAGTCTAACTTTCTGTTGGATAGCACTTGACAGCAGCATCTTCTATCATAGCAACTGCATCTTCAATCACATCTCCTGAAAACGCAAAAGACAGCTTCAGAGCTGCTTCAGAAAGTGGCAAGAACAGTGGGATAAGCGTGTTCAAAAACAGTGGGAGTATTTTTTTTTTTTATTTTAAGGATAAAAGGAGGGAAACATTAACAGACATACAAATTTTACAACATATCACAAGCACAATACAGACAATACAGAGTTACAAACAAAGTGGTAGGGAATTAACAATGGTGGTTGTATTACATATTGATATCTTCAAAGTGGCTTCTCATGAAAACAGATATAGACATGCAATACTGGTCAACCAAAGACTCATTGACAGTTTCTTTCAGCATAGAAACAGCAGATAGAAGAACAACCATGTTATCTATCCTGTATATATATACATACAAAATTTCTCCTTCTTTCCCTTCTCTTTTCCCACATCCAGTAGGAGTATTTTGAAGGGGTGTGAATGGCATTGTGCCTTTTACTGTAATAAATTAAAAAAATTTTTAATGTTCATCTTATATTTTGATCATACCTCATATAATGTGTTGTTAAAGGTACTTAGGCTTGAATCCTGCTATGTCATTTCCTTTGTGACTATGGTTTCTGCAATTTTGATATAAATGTTAGATATTAATTTTTCATCTCATCTACTCTGAATAAGACACTCACACGTTCGCTATGATGAGCTTTTTCACAGAGTGAAGGAAGTGAGGCAGTGGGGAGTTAAGAGCTTGTCTAGGTTATGAGGCATACTAGATGCCAAAGCTGCCTCTGGACCCTACTTTTGGTGGATGTGACTGGAGGGTGTGGTCTTGAGACCAGAGCACATTGGGGATTTCCTGAGGTGCAAGTGCACAGCAAGCTAAGTTGGGGCATGGGCCAGAGAAAGAGAAATGCCCAGACCAACCAAACAGTACTTGGAGTCATTGCTGGTGAAAATGGAAGGAAAATTGTGGCTCAAAATTGTGTAGCCATTACTGCTATTAAATTCCAGAACATTTTCATCTCCTCAAAATGAAAAGCTATTCTTACTATTAGTCACTCCCTATTCCCACCCTTCAGTCCCTGACAACCACTGCTCTATTTTCTGTCTTTATGTGCTTGTCTGTTCCAGATGGTATGAATGCGGTTTTGCATTATGTAGTCTTTTTGCCTGGCTTCTTTCCCTTGGCATTTCATTCATGAAATAGCGTGTATCAGTACTTCCTTTCTCTTTATGGCTGAATACCATTTCTCTGTATGGAGATAACACATTTCATGTCCCCATGCATCAGGTGATGCCCATTTGGGTTGTTTCCACTGTTTACTATTATGAATAATGCTACTATGAACACTGAGATATAAAGTTTAGTGTGAACATATGTTTTCATTCCTCTTGAGGATACTTAGGAGTGAAATTTCTGGGTCATACGGTAACTCTATGTTTACATTTTTTTTTTCTGGTACCAGGAATTGAACTCACAACCTCATGCTTGCCAGGCAGGCACTGTGCCACTGAGCTAAATCCCCAGCCCCTATGTTTACTTTTTTGAGGAATTGGAAAACTCTTTTCCAAGGTGGCTGTGTCATTTTACATTATTGCTAGCAATATATGAAGGCTGGATTTTGTCCACATGCTGGCTAATAGCTATTTTAAATTTCAGCTAAAATATGCGTGAAGTAACACCTCACAGTGGCTTTGATTTGCATTTCCCTAATGCTTAATTATGTTGAGCATCTTTTCATGTATATATTGGCCAGTTACATATCTTCTTTGTAGAAATATCTACTCAAATTTTTATCTATTAAAATTGAATTATTTTTCTTCTTGTTGATTAATAATAATTCTTTATATTGTCTGAATATAAATCCTTTATCAGGTAGGTGTATGGTTGCATATATCTTCTATTTTATGAGTTGCCAATTTTCTTTCTTGATGGTCTCCTTTGAAGTTCATAAGTTTTTTTACTTTTGATGAAGTCCAACTTTTTAAAAAACATGTGTTGTTTGTGTTTTTGCTACTGTATCTTAGAAACTATTGTCTAATCCAAAGTATGGAGATGCATCCTATTTATTTCTTCTAAGTATTTTATAATTTTAGGTATTTATAGTTTCACTCTTTTGGTTTCTGATCCTTTTGAATCAATTTTTGCATATGGCATAAAATACACATTGAAATTTATTCTTTGATATGCACATGATGTTGAAAGAATTTTATTTCCTCTCTTGAATTGTCCTGGCATACCTGGAAATCAATTGACCATAAATGTCAGAGGATATTTCTGGGCTCTGGATCTCATTCATTTGCATATCTCTCCTTACTCCAAGCCTACACTCTCTTGATTACTGCAGTTTTGTAGTAAGTTTTGAAACTGGAAAATGTGAGTCTTCCAATTTTTTTTTCCTTTTTCAAGATTGTTTTGGCAATTCTTGGTTCCTGGTATTTCTATATGAATTTTAGAATCATCCTGGTAATCTCTGAAGAAAAGAAGATAGCTGGGTATTAACAGGGACTGCAATGAGTTTGTAGACTGTTTTGGGAAATACTGACATTGTAACAATATTAGCACTCCTAATTCTGGAACATGGGATGAGTCCCATTTATTTAGATTTTAAAAATTTCTTTCAAGATTGTTTTGTAGCTTTTAGTTTGCAAGTCTTGACTTCACCTAAAAGGTTACCTCTAAGTATTGAGTTTATTCTAATACTATTGTAAATAAAATTGTTTTCTTAATTCATTTTCAGATTGCTCATTGTTATAGAAACACAATTACTTTTTTTTGAGGCTGGGTCTCACTAGGTAGTTCAGGCTGACCTCCAACTCACTATGTAGCTCATGCTGGCCTTGTACTCATGGTGATCCTCCTGCCTCAGCCTCTGAGTGCTGGTATTATAGGTGTGTGTCACCATGCCTGGATAACACACCTAATTTTTATATATTGATCTTGTATTCTGCAACTTTGATAAATTTATTTATTGGCTCTCTATATAACGTCATGCCGTCTGTATAGAGATTGATTTACTTCTTTTTTTCCAACCTGGATACCTTTTTTCCTGTTTCTGGATTAATTGTCCTGGTTATAACCTCCAGTACAATGATGAACATAAGTGGTGAGAATGGATATTTTTCTCTTATTTTGGATCATAGAGAAAAAGCTTTTGTTCTTTCATCACAAAGTATGATGTTAACTGTTTTTGCTTTTTTTTTTGTGGGTGTGCATTATAAGGTTGAGGAAGTTCCCTTCTCGTCCCAATTTGCTGACATAGAACTCTTGAAGTTTTAGCAATTTGAGTGTGTCACCTTCATTTTTTTCTGTTTCTTATGATTTCTCATGAGAAATCTTAAAAATAAGATTATTAATTAATAATACTGTTAATTATACCATTTATCAGTTATTTTTTCTTGCTACATTTAAGATTCTGTCTTTGTCTTTTAGGACTACCTCTTAAGCACTTTGTTGATGCGTACATAGACGTGGATTATTTTACTTTAACTTCCTTGGAGTTCGTTGAGATTCTTGAAGATGAAATTAGTGCTTTCAGATCAAATTGGAAACATTTGAAATCAAATTGGAAACATTGTTTTTCAGATGTGCACAGTAAGCAGTGCCGATGCCCTTGGTAGTGTCCCCTCAGGTTTTGGGGACTGCCCTTTTTTCTTCATTGTTCTTTTTTCTTTCTGTTCTTTATACAGGGTAATCTCAATGGATCATCACATTTACTGAATTTTCTTTTGCCTACTCAAATCTGCCGCTGAGTCCTTCTAGTGAATTTTTAATTTCATTTGTTATACTTTTCAATTATAGAATTTCTATTTAGTTCTTCTTTAAAAAAATTGTATCTATTAATTCTCTATTTGGTGCACCATGGTTGCATACATTGTTTTGTAGTTCTTTGGCATGATTCCTGTATTAGTCACTTTCCCATTGCTCAGACAAAATATCTGACATGTACAATTTAAAGGAAGAGATCTTTATTTGGTTCATGGTTTCAGGGGCTTCACTCCATGGCTAGCTACTTCACAGGCAGAAATGGCATGGCAGAAGGGCTTGGTGGAGGAGAATTATTTGACCTATGGCGACCATAAAGCAAAGAAAGAAGGAAAGAGGCAGAGTGAGTGATATCACTCCAAAGGACGCCCTCTGCCCTAAGGCTCACATCCTCCAACTGGGCCCTATCTCCTAAGAGCACATTTTGCTACGAACTCATCTATGGGTTAATCTGCTGATGAAGACAGTGCCCCCACGATCTAGTCACCTTCTGAAAGCTCCATCTCTGAACGCATGAGATTTTGTGGCATATTTTATATCTAAACCATAACCTTCCTCCTCTGGCCCCTAAAATGCCAATGTTTACCTCATCATGCAAAATATATTTAGTCTATCTCTTAGCATCACCAAAGTCTGAACAGTTCCAGCACTGCTGAAAAGACCAAGCCCAAAGTCTCCTCTGAGACTCAAGCCAAACTCTTACCTGTGAGTTCCTATAAAAACCAAAAAGGAAGCAAACTACTTCCAATATGTAATGGCACAAGGTAAACATTGCCGTTCCAAAAGGAAGGAACAGGGAAATAGTAAAGAATTGGACCAAAGCAAGTTTGAAACCCAGCACAGCAAATGTTACATCCCAAAGCTCCATATCTAGCACCTTGGGGACATGGTGGCAAGACATGAGTTCCAAATAGTTTGGGCAGCCCTACTCCTATAGTCTTGCTTGTTGCAATGCACATGGCTTTGCATTTGGGCTGGCTTTGCTTACTGTCTATAGCTTTTTTTCAGATGTTCTATGCTCCTGGCATCTCCAACTTCCTGGGGTCTGTACTGTAGCTTTGGCCTCACTCACAGGGCTTCTTGTATTACCTTCTCAGGGGCTCTTGGCAAGGACTGTGTCTTTGTCACAGTACACTGTCTGGCCTCCCATAGTTTCTTCTGAAATCTGGGTGTAAGCCTCCGTGATACCATAGCTCTTATGTCCTGCACGTCTATAAAACCAACATCACATGCGTAACTCCAAGGTCTGCTGCCAGCTCAACTTTCTCATCACATGCAGCCAGGATGCAGAGACAAGGAAGACCCAGAGTGAGAGATATGCCCTCCAAAGGCCTTTTCCAATTGGGCCCTATTTTCTAACAGCTTATTCAGCTATGAACACATTAGTTAAATAATCTATAAGAGATAGCTAAGTTAGATAGAAATTAATATACAGTCAGAGAAGGACTGGACCCTCAAGGAAGTCAGCACAAAAGAATAAAGACATCAGAATTGGGGCTGGAGGCAAATCTGAAGAGAGTCAGGCCTCAGGATGGAGAAGGAATAGCAAGTCCCGCATGTCTCCCTAGAGGTAAATGGGAACTTGACATTATATTGTAATTAGCACGAACTGGTCCAATAGGCCCAGATAGGTATCAGGCACATAGGTGGGCACATCCTGGTTTGTATTCCTCACCCTTCCCCCCAAAATGCCTTTGTTCCTTACATATATCCTTGCTATGTGACTTGTTTCTCTATTGGATCAATATTAGCTAAGTGACTATACTGTAGCACTATAGGTTGACATTAGTCTGATTCACATTGTACCTACTTGTGATTTTGCTGTATAAATTATTCCCAACAAAGGGCCTCAGTGGCCACTGCCCACTTGGGACTCCTCCTGGAAATCAAGGAGTTTCTCTCCTTCTTATTTCCAGTAGAACTTTCCTAACTCCCTCCCTTGGTTCATGACTTCATGAACTCAAAGTCTGATGTGGGATCATGAACTCAGAACATTTGACACCTAACAGGTCAGGAGTGATATTTTTCCTATGTCACTCCCAAAGCCTCATGCACTCGTAGGTGGGAATTTGAAGAGGTGATTGGGTCATGGATGCATGATACTGATCAGCAGATTAATCCACTGATGAATTTATAGCTAAATGTGATGCTAGGAGGTGAAGCCTGGTAGGAGGAAGTGGGTCACTGAAGTTGTGGTCTGGAAGTTATATCTCCTCCCCTGCTCCTTTGGTATCTCTTTGCTTCCTGCTGCCAAGCCGTGTAAGTATTTTTCCTTGGCCATCTCATCCTGCTTTGGATTTAGTGGACTATGGAACTAAAACCTCCACAAACTGTGAGCCAAAATAAAGTTTTCCTATTTTAAGTTGTGGGTGTTGGATATTGTGTCTCAGCAAGGAAAAAAATAACTAAGATGTGGTCCTGTCACCTTCCAATATCCTCACCTCTGATGACTTTCAGGGGATATTTTAGATCTACACTATAACATTTCCTTTTAGTTCTTTAAACACATCTAAAACAGCTGATTTAAAATCTTTATCTAGTAATTCCAACCTCGGGCCTTTCTCAGCAACAGTTCCTAATGCCTGCTTTTCTCCCTTGTATGTAGACTGTGGTTTATCTTTTCTTTTCATGCTTCATATTTTTTTAATTGGGAACTGAACATTTAAAAGAATATGTGGCAATTCTGGAAGTTGGATGCTTCTACCTTGCCAGGGTTTATTATTATTCTCTTTGTTTATTGTTGTTATTCTTAATGTTATTATTGTTGCTATTTGTCTAGTGACTCCGAAAATCCTATTCTTTGATGGTTGGTACCACTGTAGTCTCTTTTTGGTTAACTCAGTGGTCAGTTAATAATTTCATAGTGATTTCCTTAAATACCTGGGACCGGTATCTCCTACACAATGTCAGAGCACTCTCTCTGTATTTGGGGCATTCATTCATGCAGTTCACAACTCTTCCTTAGCTTTCACTTTCTGCTTGCAAGAGACCCTAAGGTGAGCCAGGAGCAACAACTTAGAGCTTATTCAGGTCTTTCCTCAGTATGAGCACAGACTTATACAGATATATGTCCTCTAGATTCTCAGGAAATTTTCAAAGAGTACAGTACTATGATATTTCATCTTTCTTTTCTTCTTTTTGGTCAGTTTTTAAATATGCTCTAACTGTTATCACTGCTTCAGGCAATTACTGTGTTTAACAATTGCCACTAAATATTTTTCTACCAATAACTCAGGAGAAAGGATCTCTCCATGGGGCAGGCTCTGAATAATTCAAACAATAAATCCTGTGAATTAAATTTTGCGAGGAACTGGAAGACAAATAAAATAGTGCCAGTGTTTTGACAATGGTGGGTTAGAAGGGCCTCAACCCCAGCCTGCCCTCCTGCAGTGGTTATATGATCATTTCCTTGCTTTTCTCTATGATGTGGGTTTGTTTGTTTTTAAGCCTGCTGTGGAGCTGAAGTGGGTGGGGGATATGCCGAGTTAAAATGCCACATGGATCTTGTTTGCTTTTGTATGTTGTTATTATTTATTTTTATTAGATGTTTGCAGTACATATTGATTGTATTCATGGTAGGGAGTTGGTACATGTACATAACACACTCAGTCATTCTACTTGAATAAATGCATCCTGGATTGTTGCAAGCCTTTGATTACTTGTGAGTCCTGAAAGTTATTTTGATAATTGTTGCCCATATTATCCTTCCTTTTATGGAGGGTTGGATATTTTTTCTTATTCACAATTCCCACTGATGTAGTCCTCCCAAGTAATTTTAAGGCATAATTAATTTATGTTACTTTCACGGTGTTGGTTCAATAATACCATTAACTCTCCTCAAAAATTTCTGCTAGAAATCACATGGCTTATATAGGCAAACTTTATTATATAGATCAAGAACAACAGTCAAGGATCACATCTGGGTCAAGAGGTTCTAAAACAGGGACAAGAGGCAGGGAAGCAGGAGCTTGCAGGCAGAAACAGCAAGGAAAATGCAAGCTCTTCTTTACTTCCCTGGTTTGGCTCTTCCCCTGAATCCTTGAAGAGCTTGCAATTGATGTGAGAGCCTCAGATCAATTTCATTTACATTTCAAAAGGCAGAGAGTGAAGTAGATGTTTGGGGATATACCCCCGAAATGTTTATGGAATGCCCAGTGCAGTTGGGGGCAGGGTATCCAGAGATAACACAGAGCGTCCTCTTGAGTATGTTGTGGCTCAGTAGAGAAAGAAAGGTATGTGATTCAGGTGGACGCCATCTCACTGAAAGCTCAGTGGCTGAACACAACAGATCCTTTCTGTTGTAAGCTATGGCAGGGCAGGCCCCTTGCTGACTCTCAGGGACCCAGGGTCCTTCCACCTCCTGTCTTCTTTAGGTTGTTGGAGTCCTCTCCACTAAGCTTGGTGAAGGGGAGAAGGAGTCAAGAGTACGTGTGGAGGTCATAGTGGGTCAACTGAGATGTGTATCTCACATTCCTATGATTTGAACTCAGTTATATGGATGCACCTACCTAACTGTGAGAGAGGTTGGAAATGCCACCTATATTTGGCCTAGGGAGAAGTGGAAAGCAGAGACGTGGACACATAGTCCAGGTATCCTCATGGCTGCGATACCAGCTGTGAAGGGCCAGGTATCCTAGCAGACATCCTAGCCAAAATCATGGGAGGCCATGCCTGTGTGTGGCAAGACTAACCAGGATCTCTGCAGCATCCATCTCTGAGCTGGGTACCAAGTTGTTCAGGTCTCATGTTGAGGAGCAATAAGGTGGGCGGCACATTCTTCAAAATTCAACTTAGACATCAAATTCTCTAGGTGCGTGAAGAATCCTCCCCAGGGCAGCCAGGGATCAGCAATATTTAAACACTGTTGATTATTTCCTTACTTTTGCATCAGTCTGGACTCTGTCAGGTATAAAGAACAGAAACAAAGTAGTTCAAGAAAAAAGGGGGCTTATCATGTGAATGGTGATTATATACTCAGGATATGATGGAGAACAATCCACAAGTATGTATGAACAAGACTAGCTTGACATAAAGAAGCATTCACGGTAACAAGGGATGGAGCAGCAAGGTGGTGACTTCAGAGATGTAAGAACTCTAAGCAAAGTGGAAATAGGTGCTCTAAGGAACACCTATCTATCTATTCAGGGGAAGAGCCAAACCAGGACGCTCTGTGTTATCTCTGGATACCCTGCCCCCAGCTCTAAGGTGGTGCCTACCTTAGGGCTGAGACCAGACTAGGTGGAGAGAGCCTTTATAGCCTTTTATTAACCACTCTTGAAAGGCAAGCTGCTCCTAGGAATGTATGTGTCTTTGGATAAGTCACATTTCTTCTCTCACTGGTAATCTCATGAGGGGAGCTGTTAGCTGCCAATACTCCGAGAACATGAGGGACTGAGTGCTCTTGAGCCCTAAAAGGTTGGAATCTGAGTTATGTACTGTGGGGACCCCAAAGTCCACCCCTTGCACATATCTCATACAAGTTCTGAAAACAGGTCCTCTAGGATTTGGGTGGGTCTGCTTTTTGAGGAAAATTTGCATGGAGGAGGTTGATGATATGAACTGTAGCCTGGATGCTGAAGTTGGTCTCAGGCTGCAACTGACATCAGTCACCCTTCTGTACTATACATTTAGATTTTCATTTTCCTTATCTAGCATCTGTAATGACCTAAATGATTTACTTGGTCACATGACAGAGACCTTCATTAGTCAGGAACTTGAGCTTCTGTTCATCTTGTCACCAAGCCCTTCTCAGGCAGTAGCTGTGGTGCTTGCTCATTTACCATCAAAATAAGTTTAAGAAATATCAAGAAGTATGCATGGCTCCTCTGGCTGCTGAATTTATGTCTGTTTGTACCACTGCATCTTTGCCTCCTCATGCTCATGGCCACTTATTCCTGCCCAGGTGGTCACTCCTTTCCTTGCCCATTGGTCTCTTGAAGTGAGGTTTCTTAACTGAGAGAGTAGCAGAATCATCATAAAATTTAATGAACTCCTACTGTGTGGTGAAATTGTTCTCTCTGAAAACTAAGATGTGTGACTGTGAGTGCTGTAAGTGGGGTCCTTCATACTTCTACCTCTTGGCTCTTCAACCTACAGATTGTAAACCCAGTTATATAAGATTATGGAGTTAGGGCCTGTGTATCATCCTCACAGAAGGTTCTCTCTCAGCTAGCACCTCAGTGGCTCTTAAACCACTCATTGCTCAACAAGTCCAGGTGCTTAGTGTGATGTGGTACATGATAGGACCAGTGGATTCTATGTTCAGTGCCTAGTGACATTCCTCCTATAAACTTGCTATTAACTAGGCTCATAAGATGATCTTATGCAGGACCCCATGCTAGTCGCCCAAACACCTAAGTCCTAATGCTAGTGTTGTTGACTGAAGTCCCACAAGCAGGAAAGGTGAGCCCATCCTTGGAATATGTGCTAATTCTTGTATAGATGAAGTGCTATTACCTTAAGGAGGGGGGTCCAGTATAATCAAATTGCCACCAAGTGCCTGGTTGGTTTCTTTGGGTTTCGGTGTTGTCTGTTGCAGTAATTTTCTCTGACTAGGAGTCTACCAGATACAGTTGAGCCTGTTCATAGCTATGATCCCTGCCACCATGATGGGTCCACTATCCGCTGCAGAGTGGTTGGGAATGCAGCCTGTCAAGTGGCCGAGTCATTCAGTTTCATGGTTAGTGCCTTTTCTGCAGTGAATGCCTTTTGTGGATTTGACCTCTTTGACTGTCTTCTGACCTTGCCGGTCACCATGATAATTGCACTCACCATGCTTCTGATAGAAAAGTGCTATTATATGATCCCTGTTATATTAGGAGCCTATTGTTTAAATTTTACCCAGAAGCACAGATGCAAAGTATTTCCTTTGCCTCACTCTCAGGCCTATCAAGGAAAGGTACCACTGAGATTTTCAAGGATACTGGGTCTCTTTAATGGAGAGTCCTTCAAGTCACCTGGTGGTTTTCTACTCTTAAGAGGTTTATGCATGCTAGCATGTCTCTTTATGAGCCTCCTATTTCTTCAACTATCACACTTCAAGCACTCCATAACAGCATATGGTCAGTGGCTTCCATACTGGACAGTGCAGCTCTCTGCAATCCCAGCTCACCTCCAGGGAATGTTTCATAATTTCACGTCCCCTTTTAGGAGGCTGTCTATGCTTTGGTGAATTTCTTTGCTAGCTGGCCTGCAGATGCTACAGACTCAGAACTCCTTTCCTTAGAATACACCTCACACGTATAGGTATGGGCTATCAAGAGGCAAACTTTGAGATAGATATTTGCATATAGGGAGTTTATTAGGAAGGGTTTTTAAGTTTAAGACCAGTGAGAGGAAGAGTGAAGTTGAACCGCAGTGTAGTAACAAAGGCTTCGGTCAATCCTTTAAAGAACGCTGCAGTGGGAATTTGCTTCAGAGTTGGCAGAAACTGGGGCAAGAAGTCTAGGTCTTTATACTTCTGCTTTAACCGGGCACTGGGTGTAGGTTGCCCCTGGGAAAGGAAGGGAGTGGGATTTGTGTAAAGCCACAAGCAATTTTCTTCAGCCATAAGAAATTCATTTAAGAGAGATCCCATTGGGAGTGAAAAACTGGTTGCTAGGTAAAGGAGGTGGTACTTTTTGGGGGAGCAGCAGCACAGCATCCAGGACTGAGCTCTAAGGCTGGTGTATGTTGTCCAGGACCAGCCTTCCTCATCTATTAGGCTGACTGCTCTAGATGGTGTGGTGTACATGGGACTAATACCCACTGTGCCATGTTTTTCATCTTAAAATGGGTCCCTTGAACTAAGTGGAAAGTCACATTTGGCAAACTAGGCACCGAATAAGCCTGCAAATGTTGGCTTTGGCAGAGACACTGCAGGCAAGAAAGGTGAATCTCTATCTGGAGTAGATATCCTGGGTAGAATGGTCCAAATAGTGTCAAGCCCCTTACAAGGGGGTTTGGAAACAGAATGAAAAATAATACATTTCTCCCTTTGAAGAACCCGTAAATAGGGTGATGAAAATAGGCCAGGAAGCCAGTGTGATGGATGGCTGCTATAGGAACTGCTGTCAAGGTGCTGTGGGGACAGAGGGGTTTCACAAGGGGCAGTTCCAGTAGGTAAAGCTAAAATTGCACCTTCTTATTATTTCTATTTTTGACGTAATTTAAAACTGCATAGTGAAGTTACAAAAATGATGCAGGGCATCACCAATTGCCCTTCATGATAATTCTGCAAATATCAACATCGGCCTACATTTGTCTCCTTTTCCCTTCTTGCTGGCTTGCTCTTGTTCGTGCGCTCTCTCCGATTGATCATATTTATCTGCAGCCGTTTGAGAGTAAGTTGTAGATATTATGCCCATTTATTCCCACATACTTCAGTGTGTATCTCCTAAAATTAGGGCCATTCTTTTACACAGCATAAACATCAGAATCTGAAAATTACCATTGAAACAATGTTATCATTGTATTCTACCAACAGTCATAGTTACATCCTTAATAGCAAAATACAATCCCACATCACACATTGTATTGAGTTGTCATGTCTCTAGCCTCCCTTAATCTGGACAGCTCTAAAGACTTTTTATGCCATTGAAATTTTTGAAGAGTGCAAGGCAATTATTTTGTAGATTTTCTTCAGTTTGTCTGACATTATCTTTAGTCGGATTCAGATTTTTTTCTGACAGAAAAAAGCCATGGAAGTGATATTTTATTCTTTGTGCGTCCTGTTGGGGGACACATAATGTTGAGTTTTTTCCATAATTGGTACTGTTAACTTTGATCATCTGGGTAAAGCAGTTTCTGGCAAGTTTGTCCACTCCAGAATTACTATTCTGGTGAAATGATTTGAAGCTTATGGAAAAAACCCAGTTCCTCTTCAACTTTTACCAGCTAGTTCAGCATTCATTGATGAGTCTTGCCTATGGATTCTGTCTTCTTTGAAAGTATTTTAAGTCATATATACAGTATATATGATATATATTATATTATATGTATATTTTTAATATGAAAATTACTTTCAGAAAAAGAAATTCTGGTAGATATTCACCAATCCTAAGAAAATCTGAGTCTCTTTGTATGACTGGGATTTTAAGGTCTAGAGAGTTGAGGTCATGGGCAGCAGGTTAATTATCACAAAGTTGACCAGGAAAGGCACCTATCTTGGTTATTTTCCTTGTTGCTGGAATACAACACTAGCCAAGGCCAACAAATTAAAGAAGGAAAGGGTTATTTTGATCTATATTTCAGCTGATAGCTGTTTGGCTCCAAAGGCAGGCAGGAGAGAGCTCATTGCAATGGCAGATGGGAAGCAGAGAGAGCTTAAAAAAGGAGCTGGGGAGAGAGATGAACCTTTCCAGACCAACACCGCCAATGACCACCTCTTCTGACCAGACTCCATCTCCCCAGCAGGTCAGCTATAAGCTACTGTAATTTAATCATCTTCCCAGGATTTCATGAGCCTTTAGGGGTACATCTATATATAAACTATAATATTGCCCATTTATGGTAAACATAGATGATAGCTTTAAGTGACTGAACATGTTTTCTGCAATTTAATATTCATACACATGTAGTTCCCCCCAACATCCATAGTCCCTAGATTATAAGTCAGTGACCCTTGAAATCTTTCAAATAATATTATTGAACCAGTATATCTTGGTAAATAGATAAAGACAGAAATGCAAGCTGATGACTCAGGTACAGAAAAACTACAAATTTAATTTAAATCTGCTAATTGCTGTATAAATATTTGCTTTCTTCTTTACCTTTTTCTTTTTCTAAATAAAGGGTAAAGGTTAATCCAGCACCCTGAATTCATCCAAAAGATGTAGATTAACAGATTCTCATTAAGATTCCTGATAAAGAACATTTGTGACTTCTGGTTGTATAATGTTTTAATCCAGCCTTAATCATAGTGCTTAAGAAAATTCACCTCTACTCTTTGCAGAGGTGGTAAAGTTTTGTTTAATGAATGAATGGATGAATGAAAGAATGAAGTCATAGTAGAAGTTGACTTTGTAATATTTTTAAAGACCTAAGTTTCATCACTATGGAAGATACTTGTGCCTGACCATAAAACATGGTAAACTGTCTTCTCCTCTTGGAAAATTGGCGGTATGTTCAGCTCCCCATGAGCGCCATTAGCACAAAGAGCAAAGGAATAAAGAATTGAGCCTCACTGACTTGCATAGCTTGCTAAGAATAGCTTAAGTGGAAAAGAAATACATCATTCCCTGTAACTGTGAGGTCCAAGGATGGTTTGGGTTTCAAGCATGGGTAGATCAGGGAGTTTGGATAAAGTTTTCAGAGTTGTATCTTTTCTTCCATGTATCTTCTTGGCTTTGTTCTGCAGTTTGTCTCTCACATACTGGGTGTGTTAATTTCCTAAGTTTGCCATAATAAGTTGTTACAAACTAGGTGGCTTAGAGTAAGATAAATTAGTTCCTTCACTGTTCTGGAAGCTAAAAGTCTGAAATCGAAGTGAGGTAAGGATACACACTCTTTGAAGATTTGACAGAAGAGTTCTTTTCCTTCCTAGTTTTTGGCAACTCTCAAGAATTTCTTGTCTCACACACATCACTGTAGTCTCTCCCTCTGTCTTGGCATCTTCTCTGTGTGTCCTCTCCTGTTCTTGGAGGACATCAGTCTTTGGATTTAGGGCCCACCGTAATCCAGTATGATTTCTCTCTTAGGCATTTTTTTTTTCATTCCTGGGATAAAATACCCGACACTTGCAACTTAAAGGAAGAGAGGTTTATTTTGGCTCGTGGTTAGAAGCCCTGGTGACCTGCCTTTTACCTGTTCCTATGGGATCCACCTCCTAACAGCACATTCCATTATTGTGCCCATAATCCAATACATTCCCCAAGCTCCACTTCAGGACACAAGGCCTTTGGGGAGATGTTCTACATCTAAACTATAAGAACTTCATCTTAACTTGTGAAATCTGCAAAGATCCTAGTTCCAAATAAGGTTATAGTCTGATGTTGTAGATAGACATCACTTCTGGGGGAAACACTATTTGTTCTACTGTGCTGGGCAAGGCAGATGCTTGTAGCTCTGACACACACTCTCCCAGCTTTGCCACCCAAAGAGATGTGATGCTTCTTTCTCCCAGTGTCAGCCTGGTGAAATTTCTGTCTTGAATTCCTTACCTGACCACTGTTCAAGTTGGGCTGCAAAGCTGGGGGAGCTGAGAGAGTCTTGTAAAGACCAAATGAATGTTAAGGTTCCTCTGGGGACTGGAAGTGGAGTGGAAAGGTATGGTCACCCAATATTAGTCACCATGTCCACCGCAAGTCCAAACTGGCTGTTAGAAAACCTTATGCTACAGGTACTCGTTTCCAAGGGAGAGAGGTCTGTTCTCTGTCCTTAGTTACAGAATTCCTAATTTTTATCCGCGTGTATGGGCAGCAAAGAGAAAGTTGTCTCAAAGCCTTCATTGCAGCTAGATGTGGCCTTGTGTTCTAGTCCATTTTGGCTGCTGCAACAGAATAGCACAGATTGTGGAGCTTATAAACAACAGAAACTTATTTTTCACAATCTGGAGGCTGGGATATCCAAGATCCACGGGTTAGCAGATTTAATATCTTTCAAGGATCCACATTTTGGTTCATGAGCTAATCACTTCCCAAAGGTCCCATTTCCTAAGACCATCACTTTGGGGGTTACAATTTAAGCATATGAATTTTGGGAGCCCCAAGTTCATGCACTGTTTGTCTAAGTTTTGGTCAATGAGATGTTAAGTGGCTTTATATGAGACTTCTAGGAAGTGACCTGAGAGTGAGAGGCTTACCTTTGATGTCTCACCAACTTTCCCATTGGTTCCACACAGTGTGATGCTTTTCTCCAGTAGCTGTTGAGACATGATGAGATACACTTGGTGACAGAAGCCACCTGTGGGAGATTGTCAGGCTAGAAAGAACAGCATGCTGACACCAAAGGGCATTGTGCCTCAGCTTGATTGCAGACTCTGGGCTTCTTGAAGGCATGAGAGAAATTCCTAGTTTTAAATTACTTTTAATCTGGAGTGTTGTGTTTCTCAGTGTCCTAAATGGTGCTGCTTCCCTTTCTGTTTCCCCATGAGCACAGCCAATTTCTTGTTTTCTCTACTTGTTGATGCTTCTTGATTCTTTAAGACCTGGCTCAGGGATCACACACAACCTTGATGAGAGCTTCCAGGTAGCTTCTCCTCCCTCTTGTGTTTCCACATCAGCTTTAATTATGGGGTACTATAATTGTTTGTTTCCTATTACACTCAGTTGTGAGCTCTTTCCTGTAAGAATCATTCATTCATCTGTCCCCTTCCAGTGACTGGTCATACCTGGAAATCAGTAGGTGCCAAAATATTTGTTGAGTTGAACTGACTCAACATATCATACAAAAATGTGACAAAACTCTTTAAACATGGTCTCAGAGGACTGGCAGTTCTACCCACTGGTCTACTGTGCCTGTGTACCTTGGCAAAATGCTCCTCCTATCTCATGCTAACAGAACGAACTTGTGCATCGGGATTTGTCTGTCCTTGGAGCTTTCTGGACATTGGTCAGGCTTGAAGGGGTTCCTGCTGAGCTATTAGGTGAAAAGTGGGTAAAGAGGAAAAGCCTCACCATCAGTGAAAAGCCACCAGGGCTGCCAGCCCACAGAGTGTCTCTCTTTTCTTCCAACTGTTCCTCTTCTTCAACTGGCTTTAAGCCTGAAGAGGTTTAATGCTCAGAGGCATGTTCCTTTCCCTGTCATTCTCCTCCCTTATCCTATGAGTCTGTTTCCCTTCAACATGCTCCCCAGGTGTTTCCGCTCTGCTTTATTATCCAAGCCAGATTTTGAGACATTTTCCTCTTGAGTTTCCTGCCCTCAAATCATCTTTGTTCCGATCCCCAGAGAGATCTTTCTTACAGGCTGAAGCAGGGTTCTTTCCCAAAGATCACTATTGCTTCCTATTGTCACTCAACTCAGCTCAAGTTCTGAAGACAGCCCTCAAGCCCCACAGAAAGTCTGGTCTTATTCAACTCGCTACAGTTTGGGTGTGAACCTTGAAAGTTCTTGTGTTGGAAGCTTGGTCACAGTGTGGCAGTGTTGAGAGGTTGTGGGACCTGTAAGAGGTTGGACAAGAACTAATTCACTCCTGTGGGTACCAGACCATCAGGAGACCAGCATTCATATTTTCAGGAGGAATGACCTAAGAACATTCCATTACGCATGATCCCTTAAAAATCCCACCATTTTTTTTTGATACTGTTGCATTCAGGAATTAAGTCTCAACACGAATTCTGGTGGGAATAAACTGCTTTCAAACATAGCAGCTTCTCTGCGGTTCTCTCGGTGACCTTTCCTCTCAGTGGACCCCTCTGTGACCACTTTAGTTTAGAGGGAGGTTCTAATAACGTTGACTTTCCATAAGGAAGGTGTAGGATTTTCTGTCCTTTTGTCTTTTTGTGAATCTACATTTCTCCCCGTTATTGTCTGTAGAAGATCTTCATGACCTCTCCAAGTGATATCATCTTAAGGTGTCACAAGACAGTCCTGTCATATCCCTCATCCAGGAACTTAGTTACATTACCAAGTGGGGCCCCAAAAGTGACCATTTTTAGAGCAAAAAGAATTTGTTTCAAGTTGGTTTTGAGTCTACCTAGACCAGGAGGCAAAACAATTTTTTAAAAGCTGGCCTCTTTTTTCTTTTTTTTTTTTTTTGGTTTTGGTTTTTCTCCGGTACCGGGAACCGAACTCACGACCTTGCACTTGCCAGGCAGGCGCTTTGCCACTGAGCTAAATCCCCAGCTCCTGGCCTCTTTTTTCGTTTTCGGGAAAACAAACCCCTCAGACTTCAAAGTGTCTCTAAATTGCCTTGGGATCATGATAAAAATAGAAATTCTGACTGAGTAAATCCCGGGAGGAGGCTGAGATCCTGCTTGTCGAACAATATCCAAGGAGAGAACTTTGCTGCCTGCCTTTGGGCAACAGTTTGGGAGACAGGATCTGGCTATATGACCAGGCTTGTGGCCAAATTTACATCCTTAACACTTAGCATTAGTCACCTGTGAACAGTGGGTGATGGGTAAGTGGTCATTGGATGGATTAACAAGTCATTCGTCCTAATTATAACATGGGCAGTAAAAGCCTTAGTATCTGCCAGGAGCTGAGATTTAAATGTTCACAGGAGTCACCTTACTCCCTTTCTGCAGATGAGAAAACAAAGGCTCGAGGAGATGCAGTGATTGTCCTGGTGGTGCAGCCAGTGTGGGAAACTACAGCTTGGGGCCTGAATATCTGTTTCATCCAAACTCTCTATGGAAGTGGACACTGGTTATACCTCTGTATTCCTTGCCCAGCTATAGAGTAGCTTTGAGTACCTTGCGGATACTTGTTAATTTCTCTCATTTTATTAGTGAATTTCCTTCTTTTTGTCAGTGGCATAGTTCTTTAAAGTACTTTTGCTTTAACACATAGCTTTCCAAGTGGTCAGGAGAAAATATCCTTTAGAACAGGGGCACTTAGCTAGTGCTTGGAGAAGCATCAGAGTCTAAAGAAATATTGAAATTATTTGCAGCATGGGCCAGAGAGTGGAAACAGTTTTGCATGCAGAAAAGGGGCAGAATTGCTAGATCTCTATTGACTTGGTTATTAACCACCGATATCCCCAGTACTATAACTTCTTTCTTCTAGGCTTTCCCAGATCCTGCACAAATCCCTTTGTCTCGTCACTTGCAAAATCCTGCTTGTCATCGGTTATCACAAGGCTGCTCTGTGGCTGGCACACAGGAGGACAGTTAAAGCGCTGGTGGGATTCTTGGGCTTGGGAAGCAGCTTTTCTCTAGAAGTCATCTAAAATGAAGGTCTGTGCTGTGTGCCTTCTGCGCCTGTGATAGGGAAATGAGCTGTCATCTCAGACTTTGCCGCTAGGCTGTGCTATTGGTCCGCCGTCTGGTCCCTCTTCTCCATCTGCTCCGCTCTAGTGCATTACTTAAAAGGATGATTGCTACCAAGAGTTAGACATACTGCGTATAATGTCACACAAAATGATCCGTAATGAATGAGATAGGGCAGATAATTCGCTGCATCCCTTCCTCTTTGAACCTGTTTTTGCACGGATGGTACCTGGAGGACAGGTGGGGCACCTCCTTGCCTCCACTCTGAAAGATGCACAGATTCATTTCGAAAGCCCGCAGGTTGCCAAGGACTATTTCAAAGGGGTTTGTCTGCCTCGCTCCGTATGCTTCATCATGACGCTGATGGAAGATGATGCCTCTAACGCAAGCTGCACCTATTTCTAGTCTCAATTTTAGTTTGGCAGCATTAGATGGTGTAACTTAAAAGCGTTGCCCCAGGGAGTGCGCGGGAAGTTTCCGCGCGTGGGCAGCAGCGGGAGGCGGGTGGAACAGCCCCGGACTAGGCAGGCAGCCTGTGAAAGTCGCCTCCGGGCTTCCTTCTACTCCGCTGCTGTCCTGCCTAGACAAAGCCTTCCTTGGCTCTCTGCCTGTGGACTGCCTCTGGGTGGCACCTTGCACAAGGGAAAGCCCACTGGGGCCCGAGCGCGAGAGTGGGGGTTCTAGCCAGTGCTGGTTCTGCCTAGAACTATGCGGTTTGGGCAAGTGGCTTCCTGCTCATGCGCTTCATTTTCCCCTTTGTAAAATGTGGGCATTAATAGCTGCTTTATCAGAGTTCCTGATAGTTCTTCATTTATAGGCTTTTGGTGCTTCTTGTTTTGTTTTGTTTTGTTTTTCTCTCAGTATTGGGATTGAACCCAGAGCCTCAGGCTTGCTAGGCAGGCACTCTACCACTGCTACCAGTGCTGCAGCCCCTGCCGAGGACTCCTCATACAACGCGGGAGACATTTAGAGAAACCTAGGCTCTAGGTCTTAGTTTGTTTGCTGGATCTGGGCAAATTTCTTAACCTCTCTATCCCTGAAATTGTTGATCTTTAAAAAATAAGGTTGGAGCAGGCCTTGGTGGCATTTATCTGTACTCTCAGCTACTCAGAGGGCTGAGGCAGGAGGATTGCACATTTCAGGCCAGCCTGAGCGATGTAGTGAGACCCTTTCTCAAAATAAAAAGCAATTTAAAAAAAAAGCTGGTTGTGTAGCTCAGTGGCAGAGTCAGCACAAAGTCCTGAGTTCAGTCCTCAGTACAGCAAATGCAAATAACCAGCACCACAACTAGGAGCAAAGACAAGCCTGGAGCAGACAATCCTGATCTTAGTCTTAGTCTTGGTCATAGTCTTAGTCTTGCCTTAGTTGGTTCTGGCTGCTGTAACAAAACCTCTTGGACTGGAAATTTATGAATAATAGAATTATTCCCTACAGTTCTTTTTTTTTTTTTGGTTTTTCTCTGGTACTGGGAATCGAACTCACGACCTTGCACTTGCCAGGCAGATGCTGTGCTGCTGAGCTAAATCCCCGGCCCCTTCCCTACAGTTCTTGATGAATTCAAGATCATGATGGCGGCATGCACTGGGTCTCTATTTTATGGAGGCTACCTCCTGCTGTGTCCTTACATGATGGAAGTTTGAACAGCTCTCTCCTGCCTCTTCTCTAAGATCACGAGTCCCAATTCCAAGGGCTCTGACCTCATAGGCTCTTACAGGCACTACTTCCTGATGCCACGACAATGGCAATTAGGTTTTAGCACGTGACTTTTGGGGAGATAAAGCTCTCAGATTATAGCAAGGCTTAAAGTCTTTTCCATTCTGTGCTTCAACCTCTCCTGTGTTCTCTGCCTTCACAGCCTTGACACAGAGAATAATCAGGTAAGTGAAAGAACATGGAAGCACACATATGAATGAGTGATTAGGATGATCTGGATTACTCGTCTAGTGCATTCATCCTTTACCTATCCAGGGGGCAAAAATACCCACAAAATGTTCTTTTCCCTGCTGGCGAGTTACTATTGTAGTTTAGAGCTCTACTCATCCTCTGGCCTTCTCTAAACCCCAAGCCAAGGTCAATCCTGTCAATTCTATGCTTGCTCTTTGCTCTTCAAAATGGAAGGACTGTGTCGTTTTTATATTTATCTTTGATTTTTTTCCCCAGACTTACCATATATTGTGATTATACATGCCTGTTTATCTGTAAAGTAGATGTCTGTAAGGAGACTTTCAATACTTTCCATTCTTGCAGCAGCTAACACAGTGCCTGATACTTGGTAATAACCTGAGAAGAGATTTTTTTGAATGAATGAATGGATGAAGAGAATAGATGGGAAAAAATGAATGAGGCATGAATAATCGTTCTTGCTCTGTCTGCACAACTGATGTCAAGGTCATACATTTGCAATCTCAGGCTGAGTCTTCTTTTTTTAATGTTGTATGTCCAAGTATAGACTTCATGTTCTCTTTTATTTCCTCGAAGGTTAAACTTTTGCTTTTTTTCATCTATAAAGATGTTTTAAAACTCCCATCTTGAAGCTTTACAGATTTTTTTCCCCCAAACAGCTAGATACAGATATATAAAATCCACCCACATTGCAAATGAAAATGATTGATACATATCAAAAAAGTTATCTGCATCAGATAATAAAACCCAGCTCTAGTCTCTTTAAAAAGCTCACTTCAAGACTTTAACTGAAGAGGCAGGCTCCTGAGAAATTCAATCATATGGAATTTAAGAATGGGGAAAGTTGAGAGTGGGAAGGGAAAATCACATTTATTAATGTCCCAGAAAATTTATATAGGATACATCCTTTAATCCTTCCACAGCACAAGTCCATTCACATCAACCCTAACACTGCCGGGGAGGGAATTTGAGGCTCTGTTATGTAAAGCCATGTGTCCAAAGTCCTGAACACTAGCTGGCGGTACTGGCCTCTAGCTGTATTTTTGTACCTGTAGCCCCTCCACGTGGGTGACTTCATCATGGTGCCACTTAATGGCATGGCTGTGGCTTCATGTAGAAATTGTGTGCCTCTGAGGTCACAAGACCTTTTTAAAATCACTCCTTGCCCTAGGCTGTGTCCTGGTGTGCTTTGTCATCTCTACAAGATAAAATGAGGGCTAGCAACTCAGGCAGACATGGGTTCAAATCTCACCTCCTCCATTTATTTGCTCTATAGCCTTGGATAAATATCTGTCTTGGTTTCTTCATCTCTAAAATGGACATTATAATGTTGCCCACTTCATAAGAGTTTTTTGGGGGGTAGTATCAGGAATCGAATTCAGGACCTTACACTTGCCAGGCAGGCACTTATACCACTGAGCTATATCCCTGGCCCCCGCTTCATAAGATTGCTTTGAAGATTCAGGGACACAATGAATATAAAGTCCTTAGAAATGTGCTTGGACATAGAAGGTGCTCAGTAAATATTAACTTGGTCACTGGATGAGTTATTGAGAAATTAATGATGTTTTGACTTTTCCCCTTTTGTTTTGTGATAGGCTCCTTCAGGCCACTTCTAGCCCTAAGGCCACCCTGCAGTGAGTTGAAAACTTCTTCCTTTTCTTCTAAGTCCTCTATTCCATTCTTCTGGAAATGGTCCTCCTAAATACTTAAATCTATGTTGGTTATGAGTGTGAATGGACCCCCTTAGAGTAATATTGTGCAGGAACCTGATAACAGGTCCTCATGACCCCAAATCTCTTTAGAAAAAAATAAACAGTTTTCCTTTCTTAAGGCGAAGAAAAGGACTCCACATACTTGAAAACTGGTCCCCCGTGTCCCAGGTGGCAGTGACCAGCAAATGTTCCCAGCTATTTCCTGTTGGCACTGGGGTGTAGAGGCTGATTCTCTAGAGGACGAAGGGAACTTGAAATTCCTACATTACCGGAAAGACAGAGAAGGGGGACGGCAAGGCAGCAAGACCTTGAGGTGGAACATGGTGTGGGTAGGTGCTGAGTAGACCGAACCTTTATCCTCATGTGGCGGGTTCCAGAGAATACCTCTATGCAGGTCTGCAGCGTGCGGAGGGAGTGGGTTCCCAAGAAAGATTTTCCCTTTCAAAGGACCCATAGTGCTAAACAAGGAGGACAAGGAGTTTCCATAAAAGACTAAAGCCCCTTTCCTGTGTTTATGTTTATTTTTATTTTTGTGGTGCTGAGGATTGAACTCAGAATCTTGTTAGGCAAATGTTCTAGCACTGGACTACATTCCGAACCTTTCTTGGTTTTCATTTTGAGACAGGTCTCCTTCAGTTGCCCACACTGGCCTCAAACTTGGGATCCTCCTGCCTGGCCCTCCTGAGCTGCTGAGATTACAGGTGTGTGCCACCATGCCTGGCTCCTTTCCTGGGGTTTTGATGGTAAAATCTTGTACCATATGAATCATGGTATGTCAGTCAATAATATGAGAGTTGGGGGTTCAATAGCTGAGTTAAAATCTTTCTCCATCACTGCCTTGATCTTGGACAAGTTAATCGGTTTCCTCATTAATCAAGTGAAGATGCTAACACTGTCTTACCTAAAATGTTGTGAAGATTAAATGAGTTAGAGTGTTTGGAACAGCATCTGGTATATAATAAATGCTCAATAAAATGTTAAATATTTGTACCATTTCCATTTCAAAGGAGATGCGAAGCCTCCCTTCCTTGGCTCATCTCTTATCTGAGAATGGGCTTATTGCCAGTTTTGGCTGATGAGGCTGAGATGCATTCAGTTTGATTGAAAAATACAGACATATGAGATTTCTTGGACTGGAGAGTTAGGAAAGCAGCTCCTATGTTCTGCAGCGATTCCCATAATTACTGGTGGGCACAGCACTTCTGCAGGCCAGAACCTCAGACCCTGTCTTGCTTGGTCACCATCATGAGGAACCCTGAAGCTGCAGGTTCTTTCTTCCTTCTCCTACCGCAGGCTTTGACTGGAATACCGTCCTTCTAGGTTTTGTCTCTGTCTTCCCTGCTGTTTTGGAATGTAGATTTATGTTTCTTTTCATGTTACAAGTCTTACTGCTAATCTTTGTGGGAAAAAATCAAGCAGAGCCGAAGCAGATAAATGGATAAATTCCCAGCATCTTACAAAGTCATTTCAGTCATATTTTTAGTTTGTGGCTCTTGATTCCCTTTCTGAGCTATTCAGAGCCTCCCCATTTCCTGCTTCTCTTTCTTACTTCTGCAGGTCTCCCTTCTGGGTCCTCAGTCACCCTGGACTTCCTGGATTCTTTTGGATCCAAGGCAGCACCTTCAAAGGTGTCTTAGTGTAGAATTCAGAGCCCAGGGTGGGACTTTGCAGTGCAGCAGAAGCAGGAGTGAAGGGATGCACAGAGGGGAACAAAGGCCAGGTGCATCGATGGGCACCCACAGCATCAACACGGAAGCACATTTGGTAGCTTGGTCATACAGGGTGTCCTCAGTGCACCACACTTGGAAACCAGCTGTCCCTGGAATGAAGGGACAAAATATATCTTCCAGCTTCTTCTCATATCCTGCCTTTCAGTGGTCAAAGTTTGCTCCAGGAGGATCGACTCTTCTGCGCTTTCTGGATGTGCTATAGAGTCGTTCTGCGGCTGATGGAGAAGCCAGCTCCTATCTCACACAGCACCATGCTCCCCCTGAGTCTGGACGCAACTGGAGATACAGAGCTTGGGCCTGCCCTGGCTGAGTTGGCCCTGACGCTGCTGCAGAAGGCCTGCTGGAAGATGCTGAGGGCAGCTGCTGGTGTTAGGGGCACTGGCCAGGCTCTCCTTTGTGTATGTGGCCAAGTAGAGGAGGTTGGCAGGTGGGACTGCTGTGGGGCTGGGCCTCTTTCTCTCTAGTGGGTCTGAGTGGGATGTCCTCTCTCTAGTGACAGCCTAAGTTAACTCCATCCTGCGACACCACCATCATGACATGTGTCTTCAGAACTCACTGCACAGAGAAAGAGAGCAATAGACAAAGCACTTAGAGTCCTGCCTGCTGCACTTGAGAGGAACACAGGTTGCTCCCGCTCTTCTCTCATTATCCTGTACCTGACTTTGCCTGATGCTGCAAATGTAGGGACATCCTGAGGAGCTCAGTGATTGCCCCTATCTCTGCATCACCCCTCTCCCCTCTCCTTTCTTCTAGCTTCTCAGTGCGAGCTATTTATCTCAGCAGCCAGTAATGGTCAGATAAATTCTCTTGCTGTTGTCCCCAGCTGCTGTCCTTTGGGAAGCGCCCTCACAGCAGGATTCCTTTGGCTGCCCTGATCAATAACTTAGCCCCCATGGGTATTGATCCAGGCTCCTTTCTGCTAGACAGCAGACTCCTTTTATGTGAGGCTGTAGCTGAAGGACTCTCTACTGGCCTGGCCAAAATGTTCATAGGTTCGTTTAGTTCATAGCCAAAATGTAAGGCTCCCTCCCCTCATCTTTCCAGGAGGATGAAATATTTCCTCTACTGAGTATCTGCACGTCTTAGAGCTTCTGCTTCTCAGAGGTCCCAGGCTAACGTACTTCATGAATATGTGTAGGTATTTCCCGACTCTGAATTACTGTATTTTTCTGTTATTCATATTGTTTCATATACTGGTATTTCATTTAGTTTCCTAGGGATTTTTTGTTGAATGTTTCCGAGTTACCTAGCATCACAAATGCTCTCAGTTCATTCTATTTCCATGAAGATCTCACTCCAGGAGCTCTCTGTCCCCTTCTTTAGTACAAAGTGGGAGTCTTTCAGGGCTTTGTGCCCCACAGTCTAGAATCCAGGTCTTTTCTCTGCTATCTTTGCCCTTCTTTCTCAAGATCTACTTTCCTATATTGCTTTAGCACTAGCTCCGGCAGCTTCCCGAAAAAGACACAGAGATGATAACTTTTTGACTGAAAATATCTGCGAATGTCCTTATTTTAATGCTTCAGCTGAAAATAGCCTGATAATATCCGGATTCTAATTTTGTTGTAGGTAACTTTTTTCCCCCTGTCTGGAGTGTGGAAGGCCCTTATAATAGTGTGTCTTAGTGTGGGGCTTATTTCCTTCACTGTGCTGGATATTCATGGCCCCTTTCTGTCTGAAGATTAAAAAATTATGATAGGATGAACAATGAAAAGCCCACCTCCTTCTTAATCCTGTCTGCTGTCCATGGCCTTTCTCTTCCAGCCATTATTTCATATGTTCTACAGATCAGCCAATAGGTTTGGGCCACTTTGCATCCTGACATTATGTTCAATGCTCATAGCTCCTCAGTCTATTAAAACACCTTTGAAAACATCCTGCTAATAATATCACAACATTCTAACATGCAGATATACCCTGAAATTGACTTAATCAATTAGCTCCTGGGATGTTTCAGACCAAGTCTACTCCAAATAGCCTAAAGAGTGATGTGATAATCATGCCTGTAAAATTTCATGTGTATCTCAAATTATTTTATTGTATTTTGTTTTCCTTGGTGTGTTCATATATAGTATCTCAATAAGGGGGCCACAGTGGACATTTGAGGAGCACAGTGGCTATGGCCTCATATGGTTTGATAATCTTTTCTTCCCATGGATGGTTGAGCATGAACTCTGGGGAACATTTGGTTGTCCCTTGCCCACACACAGTATAGGCACTGCCTTCCTGCTTGTTGTTTTCTGCTAAACGGAGGCTTCTTAACTCATGCCAGATGACGTCATCTCCAGGCGCAGCTGTCCAAGGAAATTCAAAGCTGTGAGCTTTGGAAGTCACGATTTTCCAGTCCTTCTTTGAGCTTCTAAAACAACGACAACAAAAACTGCACATCTTGTTCTTCTTCTCCACCAGCTCTGAGTTCTTGGAGAGTTCAGATGGCTTCAGAATTCTGCTGTCAGCTAGGTCTGATGCTCACAGGAGAAGCTCCACTTTATATTGGCTGCATGGTTTCCTCTTGAAAACATTTTTATATCTGGAAACACATCTGATCCCTGCTGTACCGCTGTAAAGTGTCAGAGTCAGGCTTGCTGTGCCTCTTGATGATTAAATGGTCTCAGAGTGGGTCAAGGTCACACAGGAATTTCAGGGCAGATCTGGGTCCTGCTCCCTGGCTTTTGGTGCTAACCTTGAGCTAATTCCATTAGGCAACATCACTGAGTGTTTCCTGAAAATATACAGAACCATCAAAGAATCCGATAGACAAAAAGGATTAGGAGCTCCAGAGTTAAGAGGGAGCAGGTGTGAATCCTGCAAATCTCATCCTCTTTGAGTCTTGTGTTTCTTCTCTGCAGAAAAGAGAATAATGCCACTTTCCTCTTAGTTTACTATGAGTATGAAACATGTACATGAGAGAATCTATCACAGTGCCTGTTGCACAGAAAATATCCAAGCGTATGAATAGAGCTGTTGCATGAGAAATGGGCTCATGCTAGTGGAAAAAGCTTTAGCCAAAGTGGTTAGAATTGTGGGCTCCACAGATGGAACAGACCCCTAGCCTGACAATCCATACCCATACCAGGAAAGGGACTCTTTAGAGGCAGAGCTCAGATTAGAACCAAGTGTTCCTCTTCTCGCTCATCATTGTTTATACCATTCTACCGAGATGGGTAGACCAGGATCTCCTATGACCCTGTTGTGGCTAAACCCAAAAGACACAATAGGTCTCCTTCTTCTCTATATGCACCACTGACCCTCATGACCGGATGTATCTTCTCTCTATGTTCTCTTCCTTAGACCTCTGTGACTTTGTGTGATTCTGGTCTTCATCCTTCTACACTGGTTGCTCAATGCAGTCTTTATTAGAATTCTCTTTGTCTGACCTCCAGAAATGCTGTTGTCTTCAAGGATATAAGTGTTTCCCACAAGCCTGTCCCTCCCTCATCCTAGGCTGGGTTCTTAACAATATCAGGTGTACATTTGTACACCTATGGCTTTGTATTTTCAGGGCTTTTCTCTTAGCCCTTCCCATGCTTGGCTCTACCCTTCAAGTCTCAGTTTAATTGTCATTTCCCCAGGAGGCCTTCCCCGATGACTCTATTGAAAGGAGGCTCCTTCTTCCCACCTTTGTTATTTCCTCTGTAAGTGCTTTGCACAAGTTGATCCTTTTGATGTATTTGGCCACACTGTGATCGGTGACCCACTCCCACTAGAATGCAGACTTGGGCACATAGAAACCTTATCTTTCTGGCTTACCAGGTCTGGCAGTCACTGATTTTTTTTTTGTCTTTCTGAGACAGAGTCACACTATGCAGTTCAGGCTAGCCTTGAACTCACTTTGTAGCTCAGGCTGGTCTTGAACTCACTGCTGCTTCAGCCTCCCAAGTGCTGAGATTACAGGCATGTACCATCATGCCTGGCTCAATCATTGGTTTTGTTCATATCTGTGTACCTACCTCTGTCCTGTGTGACTCAAGCACCTCAACTCCAAACGTGATTATTCTCTGGTGCGCTCTTAGTGGAAAGCCTTATAATCTGCCAATTTGCTAGGGGCAGAAACTTGGGAGTACTTTCGGGTCTTAGTCCCTATCATCTACCAAGCCTTGATCATCACAGCTGTATTCCCCCCTGGGCAGAGGCAGTACTACCACCCAGGGAGCATTTGGAAAGTTTCTTTGATTGTCGCAAAGCCTGGGGAGTGAAACCAGCACTTGCTGGGCAGGGGTCAGGGACGCTAAATGTTCCCCTCTGTGTGGGCTCATTTTGCACTACATGTCAGTAGTCCTGTTACTGGGAGGTTCTGAGAGAATCTAGCATATTCATATCTCCTGAATGGGTCCTAGTGTTTCCTCTCCATTGCTATGGCCATAGTTTCATGCATCCTCAAAGAGCACCAGTGAGTCTGGTGGTAGCCATTTGTCATCCAGTCTTAGAAAACATAACAGCACTATTTCTGCCACCGTTTATTGGTTGAAGCAGTTATAAAAGTCTTCCCGGGCTGAAGAGGAGAGAACATGGGACATACTTCCTATAGAAGAAAAGCATTCATGGAAAGCATAGTCTATCACATTACCACTCGAATTTCTCTTGGCTTCTGTGCCCCATGTTCTTCAGTGATTATTGTCATGGTCAAGGGATGTAGTTCCCTGCCCTGCAGCCAGTTTACTTCCATCTGGCAACAGTGTCCTGCTTTCCACTGGGGAAAGTCACTCTTCCAGGCCATAAGGGTTTAGAGGGGCTGATAAGGGTGGGCATGAGCTTCAAGCTTGGCCAGACCGGTTTTCTTCTCTTGAGGACTTGAGTCTTGAATTGAATTATGGGAAGCAAAAAACACAAAATGGAAATGGGAAACTAGAAATCAGGAAATAGTAAATGAGCTGAAGCAAGTTCCTTCCAGAGCCTAGACGCTATGGTCTTTGCTGCCCATTCTGAAGTCCAGCTTTTCAGCTTTGGCTTTGATGCTTGGAGCTGTTGTATATTCTCCAAAAGATTTCTTTTTGATTAAGTTAGCCAGAGTCACTTTCTGTTGCTTGTAACCAACAGAGTCTAACTGGCACATTGTTTTAAATCTGCTCTTTAAAATGCTAATAACCCATCACTGTTATGATTGGGTTAACTACCTTCTTGCTGTATTTCACCAATTAATGATTGAAGCAGAGGATGAAGAGCTTTGCTGGCAGGTCCTGTGAACACAGGGATAGCCATCCTTTCCTCTGGATTCACCACAGTATGATGCATGGGATGAGCCCTCCTAGAAGGACACAGGCGACATGGGCTTGAATCTCAGCTGTATAACAAGTTGCTGCACTTTTCTGAGCTCAGGTTTCCTCACTGGCAGACAGGCCTAGTGCATCCTCAGTAGATAGAAACTTAGCAAGAGCAGGATTTTTGTTTTATTTTCTGCACTATCACCAAAGAGTAGTGCATAAAAGTGTTCAATAGTAGTAGTCACATATGGGAATAATGAGACATTTAAGAGCTACTGTATTTGTTAATACTAAGGGTGGGATTGAACTCAGGGCTTTCACACTGAGCTACATCCCAGCCCTTTTTATTTTTTAGCTTGAGACAGGGTCTTGCTAAGTTAGTAAACTGCCTAGCCCGAGCTTGCAGTCCTTCTCCTTTCACAGGGCAAGGATTACAAGTATGCACCACTACATCCAGCAAGATTTAAGACCTACTTTATAGAGCCACCACGAAAAGACAATCATCTCTTTTGGGTAGGGATTATTTCTGCTTTATTTGTCTTCCTCTTGGTTTCAACACAGCTCTGACTTGTGAAGTGATTATGGTATAATATAATACACATGGAAATACCAGATATGCATTCACAAGCATATAGAGACTAGTCCCTTGAAACTAGTGGCTGACATACTACGGAAGCCCACAGAAGACATTAGGTATGGCTGAGACAGAAGGGTTGAAAGTTCAGCAGAGTCAGTTTAGTGACACAGTCTTAAAAAACCAGTGAAATTCTGTCATTTGTAATGACATGGATGGGACTAGAAGACATCACGGTAAGTTAAATGAGCCAGGCAAGCCTGGAGAGGAACACGACATGATTTCATTCACATGTGGAATCTACAAAAGTTGATCTCATAGAAGCTGAGAGATTATTGGGGGCTGGGGAGATGAGTTGGGGGAGAGATGGGGAAAGACTGATTAATCAATGCTAAATTACAGTTAGGAGAATCAAGTTCTGTGGTGTTGTGTTGTAGGGTGACCATAGGTAATGATAATGCACTGTAAATTTCAAAAAAGCTATATGGAGTCAGCTGCGGTGGTGCACACCTGTAATCCCAGCACTCAGGAGGCGGAGGCAGGAGGATTGCTGTGAGTTTGAGGCTAACCTGGGCTACATAGTGAGTTCAAGGCCAGCCTGGACTACATAGCAAGACCCTGTCTCAAAACAAAACAAAGCAAAGCAAAACAAAATAAAACAAAAAGTAAATGGAAGGATATTTCATATTTTCACTTCAGAGAATAGTTTGTGGAGATACGTTTACCTTAATTTGATCATTACTACATAATGTATTATTACATGTATTGAAACATCACATGGTACCTCATCAATATGTACAATTTTCATGTGTCAATGTAAAGACTAAAAATAAACCAGGTGTGGTGGCACATGTCTATAATCTCAGCACTCAGGAGACTGAGGCAGGAAAATTCCCTCAAATTTGAGATCAGCCTTGGCTACATAGTGAGTCCAAGGACAGCCTGAACTACATAGTGAGACCCTATCTCAAAAAAAAAAAAAAAAAGAAAAAAGAAAAAAGGAGAGACAGTTAATCTTACTGAGCACATGCAACGTGTTAGGTATTCTCCTAAGATATTACAACATTGTCCCCATTTTACAGGTAGGAAACTTCAGGACAAAGAATTGAAGTGACAGCCTAAGGTGATGCCAGGATTGGAGGCCTTAAGAGTCAGACCAGCACCGCTCCTCCTGCCATGGGCCAGAAGGCATGGGAAAATATTCAGCAGAGAGGCAAATGAGTCATTGAGTGGGTCTCCCCACTAGTCACTGGATCCACGCATGCATCTGTGGCTCTGAGGGTTGGCAGGTCACAGTTCTGCACTGAATCAGGAAGACCTCCTGGGGCCCACACGGCATTCCAGGGGTTCATGGCCTCCAGACTTCCTAGACATACATCTCTGAGCAACAAGTTCCTCTACTCTGCTATCCCCAGGCCCCTGTCTGTCTCTTTTTGTTTGTGATTACTGAAGGTATTTGCATGAAAACAGGTTTTCTCAGTCTTCTGAGGGCTCAGCTTCCCGCTGCTGTTTCCCCCCTGAAGCTGTAATTCTCCATTTGTGGCTCAATAACCATCTCCCGGGTGGCTAATTACGAGCCATATGCTCCTGGGGTGGTGTGCTGAAAAGGTGATTGGTACGCTCGCACGTCTGCTCTGGCCTGTCCTCCGCAGCTTTCCAGGGCCTTCCGGAGGCGGCTTCCCTCCTCAGGTAGTGTCCATTTTGCAGATGACTCCAGCTGGGCTTAACTGGGCATTCACTAGTCTGCCTGCCAGCATCTCACTCTCAGCCAGGTGGCAAAAATCAACAAAAGATCCAGTGATGTCTGCTCTTGAAATCCCATGCAGATGGAGTGAGGGAGTGGAAAGAGCTTTGGCCTAGGAGTCCGGAAGTTGACTTCTGGTCTTAACTGGGGAAATTGGTGTAAGACTTTGGAGAAATCTCTTTACCTTTTCAGTTCTGATTTTTTTTTTCTTATATCAAAGCAGAGATTTTGGTTGGATCAATGGTTTTTAGTTTGATTTGTAGCTATCTGAGAAGATAGTGATGGGTATTGGGGGGCTTTAAAACAGTCTTGAAATCCTAGTTGCGAACACCTGGGGAGAAGGGATTGTTGCCTACTATCTTAGAGCCTCTGTTACACAGAACAGGGATTGGGGCAGAAAGTGCAAACATTGATGTATTTTGAAACATGCAGGAATTTCAGCAAGTCCAACAAAAACTATCCTTTGACCCTGATGAAGTTGGGTAGGCTAAGAAAAACTTGAATGTTTTCTTATCAGAACATAAAAAGTATACTTCCTGGGTTTTTGATTCTGCATAATGGACTCTGCCTAACTTAAGCAGAGAACAAATCTTTGGGAAAGGTGTTGGTTATAAAAAAATAAGTTTAATGAGAAGACTGAAAATCAGGCTAAAAAATGATAGAGACCCTGAAGGGGTCTCCTGAGAAGAGGCAGCTAAAGATGCAGGTGCACTTCAGTGTTCAAGATAAACTGTCTGGTTGGAACAGCCCAGGTCCTATGACTGCCCAGCTTCTGGGTGGTGGGGAAGAAACTGGCCTCCTTAAGTGTCCATGGTCTCTGAGTACCAGGAAGACTACAGTGTAGTTTGGGGATTACTGCAAAAGAGGAAGAAAAGTAGGATTCTGGCTTGCCAAAAATGACAGGAACTCAGGAGCTCTGATTCTGATGTGCTTATCTGGAGCTCTGTTTGGTAGTTTTAGGTGACTTTGGTGACAAGGAATGGGAGAACACCTTTTCTTATACATTTTGATCTTTAAAAACATCTGTGTTCCTGGACTTTGTGTGAAAGATTTTATAACAGATACTTATGGGTAAAGACAGGCCCAAGTCTAGTTTCCAAGGTTCTGGGTCCAAGGGAAATTCCCTGCTAAGTTACAAATACAGGTGCTGAGGGAGACTCACCTTTTCTGTATTTCCATCACTTTTAGTGGGAGAATTCATGACTACTGTCTTGCCTTTTCCTCTGTTGAGCCTCATAATCTTGGTTTGTCACATGGGATTTCAAGAGGCCCCGTGTAATAACAGCTGAGAACATTATTTACAACACTAAGTATGTGCTCATGCTTCTAGTTACAATCAACAATGGTGTCAATGATACTGGTATCTACCATGGTAATTTTCTGGATAGCATGGGTTAGTGGCTACTGGGAGAGAAACAAGCATGTTTCCTTTTCCTCATTAGTTTATATGTATTTTGCTAATTTTGTCTCTGCAGTTGACATGTTCTTTACGGATGTCCAAAATTGTTTGCATAGCCTCACTACACCTGAATTATTGTTGTTATTATTATTGTTAGCATTATGATTTCTTCCTTCTCCAAGTAGAATGACAAAAAGTTGCAACCTAAAACTTATTTTCAGCTAGGCTAAGGGCAGGAGACCTGAGTGTTTTTAGTCAGCTAAATCTGTGTGAGACCTGGAATCAGAAATGAGGAATGTGAAACTTTGGTCTGGAAAGAGAAGATGCTCATACTGAACGTATGAGCTGTTTGCTTCTTGGAGGGCAGCAGTGGAAGGATTTCTGTCATTCAGACCTGGTCATCACAGATGCTTCTTTGAAATAGTTGTGATGCTTTTGCTTTTACATTTTTTCCTTGCAAATGTTTTTGCATTTTGTGGATTCAGAGTTAGTTCTTTGCTCTTCTCAGAGATGCTCTGGGTTGTCTAATAACCTTTAATATGCTCTTTTCATCCTTAGATTAAGCAGAGTGAATTATGTGATTTGTAGCTAAGATCTCACCATAGAATGAGAATCATAGCTGGTGTGGGTTCTAAGAGTTGCAGAATCTCATCTCTCTGCAGAAGGCGCTTTGTGAAGAGTCAGGCACCAGTAGGCAAGAAGACACTACTGCTGTCTGGGAAGAAGACATCCTTTCTTGTGTCCTGTTGACCAACAAAACTGCCTGCTACATCCATCTCTAGCTTGCTGAAACACTGGCATCTGCCAAAGGGGACTGCAGGATTAAGGGAAGTGACAAGGCAAAACCTTTTTAAAACTATAAGTAAAGAGCAAAATAAAAGATAGATAACAGAGAAATGGAAATAGATCTTTTGCAGATTGGACAGTGACCAGGAGATGAGAGGGGGACAAAAGAGGATGAAAAAAGAATTGAGATGTGTTATATACACGTACCGATTCCCCATAATGAATGCAATCACTGTGTATTGTAAACATGTACTAATAAAAAATACAAAATTGAAAAAAATAAAATTAAGTTCTCTTTTTTTGTTTCAGTCATTGGTTTAGGCATCTATTTTGTGGTCTTCACTCCTGTTTTTTTTTTTTTTTTTTTTTTTTTTTTTT